>NW_006208093.1:0-5618 GCF_000334495.1 Tupaia belangeri chinensis | reverse complement strand
TTCTTGCTTTTCGGGGGGTGCAAGGCACCCTAAAGAAAAAAACCCCAAAAAAAAAAAAAAAAAACATGCATCTAGGGCCGGCCGTAGTGGTGCAGAAACACAGTGCTCCACAATGCCAAACCCACCTGGGAAGATCCTGGGTTCCTTGTGTCCTAAGGTCTCCTCATATTTGCCAGGGGCTTGAGTACCTATGATCACGGTTGGGGGTGGATCATGGTGTGAAGACCCTTTTGGGGGTTCCTGTCTCTTTTTCTGCTCATATGGGAGAAATAGATAATACTTAAACAAAAGGTGGGTCATCCCATTGCCTGGAGGTTAAGGGGGCTGAATCCCATATTGTCAGCTGCGTATGGTTTGAGTCACAGCTCAAAAATTTGAGTCCCAAATCTTGAAAGGAGGGAAAAAAGGAGGACGAGAGATTGCACAATGACCATTCTCCAGGGAGTGCTTTATTGCTTTCTTTCTCTTTCTCTGTCTCTCTCTGGAGAACACATGTGCCCTCTTATAGGAGAATCTATAAAATAAATACATTACAGAAGTAGCCAGTGGTGAGTGAATGGATGGTTGGTTCCCAAATGGCTGCCTGTGGTTCAAATCTCAGACCATGGTTTGAAAAACACACCTGGTATGTGTGCTTACATGCTCAAAATTCCTGAGAAAAGAGTGACAAAGGAGCAGCATGGCCAACCCCCTGTGGAGTGTTTCCTCACTCTCCAACCCCATCTCTCCATGGAGCAAACTTTTTTTTTTAAAGGATATTACTGGGACTGGGAGGTAGCGTGGTGGTTAAAGGCCCTGGATTTCCCACATGACCCACTGCGGTTTGAGTCCCAGACCTGGCAGCTTTCCCTTTCTCTTTGTCTCTGTCTGGTCACATTAAAAAATAATAATAACAAATGGAAATAAATCCTTTTGTTTTAAAAGGATGTTGCAAAGGTACCATAGTGTTTATATATGGGCTTGTTTGGAAATGATAAATTCTTGTTTTGGCTTTGTCCTATTTCCTTTTGTATTATTTCCATTTATAACTAAAAGATAAAGGTAGCAATAGCACTTTCTATGTATAAAATATTTTTTAAAGAATTATTTATTTAATTCTATTTGTTGTTGTTTTTGTTATTATTTAATTTGAGCAGACAGAGACAGAGAAAGAAAGGAAAAGAGAGAAAGCAAGCTGCCAGGTCTGGGACTCGAACCGTGGTCAGCCATGTGGGAATCCAGCACCTTTAACCACCATGCCACCTGCTGGCCCCTCTATATATTAAATATTTTATAGATTTTCTGTTGGGAAAACAAGATACTGTTTAAAGATACATTCAAATTTACTAGATAAAATAATCCAAGTTCCATTTCTAATGTTCTCACCTTTTAGGATATTTTAGATGGCATTAGTCACCTGATATAGTAGTACAGTAAATAATGCAATAAAAAATAATACAGTAAATAGCATTTTTATTCAAGGTATCATTAAGGCTTAAAAGCTGTGCTATATTGAAGTTGAATCTTGATGACTAACAAGTTTTGTCCGTATTTTCTATGTGAAGCTAGTTAAGTGTCATATTTATTTCAGTTACATTTGATAGGAAACACATGGCTCTGTTGGCAGCATGCAGTCTCCGTAAGTGTCTCAGACAGCTCTTCCTGTTCAGACACTGGTCGTGTAAAATAAAATGGCTTTCTCGTTTTATTTTGGATGCCGATGGCTTCCATCTTCACAGGCATTGGAATGGATACGTGTGTCATTCCTTTGAGGCATGGTGGCCTTTCCTTGGTTCAAACCACAGATTACATTTATCCCATTGTTGACGACCCTTACATGATGGTAAGTATGACCTAACGTGTTTTTATAACTGAGGTTGCTTATTCATTTGGTGTTTGGTTGTGGCTGGGTTTTATATATACATCCGTGGGACCTGAGGTTTTTGTTTCTATGGTATCTAAATACTGCTACCCCGGCCCCAGCCCCTGCAGTGGCTACAGTTTGACTTGTTTCCTGCTTACATTTGGCCCTGTGCATCAGCCAGTTAGGGTAGAGGCATCAATGTCCTCCCTCTGCTTCTTTGTATTTGAGTATATGATTGCGTGAGAAACACCTGTTGTCTTAGTAGGGTGTCTGTTCACTAGTATTTCTGTTGTTTTCTTTCTTTTGTGAACCTCCCTTATATTATTGTATTCGCCACCACAAATGTTACTACATTCTCTAATAGGACCTATCCTGAATGTTTCCTTCTAGAAACAATGGCACTTAGCATTAGCATCTCATCACAGTTAGCCTTCTTGGACATTTATTCTGCCGACTGGTCACTACTTCACACCCATGCACCTGTGCACCCACATACCGCTGTGTTATATGCCCCTGTGTGTAATGCATATGACTACCAAATTACAGTTCCTAGCCACTGATTGTGCACTGCTCAGATATATTTCCCAGTTGTTCCTTCATAGTTGCAGCCCACAGCTTTTTGATCTACCCGGGCTTTAACTCCAACCCCACTTCTTTACCAGCTGAGAGGAGCCAGTGAAGAGAAATGGGAAGATCCTATTTGTTATGAAATGCCAGATATCCTTGGTGTATGGTAGTGGCATAGGGGTCAAACTGCGTACATAGGGATTTAGGCCATGGGGCAACTAAGTGGGAGCTGTCCCCCTCTCGGGTACCAGTGACCCGTCAGCAAGTAATTAGTAAAGAAATCTGTATTCTCTATACGTGTCCATCAGTTCTCTCCTCTAGAGCAGTACTCTTGTGACTAGATGGGTGACACCCCTAGTGTCTCTGCTGACCAGGTGCCAGAGATGGCTACAACCAGAATGCACTCTTTTCCAACATCTCTCTCTCTCTTTTTTTTTTTTTAAAGAATTACTTATTTCATTTAACCTTTTAATCATTTTTCACTTTGATCAGAGAGAGAGAGAGAGAAAGTGAGAAAGCAAGCCACCAGGTCCAGGACTTGAACCGTGGTCTACCATGTGGGAGTCTAGCACCTCAACCTCACGCTACCTGCTGGCCCCGTCTTTTTTCCAACATCTCTTAATAGCTTTTGAGAGCACTCAGAATAGAAGGGGTAATAAATTGCTGCTCCCTAACCAGAGATTGGCGCCTTGTAAACCACCTGTTAATTGGTCTTGGGAATGTTGACAGTGGGTCTATAGATGGTAATAGAGCAGCATTGCCAATCTACTCAGGATTCACAAGCAAACATAACACAAATGATTGGGAACAGTGATTCTTCAGAACTTGATTATCCTTATGTCAGAAGAAAAATCTATCATTTCTCTTTACTGTCTTCAAAAAGCAATAATGTAGACAGTGGCAACTGAACATTTTAAAATCTCCAGTGTCGGAACCAGCAGTTAGCGTAATGGCTATGTCGCTGAACTCCCATGTAGCCGACCACAGTTTGAGTCCTGGACCCGGTGGCTTAAACTCACGCCAGGTGCGTGTGCGTGCGTGTCCAAGATCCCAAGAGGAGAATGGAGGAGAAGGGATTACTCCATGGCCATCCCCCCGGGGGGTTGATTTCTCGCTTTCTGTTTCTCTGTCTCTTTCTGGCGAGCACATGCGCCCTATAGCAAAAACCTCTCAAAAAAAAAAAAAATCTCCAGTGCCATTAAAAAAACCTTTATTACCACATTTCTGTTGAATACTATTTTGAAGTTTCTAATAAAATAATATAGTTTACTGGGAAGTGCTTCTCTATTTCTTTAGAAAACCATCTGGCATCAGTCCTGGGTATTTTTTCTTTTATGTGTATATTTTTGCCTTCCATGTCATAGAAGATTATTTTCCTGTTTATCTCCTATAGCCTTGAAAAGAAACTACAAAAATTTCTCAATCCAAGTATATAAAACCATCTCTTCCTCTATAACCAATAAAGCCAACATGTTTTAGAACCTGTTTATGATAAATGGCTATTTCCAAGTTTGCTTTAGGACAGTTGTATTTAGACTTCATTACCCCCTGCTGCTTCCTCCCAAAGCGTTGGCTCTTACCTAGATTGTCCTCCTGTCATCCTCCCAGCCTCTCTTCTCTAAATAAATTAAAGGCTTCTAATTCTAAAATGAGAAAGGACTTGTACATTTCTTGGTTCTGCATAAGAAAGAAGTATTCAGAAGTGAATGGCCTAGTGTTTCTGTGATTAAGGAAAGGTAAGTAGTCCGCAAATCTTAGAAACAGGCCCACATCCCAGAGAGTCCTCAGTTCTCATTGAAGGCTCACTCCTTGTTTCTACAGATGGTAAGTCCCTGCTTGTCCTTTTTCACATCTCCCTTCTCTTCCCAGGGCAGGATCACTTCCAAGAAGATGAGCAGTTTCTGGGAGCTGTTATGCCCAGACTCGGCATTGGAATGGATACGTGTGTCATTCCTTTGAGGCATGGTGGCCTTTCCTTGGTTCAAACCACAGATTACATTTATCCTATTGTTGACGACCCTTACATGATGGGCAGGATAGCATGTGCCAACGTCCTCAGTGACCTCTATGCAATGGGTGTCACAGAATGTGACAATATGCTGATGCTCCTTGGAGTCAGTAATAAAATGACCGACAGGGTAAGTAGGAGGTCCCACAGCTGTTTGGAAGGTCTATTTTCTTCATCACATCATTTGACTTGTTTAGACTTCACTTCCCAATCTTAAAAGCCCACACCACGTGGCGTCCGATATTCCTTCTGGCTTTCGCCTTTTTCGGCAGTTATCAGTAACTTAAAATGAGAGTTTTACTTATTCATCATTTCATTTCTATCACTTGCTCCCTTTGTCTTTTGAATGAACCAGAACCAAGAATCTGTGTGTGTTAATGACGTGCAGGCCATCTTACCTTGTGCTGGGTCTGTGGCTCAGGCTTTGCTTTACATGTGGGACATGTGGTACTTAGAGGGCCAGGCCCCTTCTGCATTGGTGGCTAGGGTGTCACTGACATGGACAGTGATGAGGTTGGGGCTGGACTCTGGGTCCTCACCTGGCAATGTGTGTCCTTACTATCTGGACCTGGTCTTTAAACCAGAGATGAATTTTCAGTAGGCCGCCTCTGCCCTCGCAGTGTGTGCTTTGATCACTAGTTGTACACAGTGGCCTCATTATAGCTTCATGTTGCGTGGTGAGATGTTAGCCTACTGGAGGGCATGGGTGTGCGTGCACAGTGAACAGGTCTTGGGACCCCTGAGAACCCTGAGCATGCTGACGTCTCTCTTCAGCCTCAGGGCTAGGCCTGGGCACCAGGTTGCATGTGGCTGGTACTCTCCTGTCAGCCTTTGTTTACTGGGTAAACCAGAGTACCTTCCAGCATTTGGTAAAGTAGTTACAATGTGAAATGCTCCTTAGCTTTTGTTACATCCTGCCCTGTCTGTAGACTTCCAGGACTTTCTGTAGGATTTTATGATCTTTTATGTAATGTAGTAAAGAAACTAATTTTTTTTTTTGAGCAGAATAATTTGACTTTTCATTTGTGTCCTTTTAAACCCTAGGAAAGAGATAAAGTGATGCCCCTAATTATACAGGGTTTTAAAGATGCAGCTGAGGAAGCAGGGACATCCGTCACAGGTGGCCAGACAGTGCTGAACCCCTGGATTGTTTTGGGAGGAGTCGCCACAACTGTCTGCCAGCCCAATGAATTTATCATG
>NW_006208092.1:0-638 GCF_000334495.1 Tupaia belangeri chinensis | reverse complement strand
AAAGAAAGCCGCCAGGTCTGGTACTCAAACCCGAGTCAGGCATGTGGGAGTCCAGCGCCCTTCACCACCACACCACCTGCCATTCCTGGTATTCTTTTAAATGTAAAACAATAGACTTTAAGTAAATCAGATTACCTTCCGTAATCTGGTATGGCCTCACCCAATCAGTTGAAGGCCTTAAAGAATAGTCTAAGGTCCCCCAAAGCAGAGGGAATTCTACCTCTAGCCTTGGATCTCAAGAAGGCAACAGCTCTTCCTGGAGCTCCAGCCTGCCGGGCCACCCTGCAGATTTCAGACTTGCCAGCCTCTGCAGTAGCAGGAGTGTCTTCTTAAAGTCCCTCTACAAACACACACACACATGTGCGTGCAACACAGATAGTCCTTGATTATAGCTGGGTAATGTTCTGATAAAACCATTGAATGTTGAACATTTCTTAAGTCAAAAATGCATTTCATACACCTAACCTACCGAACATCAGAGCCTAGCCTAGCCTACCTGAAACACACTCAGAACACTTACACTAACCTACACTTGGGCAAAGCCATTGAACACAGAGCTCATTCTACAATCAAGTGTTGACTATAGAGGAATTTACTGAAAGTGAAGAACAGAATGGCTTCCTGCCACTGCCCGGCAT
>NW_006208091.1:4029-6060 GCF_000334495.1 Tupaia belangeri chinensis | reverse complement strand
AAGAGCAGCGCCATTATAGGCAACTTGCTGCATGCTTATTTATTAACAGCGTGGGAACAGAGATCTGGCTACTTTCTTCAATGTGAAGTTGTTTCCGGGGCCTGGGAGAGCACGCCTTCTACATTAATAGAAGCCTACAGACATTATTAGACAGAGTTGGTCCATTGATAGTATGATGCAGCATCCTATCCTAGGCTGGATTTTTTTGGATGCACCTATCCATAGGTAGGTGCACCCACCCGTCCTACAGTGGGTTTTTTTGTTGTTTGGATTTTTACCATAAGGCATATGTGCTTGCCAGAGAGACACAGAGAGAGGAGGTAAGAAATCACCACACAGATATATGGCCACTCTGGAATCCTTTCTCTTCCATTCTACTCTTGGGATTTTGGACATGCATGCACACCTGGTGTGTTTTTCAAACTACTGGGTCTACAGCTTGAACAGCCGAGTGGGCCATGTGGGATCCAATGCCTTAAGCACTATGCCATTTGCTGGCCTGGTTTAGTGTTTTTATGATGCATAGTAAGCCTTATCTCTCAGAGGAAAGCACAGACATTCTTCAGTTGAATTCCTTCTGGAATAGAGACTTTTGTTTTTCTTTCACCAATTACTAATCTAAGAATTTCAAACTCACTTATATCTCACAAGCCTTTGCTTCCAGATATCCCACCATTGTGGGCCAGGCCAACGTAAGACTCCTTATGATGACTGACAACTCTCCTGCTCTCAGAACTAAAAAGGAACTACTGTATCTCAGTCCCCCAGAAACATTTTTATCTTTCTCTGGATGTACCACTCAATCTAGTGTTTATAATAAACCGCATTAACTATTATTTCTGCAGAGCTTGGTTGTTTCAGATGACAAGTGACAGAGGTCACACTAAGGTTTGCTCAGCACTGAGGGTGAGATACATAAGGATCCCTGTATTACTCTCCCTTGTGTCCAAAGATGTCCATGGCAAACTGCAAAAGTTCTTTGTCATACAAATCCACTTCTGTCTAGCTGGCATGGCTTTAAACTTAACTGAAGCTTGTTGACAAATCTTGAGCCCATGAGGGAATTCTTCATTTCTGTTACAATTTTTAGGATTTTTAAATTCTATCTCAGAGTTTCCACCTCTCTGCTCATATTACTCATACTCATCTGTTCTTTCATGGGGCTATTTTCTTCTTTTAGAGTTCTTAACATATTAACCATAGTTAAGTTCACTTATAATTCCAATATCTCTACTATTTCTGGGAATAATTCTGATGATTACTTAATATCTTCAGACTAGATTTTTTCTCCTTGTCTTTAGCAGGCACCAACCAGCTTGTAATTTTTTGCTGTATCAAGTTAACAAAAACCAAGATCAACAGGCCAATAGTAAGAGGATGTGTGGTAATCTGTCTATAATTTGGACTGTGTCATGCTTGTAGCTGTAGGTGCCCAAGTTTCAAATTCCTCTAGTGTCCTGCTTCGTTCCACCTGTTTTCTTTATGCATCCTTAAGTATGCTTTTCAGAGTCTGTCTCACAGCTCTTTCAGTGATCAATACTGTTATGCACAAGCTCTGAAGGGGTGGATGTCTGAGGCAGGAATATTACCCTACGACATCCTGATTCAATGCTCCTGTCTTTGGGGCTGTGACCTTCACAGTCATTTCCCTGGGTCTCTCCCTTCTTTAGTCTCCCTTTTGCTCTTTTCCCTTTTCCAACTATATATGCCCAATTGAACTCCTTGTATCACTGAGCCCTAATAGCTATATTTTTTTCCTTTTAAGTTAGATAAATGCTCAGGAGTCCCTGAGCATTTAAAGCAGAGGGGTTACCTGGGCCAAGGTGGATGGCAGTCTCCTATGTCAGTATATTTAAGGGTCCTCTGAATATGTACACTGACGTCTTAACAGATCTCGTGATATCTTTTTTTAAAAAATGTTTTTGCCATAGGACACCTGTGCTCCCCTGAGAGAGACAGAGACAGAAAGTGGAAAGTGAGAAATCATAGCCCACTCCAACCCAGGGAGGATAGCCACACCACAATCCTTTC
>NW_006208091.1:1215-3399 GCF_000334495.1 Tupaia belangeri chinensis | reverse complement strand
AGCAGTTAGCGTAATGGCTATGTCACTGGACTCCCACATAGTCGACCAAGGTTCACGTCCCGGACCCAGTGGCTTAAAACTCACGCAGGGCGTGTGTGCATGCGTGCCCAAGATCCTGAGAGGAGAATGAAGGAGAAGGGATTGCGGCGTGGCCATACGCCCTGGGGGGTGATTTCTCACTTTCTCTCTGTCTCTGTCTGTCTGGTGAGTGCACACGCCCTATAGCGAAAACCTCTCCCCCCCAAAAAACAAAGAGCTCCTTGTTTACTTGTTCCCCTTTCACCAAGAGCACACTTTAGAGTGGGACAAACCTGCTTTCCCCAAGTGGAATGAGAACCTGCAAAGAAAGGCTTTGCCCTGCAGAGCGGAGCTTTGTTACGGAAAAGATTCTGGGTCCATTTCACAATGGTTACTTTGCCCCTATCCCTACCAGAGGCAAATGGGGAGTCTTCTTAGCTCTTCAGGGTGTGAAACCAGTGGGGGTTTGTAGAGAACGCTGTTATACAAAATGGATTCTGGATTCTGGATTGACAAGTCCTCACTGGGCAGTAAAAACTGTGACACGTACACCCCCAGTTCCCCCTGTTGTCTGCCGAGCTGAAGGGACATAGTGGAAATGCCATGCAAGAGTAACAAACGCCCAGCCCTGATAGCTCCAGATGCACTGGTCCACCCAGTGAAGGAAGACTCAGACACAGGTGCTAATCTAAGAGACTCTGCCCACCTTGGGCAGAAAAGGAGGCCTCTCCAGTGCCACTTGGAGCCGTTGCAGTCCCTTCCTGGAGGTCTCACCAAGGGTGTGCGAAGGGCACTGAGGTTGGACAGAAGTAATGAGGCTCAGTCAGTCTCAGGTACCAAGTTGAGAAGAACTCTAGTCACAGTGCCAGGAGCGAATGGCAAATTTGGAGGTGTGTCTGTCACAGGCTTTACGATCCTGTCATTACAGAATCCATTGTGTGTAACACAGCGCTCTTCACAGGGTCATAAAGGTAAAGTCGACAAAAGTGTTGAGTTCTACCTACAGACTTTTCTTTTTTTTAAAGAAAAAGCCTTCATATAGCTCATAATGCTTCTTACTTGAAAGTCTACTTTATCTGACACTAATATAGCTACACCTGTTGTCTTTTTTCCTACTATCTTTTCAGTATAAATTTTCCATTATTTAAATTTTTTTTAAATTTTGGAGGTGGGTGTCTTTGTATTTATTTATTTATTTTTAAAATAAACCATATATAATTGTTCATTTTTTTTTAGGTTGCTAGCCACACTTCTTTTATTTGTAGTAGGTTACAGGATCTGTAATAATCTAACATTTGCCTATTTGTTTCCCTTCTTACCTTGAATTCTTTTTCCTTTATTGCTGTTTTTCTATCTTCTTTCATCTTAATCAAATATTTAATATATTAATTCAGAATCTTTATTTTTAATTACTTTCAACTTCTTTTTTTTTTTTAAGATTTTTTTCCCCTATAGGGCACATGTGCTCTCTGGAGAGAGAAAAACAGAAATAGAGAGAGAAAAAGTGAGAAATCACCCTCAAGGTGATTACTTATATTTTGACAAATATATGTCCCTGTGTAGCTACCACCAAGGATGGTCACGTCCAATCTCTTCTTCACTCTCCTGGGATTTTAGGCATGCCATGCACATACACCTGGTATTATATTTCAAGTTGCTGGGCCCAGGACTTGAATTGCAGTTGGCCATGTGAGAGTCTACAGCCTTAACCACTGTACCACCTGGTGGCCCCATTATTTTAATTTTTATTATTCTAGTTTAATTTTATGATGTTCAATAGCATGTTGATGCATTATGACTTACATTAGTATTTTTACCATACCCTGAATAGTCAAAGAATCTTATAACCATTTGAATTTATAACTGCTTTATACATTTTTTACATTTTACTATATTTAGTTTTTAAGTATGGAATTCACCCTGCAAGATGTTATTATTAGTGCTTTAAACTGTCAACAGTGTTACATATTCACGTATCTGTTTGCTCTTTCCAGTGTTATTTATTCCTTCTTGTATTTCCATCCTTCTACTTATGATGGTTTATTCAATTTTAGAATTTCCCTTAGTAACTTTTACAGTGTACAACTACTTTTGGTATACTTTCATGCTTATTTACATAAAAAGGTTAAGTCTAGTTCAAGTACTTAGTCATGATTGTTTCGTGCA
>NW_006208091.1:0-1048 GCF_000334495.1 Tupaia belangeri chinensis | reverse complement strand
AGACAGAGAGACAGAAAGTGAGAATCACCCCCCCAGGGGGATGGCAACGCCACAATCCCTTCTCCTCCATTCTCCTCTCGGTATCTTGTCATGCACACACATGCGCCCAACATGAGTTTAAGCCACCGGGTCCAGAACTTGAACCGTTGTCGACTACCTGGGAGTCTAGCAACATAGCCATTACACTAACTGCTAGTCCCTAGTTGCACAGTTTGATGTGTTCTGACAAAGATATGCACTTGTGTATCTACCACCACAATCAAGATAGACCCTTTTCATTACCATGTAACTCTTTGGTGCCCCTTTTCAGTCTGTCATCCACCACCTTTGCCCTACTCTAGAAAAACACTGATCTGTTTACTTTCCCTGTGGATTAGATTTGTCCATTTTAGAGTTACCTGGAGATAATATTATGTAGTATACACTCTGAATGTCTTCCTTTACTCATGCAATGTTTTTGATATTCATTTAAATGTTTTTCCATATGAGTATTTTTCACTGAATTATAATCTACTGTATTGTTAAAGCAAACTAAATTTGGCCTGAGAAAACTTCTATATTCATATACTTGAATTCTTAAGTAAGAATTGTATCCTGGGACCAGCAGTTAGCGTAATGGCTATGTCACTGGACTCCCACGTGGTCAACCGCGGTTCAGTTCCCGGACCTGGTTGCTTGAACTCATGCCGGGCACGTGTATGTGCATGCCCAAGATCCCGAGAGGAGAATGGAGGAAAAGGGATTGCAGTGTGGCCATTCCCCTGGAGAGTGATTTCTCGTTTTCTGTCTCTCTCTCTCTGTTTTGTCTGTCTGGCAAACGCCCGGCCCCTATAGCAAAAACCTCTAAAAAAAAAAAAAAAAGAAAAGAAAAAAGAAAAGAAAAGAACTGTATCCTAACTTAGTACATAAATAAATTGATAACTTAACCTAGGAGTATGCTCCTGTGGAAGAGAGTAAGACACCGCCACCAACAGCAATCCATCACAGGTGCCCTGCGGTCCAATCTATTGCATAATGGAAGGCAAAGGTTTTATCAGAATGTTTAGTG
>NW_006208090.1:0-1091 GCF_000334495.1 Tupaia belangeri chinensis | reverse complement strand
GACTTTACATTTAGACTTCTGATCCATTTGCGTTGACATTTTTTAGTGGTGAGAGATAGAGGTCTAGGTTTACTTTTGCCCAGTAAAAAGTGTAAATCCAGTTTACCCAGCTCTATTTGCTAAATATGGTTTCTTTTTATTTATTTCTTTTTAATTTATATTTAATCACTGAACATCCTTACAGCATACAAAATTATTCTTCCCAGCATGAATATAGTGCATGTTAGTCCAGTCTAAGATATACTTTCTTTTCTTCACTGAATTGTCTTGTGTCCTTTGTCAGAAATCAGTTGTCTGTATGTTTTGAGGTTTACTTCTGAATTCCCTATTCTATTCCATGGGTCTATGCATCTATGTTTTTATCAGTACTATGATGTTTTGTATCACAGCTTTGTAATATATTTTGAAATTTGACAATGAGAAGTCTCCACCTTTATTCTTTTGCACAGTATTGCCTAAAAGATACGGGGTCTTCTGTAAGTCTAGAAAATTCTATGCTTTTTTTTTTCTTTCTATTTCTGTGAAAAATGTCACTGGTAATTTTACAAGAATTATAGGAATTATCCTGTCTGAGGCAGTTGCATATCTTGGATAGGATCTTCTTATGTTGATTCTACTGGGTGGTTCCATTGGGATTCTTAAGTGAGTGTATGTTACATTTATAAATCTGTATTTCCTACATCTGGATGGCTATGATGGCTATGTGTCATTCTAGATTTGGAAAGTTTTCAGACATTATTTCATGAAAGAGATTTTCTGTGCCTTTACGTATCCCTTCACCTTCTGTAATATACATTATGCAGCTATTTGGCTGCTTAATGGTGTCTAAAATTTTAATGTTGTCTTTTTTTAATTATTTTGTGACTTGGATAAAAATTGGAGGTTTTGTATTCAAGATCAGAAATTCTTGCTTCTGTATGGTTTGACCTGTTGTTAATATTTTCAGAAAGATTTTGAGTTCCTATATTGTAGCTTTCATTTCCAGAAATTTTGTTTTATTCTTTTTTAGGGTGTCTCCCTCTCTCTTTATAGAGCTCCTGACTTATATTATGAAATAATTTTCTCATATCCTGGAATTGGTTGCCTGTTTT
>NW_006208089.1:0-1003 GCF_000334495.1 Tupaia belangeri chinensis | reverse complement strand
TTTCTGGGCTGGAGCTGTGTCGGTAAACACGCAAGCGTGCCACAGGGGCACTGGGCGCTCCATAGGTGAGCCACGAAAAAGGGGCCTTCGGTCAGCAGGTGGCATTGTGTTCAAGGTGGTTGGACTTCCCCACAGGGCTGACGGAGGTCTGAATCCTGGACTTGGCAGCGTGCTTTCTCTCTCTCTCTTTCTCTCGTCAACCTCGAAATAATTAATTAATTAATTAATTGATGACAATGAACAAAAGTAAGTAATTGTCTCTAAAAAAAATTAAGGCAACCTCCGTGTCTCCCGGGCACCCTTCAACAAGTACAAAGGTCAGTGCGAGCAGTCTCGGTGGCAGACCGTCCAGTGTCTTCAGAATCCTAAGAGCTCCAGCCTTCACTCATCCAACCTTGTGTTTTGATATTCCCACCTTACCGAGTTCCTAAAAAGGGGTTTCCCAGTTTTTCTTTTCCCTATACAGAGAGAGGCCCATTCAAACCAGTGACGCGGCTGGCCTGTCAAAATTGATCTTTTGCTACTTGGAAAACAAGTTTGCAGATGGGAGATGAGCATTTTGGATAGAGGGTAAGGTAGGTGGGTTGTTACGGGATTTTCCTGAGAGGATTTCCAATGGGAGAACCTTTGCAAAGAGGTTTCTATTAAGGACCCATGCTTACCTTTTCTCCCCCACACTGAGTAATCAGATATTTCCTGGGGAATTACTAAGCTTACCTTATTAACAGAAGTCAGCATATTTAGGTTAATCAGAATTTTCCTTTTCCAAAAAAGTTAACTTTTAGCGTATATCAGTAGCTTATAAACATTTACAAAACTAAGCTCATTGAACATATTTCCTAATACACAAACCAACCCACTAGTTTTCATTCCAATAAAATGGGAAAGACTAAAAATACGCAAAGTTGAGGCATTTAACTTAATGAGATCTATTACAAAGACTCGGGAACCAGCAGATGGTGTAATGATTATATTACATCACTGAATTTCCATGTAGTTGACC
>NW_006208088.1:0-1047 GCF_000334495.1 Tupaia belangeri chinensis | reverse complement strand
GTCAAATTAAAAAGATAATAACTATAAAAAATTAAACAAAAGACAAAAGATCTACAGTTGGGGGGATTGAGGGGTCCAGCTGGTGGCGTGGTGGTTAAGGCACTGGACTCCCACATGGCTGACCGTGGTTCAAGTCCCGGACCTGGTGGCTTGCTTTCTCACTTTCTCACTGTCTCTCTATCTTCCTCTCTCCCTCTCTCCCTCTCTCTCCCTCTCCCTCCCTCCCTCCTTCTCTCTCCCTTTTTTTCTCCCTCTCTGGTCAAAATGTAAAAATAAATAAAGCTAAGTAAAATAATTTTTTTTAAAAAAGGTCTAGGGTTGGGTGTTTGCAAGAAGCAACCACGCACACACATGCACACACATGCACGTGCACACGTGTTCACACACATTACACACGCTCCTCCACATACACACATGCACACACACACACACACATATTTGGGGGTCAGCAAATAAAAGACTCCCAGTGAAACTGGAATTTCAGGGCCCGTAGTTCGCATGGTGTTTGGGGCGGCTGGATCTGCCATGGCTGACTACACAGTTTGAATCCCAGATCCGGCTTGAAAAACATACTGGGCATGTGTGCGTGCGTGCCCAAAATCCTGAGAGGAGAATGGAGGAGAAGGGATTGCAGGGGGCCAGCCCCTCTGAGGGGTTCTCATGTTCCCTTTTTCTCACTGTCACGCTCGATAGCAAAACAAAAACAAGCAAAACTGGGGCCAGCAGATGGCATAACAGTTATACCCGGGGGCTCCCACATGGCCAGTGGCGGTTCGAGTCCTGGACCCAGTGGCTTGAAAATCATACGTACCCAAGATCCCAGGAGGAGGATGGAGGTGAAGGGATGGCGGCATGGCCATCCTCCCTGGGGGGTGATTTCTCACTTTCCCTCTCTCTGTCTCTGTCTCTGTCTCTGGTGAGTGAACACACCCTAAGGGGAAAAATCAAAGTCTTAAAAAACTCTGAATGTCAGATAACTAAGCGTGGTGTGACCCAGCAGCCACACACCTGCACCAACATGGGAAGGTCCTGGGTTTGCTTCCTGGG
>NW_006208087.1:0-481 GCF_000334495.1 Tupaia belangeri chinensis | reverse complement strand
TATTTATATACTTTATACTTATTAAAGTATATATTTTACATGTTAGCCTATTAATTTACTCTTGATTATCAAGTATCATCAGTTTTGAACTACTAAAAGCACAGTGTCTAATAAACTGCCATAGGTTTCTCATAATTTCACTTTTTTTTCCCATTTCTATTTAGGTATGGAAAGAATTTGCCAGATAGAATTGCAATTTTAGGGACATAATTTTTCTAAAATTGAATGAGGATCAGTGAACTAATTATTATTTGTCTTCTCTTTTTTTTCATTCACAAGCTTTGGTAAGTATAACTGGCTTAATAGGGGTATCATACTCTAAATGACAAAACCATAGCAGAGATACAATAGGTGATTAGTATTAGGACCGGAAAGATAACACAAAAGATTTTATGTAATCTATATTATTTAAAAGGTTAATATAAAATGAAAATAAAATATGTAAATCACCATAGGATAGGAATAAATGTTTCACTAGAAA
>NW_006208086.1:0-2739 GCF_000334495.1 Tupaia belangeri chinensis | reverse complement strand
TGATGAAATAGGCAAGTGTTCTTATTTTTAATGGGCAAATTTAGCAGTAATGAATAACAACCCATGCTACTATTAGTAATAAATACTGGGACATGAAAACAACTCTTTACAGAAATCTTAAGTGATTTTTCCCAAGGCCCTCTACCTGGTAAATGGTAGGGTCATGAGAGGTCAACTTCTGTGGTTATAGGTTGAGAATGACACTCCCACCTGAGATAATGTCTGTGACAGTTTGGTGAGTGTGATGTGTTATGTAAGAGATCATGATTATAGACAATTATATGACTGTAAACTCTTAGAGGCAGGGCTGTCATATTCATCTTAGGGTACTAACTTAGTACTTAACATGTAGTCACTATCAAACGGGAGCAGGGCCAGATTTTGGCACAATGATAGTGCCACTGACTCACATGGGTTGGAATCCCAGGACCTCCTTTGGCATCCAGGGTTGCATGTGTGCATGCCTGAGATCAGGGCCAACTGAAACTAGGGGTGGATTGAAGCATGAACACCCTTGTGTAGGTGTCTATCTGTCTGTATCCCTCTCATGGAAGAAAGAAATATAAAAACTTAAAAACAATTTTAAACATGTAGATAAAAGTAATTTAAGAGAGGCTTAAGAGACATGACAAGGGCAGTCCTATAGCACAGAGGTCAAGCATTACACAGAAGAAAACTGGATCTCATGTAGCTAAATAGGGTTTGAGTCCCTGAATCAATATCTTGAAAAACATGCTTGTGCATGCACATGGATGTGTGCCCAGGATCCTGATGGTATGGAGAGTTGGAGTAAAGAGGATTATAGCATAACCAGCCTTGTGTATTTGTGGTGTTTTCATTCTCTGTCTGTCTCATATGCATGCACATTCATTCTCTAGCATAAAGCAAAAAGAAAAGAAAAACAAAAAAGTAAGACATAGCAAACCAAGTATGAGTGAACCTTGTTTAATTTTTTTAAAAAAACTTTGAATGTGTGTGCTCATTTGAGAGAGAGAAAGAGAGAGAGAAAAAGAGAAAGAAAAACTCTACTCTGCAATCCCTTCTCCATCTCTTTCTCCTTTCTGGATTTTGGACATGCATGCATGCACCTGGCATGTTTTTCAAGCCATCAAATATGAGACTGAAACTATGTGGTTGGCCAGGTGTAATCCGACTACTTTAAGCATCACACCATGGGCTGGCCTGAGTGAACCTTGTTTGACTCCTGATTAGGAGAAACCACCTACAAGAACACGTTTAGACAACTGAGCAAATTGAATACAGATTGGGTATTAGATAATATGAAAGACATTGTCAGCTCTGTTAGACGTGATAATGACATTGGGGTTATGGAAGAAAGGTCTTTATCTTTTATTGGTTTATATAGATAATGAAATATTTAAGGGTAAAAATCATCTGATGCCTTGGATTTAACAACAAAAATGGGAGAAAGAGAATAATTAAAAGCAATTTGGCAAAACAATTGTTGAAGCTAGGTAAGAGGGACATGGAAGCTCCTTGTGTCTCTAGTTTTGGAAAATTTCATAATAAAATGACTTTTTCAGTAATAAAAAGTGCACACCCAGTACCTCAGCCCTGTTCCTGCCTGGAGGCTTGGCAAAGGGAGGGAACCCAATGGGAGGTGGTTGGGGTACTGACTGTGGGCTCCAGTGTTGGGGGTGGGGTGGGGAGGCAGGTCTGGGACAGCAGAGCCCCCTCACTCACCGGTGCAGGCTCTGCTCTTTGTCAACTACCTCAGTAGTCACAGGCCCTGTGGGGCCCCAGAAGTCTTCTTCGGTCCCGAGAGGCTCCATGTGCAGGTCCCTTGGAGAGGCAGGTGAAGACAGACGGAAGGGTTCCTGTGCTGCTTGTGGGGAACTTCCCTCTGGAACAGGCAGGGTGGTGTCAGTTCTAGATTCTTCTTCCTGGTCTCTCCAGTCCCACCACTGGACCATGGCACGCATTTCTCAATGGCCCTGCCTGGACAGTGATGGGGAGTGCATCTGCAGCCTCTGCCCCTGCTCCTGGGGCTGCCTGCTATGTGAGGAGGCCCCCATGCCCACTGCCTCCTGACACTGCCCACTTCCCATTCCAGACTGGTCCAGAAATATTGCTCTTGCCAGTATGCCCCAAGTGGGCAGCTTGAGAGAGGAACATGGCTAGAAAGATGGATGAACAAGATGGGGGCTTCAGCAGCCTAGAATGCAAACTGGCCCTTGGTTCAGGGTGTGGTAAATGCCATAGAGATTCTGCAGAGGGACAGCAGCAGCCCCAACCCCTGCAGGTGGTAGGGAGGGAAGCAGAAAATCCTGTCAGGTTCTAGGGCTGGAAGATCTCACATGGGGCAGAGCCCTCCTAGTGGGGAACCTGCCCTGCCCCATGTCAGAGGAAGGAGGATGGCAGGGATGACCCCTCCCACACCCCACCATGGTGTTCCCAGTCTGCCCCCTTCAAAGTACCTGAGCCTGGTCTCTGCCACTTTAGTGAGGTTGTGCTATGACTGCTCTCTCCTCCATCCGGGCCCTCAGTAGGGATCATCGCAGGTGGCAGCCTAGACACAGAGTCGTTCGTTCTTCCTAAGATATCCAAGGAAGCTAGGGCCATGTGCCTGACTTCCTCACTTAAAATTCACCATATCCACATTTGAGCTCAGTCCCACGATTCTCCTGTAGTCCCCACCTCCATGGACTTCCCCATCCACCCAGACACCCAAGGGAAAACTGGGGCTCATCCCGACTCTCCTCGCCTGCCATGAGGACT
>NW_006208085.1:6354-16692 GCF_000334495.1 Tupaia belangeri chinensis | reverse complement strand
CTGGCAGAGGCAGGGGATGGTGGGGACGACCCCTCCCACATCCCACCATGGTGTTTCCAGTCTGCCCCCTTCAAAGTACCTGAGTCTGTTCTCGGCCGCTTCAGCGAGGTCGTGCTATGACTGCTCTCTCCTTCATCCGGGCCCTCAGTAGGGATCATCACACTTGGCTGCCTAGACAGAGTTGTTTTCTCTTCCTAAGATATCCGAGGAAGCTAGGGCCATGTGCCTGACTTCCCCACTTAAAATTCACCGTGTCCACATTAGAGCTCAGTCCCACGATTCTCCTGTAGTCCCCACCTCCATGGACTTCCCCATCCGCCCAGACACCCAAGGGAAAACTGGGGCTCATCCTGACTCTCCTCGCCTGCCATGAGAACTGACTGTGTGAGCAATACCTCCCGAAGAACTCTCCTTTCTCTTCTCTTCTCTCAGCATGGCCCAGGTTTTGGCATTTGGGGCCTCAACCACTGCAGCATCCTCTGGAAGGCTTCCCTGTTCCTTCTCTGGCCCCTCTCCAGCCCATTTTCTTTCTTTTCTCTCTCTCTTTTTTTCTTCCTCCCTCCCTCCCTTCCTCTGTTATTTATTTAAATAAAGAATATGTATGCATTCATGCGGAGGGAAAGGAGGAGGAGGAGAGAGAGAGGCAAGTGAGGCATCAATCCTCTTCTGTCAGCCTTCCAGGTCATCAGGATCTTGGGCACACGTGTGTACGCCTGGCATGTTTCAGGTTGACTGGGTGGGGATGTGAACCTGCAGTTGGCCATGTGACCTCCAGCACTGCAGTTCAGTGTGCTATGGACTGCACTGAGGCTGGGCCTAATGTCCATTTTCTAGTAGGAACTGATCTTTAAACATGAATCCAATGTGTCACTTTGCTGCTGAAGCCCTATTATGTCGCCATTGTTTCTGGGGGGGAAACGGAAAGTTCTTAACATGGTCCAAAAGCCTTTGCTGTTAGGCCCTGTCCTCTCTCCTGTCCCCCTACCTGTGACACTTTCTGTTTGCTCACTGACCTCTAGACCAGTGGGTCTCAAACCCAGTGGGTGCCAAAGTCACCTGAGTGCTTGTACACATAGATTCCTGGACCTGCCCCACAGCTTCTGATTCATCAGGTCTGGAGTGGGGCCCAAGAATTTCATTTCTATGGAGCTCCCAGGTGAAGGTGATGCTTTGAGTAGCACTGCTCCAGAAGCCTGGCTTTCTATTCCTTATAGGAGCTAAGTCCTTTCATCCCTCAGAGCCTCTACCTCTGCCTGGAATTCACCTTCTCAGCCCAACTCACTCCTCCCATCTTTCAGAGCTCAATTCGGCTCCTTCAGAGAGGGTCAGATGGGCCCATCAGTGCTTGCATGCCAACCCAGGTGCAGTGACACAGGCTAGGGGGGGAACCCGTGCTGGACTAAGCTCCTGGAGGTTGAGTCTTGCCTGTCTTGTTCACTACTGTGTCCTCAGATCTCAAAATAGCGCCTGGCACACAATGGGTCTGCAGGGAATTCTTGTTTATTGAATGCATGACTCCTCTTTAGTCTCTGAGCCCCTTCTCTTCTATTTCAGGTGAGCCTGGACTGGGGGACAGATGCAGTTCACAGTTACATGCCGAAATGCACCAACTGGGAGAATGTGGGGCTAACAGTGGAAGATGGACGCTCCTGTCCCTGGGGCTCATCCCTCAAGGCAGGAGTGTGTGTGCATGTGTGTATGTGTTTGGGTGTTGGTGATAGTAGGGTGGTTTCTTTTCCAAGGCCCTTTCTGTGCCTTTGTCTTTGTCTCCCTCTTGTGGTCACTGCTCTCATTGCTCTGAACCTTGTGCAGTGAAGGAACCTGTACTGTGCCCACAGGGTAGCACACTACCAGAGACACTCATGTTCTCATTTGTCACCTTCTTAGTCATCTAATAGAGGGTTTAGCAGGGAAGTGAAGTGATTCTATTTGCACCGAACAAGCCAACCAACCTCCCTCCTGCTGCTGGGATTTCTTGGCTTCTTTCTGGCTCTGTTTGTCTCTCCCTGCCCTCAAGGATCTTTTCCAATCTCGTGGCTGTAGACTAGCCTCAGGGACTCAGCCAGGAAGGTTTTTTTCCAATCTCGTGTCTGTAGACTAGCCTCAGGGACTCAGCCAGGGAGCTCTGGGTACTCCCTTACCGTCTGGTGGAGATGCGCAGCTGAGGCTTCTCTTCCTCCAGCGTCTTCAGCACCTCCCTTACTTCATCGCTCAGATGGGTCTGGTCCAGCCTGCAAGCACAAAGGAAGCCTTTGTCCCCCATGTAATCCTGGGTCCTTAGGGCCAGAATCCTGGAATATGCCACCTCCTGAAGGACTCTGTTACAGGTTGGGTTCTCTAGACATCAGGCTCTGATGAGAAGTTATTACAGAGTCCTTTAATCAATCTCAGGATGAGGGGGCCAGACTGGGCAGAGGGAGGAACTGGCTGTGTTTCCATTTCTATGAAATCCTCATCTGACTCTGCAGGGAGTGCTGAGGCCGGAATGACCGTTTTGAGCTCTTCAGAGATAGGACGAGGAGCTAGGCCATTATTTATTTAAAGAAAAGTTTTAAAATTAAGATCCCTTGTGTGTGTGTGTGTATACATTTATATATAATTATGCTTCAATCCCTTCTCCATCCTGTTAGGAGTTTGGCCCCAAACGCATATGCACCTGGAATGTTTTTAAAGCCATCGATACCAGGATTTGAATCCTATGGTTAACCACGTGGAATTCAGCTTCCTTAACCACTAGGCCATCAGGTTGGTCTGTGTTCTGCCCATTATACCCTAACATTCATCAGTCACTGGATGCAGGCTGGTCCAGGAGTAAGCATGGCCTTGGGTGAGGTAGCTCTCAGGGTTATGTCTTCATTCTGGATGAGAATCTGGGCACATCCTCATAGTCTCACCGTAGGACAGCCCTGCCCTATGGTCTCAAAATGACTGCCTAGTTCTTGGGGTCTGGGATTTCCTTCTCAGACACTGCTAGTTCTTCTAGAAAGAGAGAGCATGGATTCTTTTCTTACTGAAAATGTTTAGAAGTTTCCATGGGATTTTGGGTAGTTACTGCCTTCTCTTGGCCTCTGTGTCCTCAATCTGTAGCATGAGCTGAGTCACCCATTCCCTGCTTGCTGTGGGGCATAGATGAAGCAGGACATGAAAAGATGCCACATCCTGTAAAGGGTCGCATATTCCTCTCCTATAACTGCTATCAGAGCTGTTCTTCCCCTGGGGAGAGGATGGAGCCTATGAAGTAGAAAATAGCCCCTCTCAGCTAAGTCTAGGGGCTTTAGGAGTAGCACCCTTAGAGGAGTCACGGTTTAACCAGACCCTGTTGACTGAGGGTCTGAATATAGATCTGCCCATGGAAGCCCTGCTCTGGGTATGCTCGCCAACAGGGGAGAGACTCCGAGAGTTAAAAACGCTCTTAGTCTGGCTCAGTAGTACAGTGGTTAAACATTGTACATTGGAAGCTGGATCCCACATGATTGACTGTGGTTTGAATCTTGGTGCTGACATCTTGAAGAACATACTGGCATGTTTGTATGTATGCCCCATATACTACAGGGTGGAGAAATGGAGGAAAAGTGATTGTGACATGACCATGCCCCATTAGGAGTGCTTGTTTTCTCTCCGGCGAGCACACATGCCCTTTGGTAATTAAAGCAAGCAAACAAACAAAAAAGACAAACCAAAAAAACTTGGCATGGAATGGGCTGGGGGTGCTGTGAAGGTGCCAGCCCCTGGATCAGACTTGTCCTGGTAGTAAAAGGCTGGTTTCAGCCACAGGAGACTTATGTGTAGACTATTTCTTCCCGTTTTCCTGCCCTATATGTTTGGGAATTGAAGTGGCAGGCTTGGCTGAGGAAAGCCCAGGGCTCAGGTTTTCTAGACCTGCTTGCTTTGGGAACCAATCAGAGCCTCAGAGTGGGATGAGTGAGTGGGTTTGTTGTGTACTTTTATTTGTGAGGCCCTGACAAGGAGCCATAGGAAGACATTCAAAAACAGCCTGGGGGCTTGAATTCAGGGAGCTGGAGGAAAGAAGTGACCCAGAGACAGTGTGGGGGTGGACACTCCATGAGGGACATGATCTTCAGACCCTACAGGATGGGAAACGAGGACTGGGGGTAGTCCATGCCAGCCTCACAGGGCCCTTCAGCTCCAGGCTGGAGCAGGCCTCCGGCACATGGGGAGCCCAGGTCCTCAGCTCCAACTGAAGCCATTATACTCCTCCTCCACTTTTGTTCTTATGTTAGGAACTCACTCATTTCTCTTTTGGTCTGTGATACCGAAACCTACCAAGACATTCTAAGTTAGCTGCCTCTATGTTTGCAGGGCTAATGTGGCTAATGGTTAGATCCAGGTAAACTATTTGGACAGGGTTGAGATGGTGAGTGGGCAGGATACATGTGAATCACACAGGAGTGAGAAAGGGAGGCTGCCTACATCCTGAAGTGCTTCTTGGCTGCAAAGAGGAAAGAGCCTCTTTGCCACTTCCAGCACCCAGTGGTGCCACTCTGAGGCTCTGACTGATTCTCTGACTTTCTCAGAAAGACCCTCCCTGGCCTTTCATCCTCCCCTGACATTAATTTCACCCCCTGACATTACACTCACATAATACCCTGTGCTTGTCCTTCACAACACTTAATAGAGCACCTAAGTACATATTCGTGTGTTAATATGTCTTTCTCACTAGAGTGTAAGCTTCAGAAGGACAGAGCCAGTGTCTGTCTGCTCAGTGTAGTCTCTTCCATGGCCTAGCCCAGTTCCTGGCCCATGGAGACATACAGTGTGTTAATGAATGAATGAACGAATGAACACAGCACTGCCCCAGAGTGGAGAAGTGGAGTCTCCTTAGAATATACAGCTTCACTATAGTTACCATTTGATCATCCCAGCACTGCCCTTGGTTGTACATACTTACTTCATTACAATCCATGAGGTTTGGGTACAATATTCTCATTACAGAGATGAAGATGCTGAATCTCAGAGAAGACAATCACTAGCTCCAATCACGCAGCATGAAAAAGGGGTGGAATTGGTAGGAACCTGGGCTGATTATGCATTTATCCATCTTTTTTTCTTCCCTTGTCCACTCCCCTGCCACCACCACCCTACCATTCCTTATCCTCTGCCCAGAAGGGACCCCAGGACCTTACCATAGGAGTGTGAGTTGGCAGGCAGGATGTTTCAGCCCCTCACAGAGCAGCCCCACACCGAGGTCACCCAGGCAGTTGTGAAGCAGGTCTATCTCAGTCAGGCTGGGGTTGGCGCTGAGCACAGTAGCTAGGTTCTGGCAGCAGCTGGACGTGAGGCCACAGCTGACCAGCCTGCAGGAGAGATGAACACAGGCTACAGTCATTGTCCTGAGAGCTTGCTCCTCTGGGTAACTGGGGTCTGGTCTCTCTTTCTAGTAGTGATGGCTACCTGAGGGTGCTGGGATGACATTAGTGGAAGATAAACCTTTCTTGGCTTGCATTAACCTGGGAGATTTTAATTTTCCTCTTGTAGCCAAGGAAGCCTTTGAGATGTAGGCAGCCTCCCTTTCTCACTCCCATGTGATTCACATGAATCCTGCCCACACACCATCTCAACCTTGTCTAAATAGTTTACCTGAATCTGTAAGTCACATCAGCCTTGCAAACATGAGAGGCAGCTAACTTAAGAGTGCTCTGGCAGGTTTCAGTATCACAGACCAAGAGAGAAATGAGTGAGTTCCTAACATAAGAACAAAAGTGGAGGAGGAGTGTAATGGCTTCAGTTGGAGCTGAGGACCTGGGCTCTCCATGACATGTTAGGGTCTGAAATATGTGCTGTCCCAGTACAGGGCCACGGTTGGGCCCTGTGTGCTGTACTGAGCAGTCTGGGCTCTTGGCCTGCCTTGCCTTATCTGGGTGAAGAACTCCACTTCTCCTAATGAGCTGCAGGCCTGGTGGAATCAAGGTCAAGATTGTTTGGCCTGCTGTGGGCCTAGGCGAGGGCTAGAGCTCTGTGATATCCAGGGAAGTTGAGTCCTCAGTGCCCACAGGCCAAGAATCAGAGCGAGATTATATTACAACTCATCTAGGATGAGCAAGGATGGAGGGACAGGCTGTCTTTCCAGATAAAGTCACCCACTCCCCTCTGCTCTGAGCTCCTCCCTGTTCCACAGTATGCATGACTAAAGAGGTGCACTGGTGAAGGCTCCTGACATGGTGATGCTTGCAAGGAGGCTTATTGTGGCCCATTTAATCTTGGTAAGCAATGTACTCCTTGATTAGTACATTTTTATTTACTTACTTTTCTTTCTTTTTAATTGCCAGAGGGTGTATGTCTTTACTAGAGAGAGACAAAAGAGTAAGAGGGAGAGGGAAAACCTCCTACCCTCACTTCCAATGGGACATGATTATGCCATAATCCCTTTTCCTCTATCCCTTCATCCTGTCAGGACCCTGGGAATACATGTGCTGGTGTATTTCTCAGGCTGTCAGTGTTGGTTCTTGAACTGCAGTTGGCCATGTGGGATTCAGCTCCCTTAACCACTAGGCTATGAGTCTGGCTCAATTAGTACAATTTTTTTTGAGAGAAAATTAGCAATGCACCTACCTTTTATGCAACAATTCTACTTCTTGGAATTTAGACTACAGATAATACACTGTCTCAGGATGCTCTTTGTCTCAGGGGTTAACATCAGGATGCAAGCTGCAGCACTATTTATAGTGGTCAAGACTGGAGATAATCCAGATGCTCAAAAAGGGCAGTGATTAAAACATTGATAGTAAATCCCTATAGTGAAGATCCATGCTGCCAAAAAAAATGAAGCCACTTTGTGGGGCCATCTCCAAGATACATTTTAAATAATAAAGCAAGGTGCAGGGCTGTATATGTGATGTGCTATCATTTATGCAAGAAAAGGGCAGTGTATCCCTCTGAGGGATTCTGGTCTGGGGATCCTCTGCCTTTAAAGTCTCATCCTGCTTCTATCATTTCAGCTCCCACAGCTCATCTCCCAGCAGAACACTCAGGACATCATCTGCAGACCCAGCTGGCAGCATGTCTCATAGCACTCATAGGTGCTTGGCTAAGAGAAGCAGCTGGGAAACTGGAAAACCAGGCTTTGCTGTCAGACCCAGATTCCAGTACTGGTACTGCCTGCTTTCTGGTTTCTGGCTCAGTGACCTTGGAAATCATATAACCTCTCTGAGACTCAATTTTGCCATCTTTAGCTGTGAAGAGGATTCAGTATTATAGGTGTGACAGAGTTCCTCTCCTTTCAGGGATCACTGGCCCCTGATATTAGAAGTGTGTCCCAGGTGGCTCCCCTTCCTGTCCCTTTATCCCATCACCTTCTTTGCTTAGGATTATTGAGTGGGGAAATAAAATGGCCCTGGGAAGGGGAGAGGTTTGGCCTTGGGAAGGAAGGAGGAAGTGTGCAGTAGGACTAGAGGAGAGAATGAGGATGTCTCAGGGCTCTGAGGGGGTGAGCAGAGGTGTGTGTGTGTGTGTGTACGCGCACATGTGTGCACGTGCATGCATGTGCACACATGCGTATAACTTTGTGCATTGGGGCGGGGGGACTGGGGCAAAAAGAGAGAGATTAACAATCCACTTTTGTTTCTATATGGTAGAAGGTGTGATTCTGACCTCTTGAGTGAAGAGAGAAGTAAAAGACTGAATTAAGTGCAGACCTCCAGTGAGTTCAGCTCTTTATAACTGAGCCCCATGCCAAGTGGAACTCCCTGTTCCTAGGCAGGACACAGTTGGTAAGAAGAGGAGAATAAAAACAAACACTTCTCTGAGAATTTTACCCATTAATCCTCATATAGTTCTATCAGGTTGGTACTATTATCATCACCTTGTGTGGTGAACTGTGAAAATGGCCACAAATTCTCCCTTTGATCCCACTTTGCATCCATGTCCCTTGATAGTGCCCTTATACAAGATTTAGATTCTGTTTCTCTACCTCTAGAATCTGGACTTGACTATCATGGGACCCACTTTGGCCAATGTGACAATGACAGAAATGACTGAAATCTGGGCTTAAAAAGTGCTTGCACAATGGGATAGGCTTCTGTTGCTGCATTTGGAGCCCTGAGGCCTCTCTACAGGCCAGATGTAGATGAGCTTCCTCTTGAGCCTCTGTAGCACCCCTCCCTTCAGTCTTCCCCATGATGGTAGACAGCTTCTTCCACCTCCCCATGTCCATCCCACAAAACAGTCTATTGAAATGGAACAATTACTGTATTCTCTGTATCTTGCAGCTCGGCTGTCTCAGACCGTGGCAAAGGTGCTTGGCTCCGGCATCTGTTAGCATGTTGAAGCTCACCTCCAGCTCAGTCAAGGTCTGGCTGGTATTCAGCCCACAGGCAAGGTCCTTGCAGCACTCAGCTGTGAGGCCACAGCCAGCCAACCTGTGGGACACACACACACATGGGCTTGGGTTTATGCACCTGTTGATTCAGCAAACACCCATGAACACTCACTGAACACCTACTGTGGGCCAGGTGGAGCAGAGCAAGAATTCCCCTAGGTCCCCCCAAATGCCTAGAGTCCAGGGGAGTAGACATAGAAATAAATAATAGTAAGTCAGTTTTGGATATTTTTGACCGAACCCACCTAATGGTTTCCATATCACTCAATACAATTCTAGGTCCTTATCCTGGTTTGCAGGATTCTTCTTCTTCCCTCCTTTCTTCCTTGGCTCTTTCTTTCTTTTTATCTTTCTTTCTCTTTTTTCCTTTCCCTTTTCCTTCCTTCCTTCCTTCCTTCCTTCCTTCCTTCCTTCCTTCCTTCCTTCCTTCCTTCCTTCCTTCCTTCCTTCTTTTTTCTCTTTCTTCTTCCTTTTTCTTTTTCTTTCTTTCTTTCTCTCTCTTTCTTTCTTCTCCTTCCTTCCTTCCTTATTTTCTTTTTTAATTGCTAGAGGGCTTTTGCATCAGCCAGAGAGAGACAGAGAGACAGTGAGCTGAAGAGGGAAAAAGCACCCTTAACCCCCAATGAGGTGATCATGCTGCAATCCCTTCTTTATTTCTCTGTCTTGTCAAGATTTGGGGCATGCATGCACATGTGCCTGGCATGCTTTCCAAGCTGTGGATTCAAACCATGTTCAGCCACGTGGGACCTCACCTTAACCACCAGGCTATAGGGCTGGCTTGGATCTCTGTCATCTCTGTCTGGATCTCTTATCTCTTTTTATCTCCATCCTCACTGGTCTCCTCCATGTTCATTAAACATCCTTGGCATTGCCCTACCCCAAAGCATACAGAGGAATGAGTGAATGGTTTGGATGAAAGAAGGAGGAGAAGGTGTGCCTTACATGAATAATATACTGAAGTGAGAGTGGAGACAAGGGCACTCCTGTCTGGCAGGACAGATGTGAAATTACAGAGCCTGTTAAGTTTAGAGTTGTTGACATGAAAGCTACATGAGGAGAGATGAAGTTCAAAGGCAAAACTAGACAATATGAATATAGTTATGTGTCTTGAGTGTCATCATGAGGTGTTTGGACCTTGTTCAGGTGGCAATGATGAGCCTATAAGAGTTCTGGAGGACAGTAGTGACATGTCCTTTGCATTGCTTTGAAAAGATTCCTGAGAATGAGTGGGGGATGGCTTAATGGGTGAGGCAAGAAGCAGGTGGTCCAGGTGGGAGGATGAGCACCTGACTCAGAGCAGTGATTGTGAGATAAGGGAGAGTCTTCTGGACAGGAGAGTAATAGCAAATATTGCTTTAAGCACTTTACCCATTGTTCTCACACAGTTCTCTCAGTTCAGTACTATTATCACCATCCTCAGGGGTGAACTGTGAAAATAGCCACAAGTTTCCCCCCTGTACTCATCTTGCATCCATGCCCCTTGGTAGTGTCCTCTAGTCAAGCTAGAGTTTATTTCTCTTCCCCTAGAATCTGTCCATCATGGGACCTACTTTGACCAATGGGACAATGGCAAATGTGACTCAACTCTGGGCCTGAGAAGTGCTTGCACACTGGTACAGACATTTATTGCTGCATTTGGAGTCCCAAAGTTACTTTCTCAGGCCAGGTGTGGATGAGCTTCCTCCTGAGCCTCAGCTGTTCAAGTTGCTGCAACTTCATGAGAAAGTAGATGTCAGATGAAGCAGTTGCACAGGGCTACATGCTCAGAAAGGCCAGTTACTTGGATTTAATATTCTGTGGCTACCATCTTGACTTCATTAATTTTATCTTTGAATTTGTGTTTTATAAGGAAGTCTGAAGGGACAGTGAAGGCTCAACTCATGTATGATCGCATCTCCTGCCACCTCCTCTGTAGGCAGTGTCCACCAGCTTCCCTGCCTCCTGATGTTATGGGACTTCCACTCAGCTTTTCCTCAGCACAGTGACTTCTATAATCCTCTTTC
>NW_006208085.1:0-5448 GCF_000334495.1 Tupaia belangeri chinensis | reverse complement strand
GCCTATGAACATAGGCACTGAAATTTCATCTTGGACTCTGTCCTGAAAATTATGTCATTGATCCTGAGAGGAGAAGGTTTTCTTTAATTAGGGAAGAAAGTCTAATTTAGAAGATGTTAAGTTTGAGCTGGGCACATTGGTGCACACCTGTAATTCCTGCTATTCTGGAGGCTGACAGGAAGATCATTTGAACCCAAGAGTTCAAAGTTAGCCTGGACAACATAGTAAGAAACTGTCTCTAAAAATGAAACAAAACAACAAATTTGCTGAATATGAAGAGTCAATGAGGAATCCCAAGTGAGCGTGTTGGGTTTGACTCTGGAGCTGCAGTTGAAGGTTTGGTAGGCACCTGCGGAGGTGGGTTTGGGATATGATTGTGAGAAGGGCCAAATATGAGAAGTGAGAGGCTGAGGTGTGGTGTGGTTATACTTCTCTTAGTTGAACACTAACCTTCTCCTCTGCCACTAAAATCTCTGTGTTTTCTTGCTTTCACAAGACTTGCACTTTCCCTCTGTTTTTTCCTGGGCTCCTTCTGGACTTTCCCATCCAGCCATGAACAAGGTCAGCTGTATTAAAGACACATCTTTACACTTGGCATTTTAGAGTGTCCTTGGTTTATGGCTATCTCTCCCTGGACAGTTTCTTTCTTCTTTGCTCCCAAACCTGAGCATCAGAGTGTGGCCCTAGAAAGTCAGAGGTCCAGCAGACAAATGTCCCCTACAGACATGGCTCTGTACTTTCCACCTGCCACATCTCACAGCTGAGGGCCTACTTCTCATATGGCTGCCTCATGGCAGCCCACATCCTTCCTGGATGATTACTTCCATCCACCTCGCTTATCTGATTTCCTGCTTGTTAACATGTCCATTTCCAGTGGGCACATTCCTGACCCTGGGACTCATCCTGACATAAATGTATATGCTGCTCTCGTAGTTTTATTTATCCTTAAATGACTCAACATAATAAGCTATGATGTGTGTACTCTCCTTCCTCAAATCTCAAACTCTCACTAGCTCCACTGAGGGCACCTGACTTTGGACTTCCAGGAGGAGTTTGAACCATCTGACTATGGTGGTGTAGTGGACTGGTGAAAGGCACAGGCTCTGGAGCAAGACAGATGGGTTCAAATCTTACCTATGTCAGTTAGTAGTTAAAAACTACTGTCTTTACCTTCAAGTTTCAGTTGACTCATCTGTAACATGGATTCATCATGCCTATTACACAGATGTTTGCAAAGATCAAAGGAAATAACATATGCCATATATTTAGGACAGCACCTGGCAGAAACTTAGTGCTTAAAGGATGCTACTGCTGTGGGACCTGAAACCTTCGACATCTCTAAACCTCTCTGCCCCCAGTCCTTTTCTTCCCCTTTTGTCTCAGAGGAGGCCAATGCTCTTCTCTCATATGTCTTTATCCCACATCCTTCCACCAGCAGTGTGCCCCAGCATGGACAGAAAAATCAAGCCAGACATTTCCCCTTCCCATAGGCCTACTACCTCAACTTGCAGCAGATGGAATGTGAAAGCAACCCTAAGGATTGCCAGAAAGCATTAGGTATTTAGATCTGTAGTGGGTGAGAGACTTACCCCACCAAAGCTATTCCCTCTTAGGCTTCTTTGTTGGCTCTTAATTGCCTAGCCATTAAATATTATGGCAACAGAAAAATGCATTCTCTAATATTTGACAAGCAACCTTCCAGCTGCATTTGAATTTTAAGATCTGCCTGTCAATTTTTACCAAAAAGGCAAGTAGGATTTTATAGGAATTGCATTGAGTCTGTAGATTAACTTCGGAGGCATTGCCATCTTAACAATATTGTCCTTCAATCCATGGATAAACGATGTCTTTCCATTTATTTAAGTATTATTAAATTTCTTTCATATTTTGTAGGTTTTTGGTATATAAGTCTTGTTCTTTTGTTAAACTAAAAATAATTGGCTAATAGGTGAGTACTCTCACCTCAGAAAGTTGGGGTTAGGTGTGGTGGTTAGAAAGCATCTTTCAAAGGAGATGGCCACTGAAATCACTTCTCCATTCTCCTCTTGAGATTTTAGGCAGGCATGCACATGTGCCTGGTGTGTTTCTCAAGCCTCCAGGTCTGGGACTTGCACTGCGCAATCAGCCACATGAGATCCAGCCACCTTAACTGCCATACCATTACTGGCCATTTTATTTGGTTAAATTTATTTCTAAATATTTTATTATTTCTGATGCTATTTTTTTTTGGGGGGGAGAGGTTTTTGCTGTAGGGCATGTGCACTCGCCAGAGAGACAGAAAGTGAGAAATCGCCCCCCAGGGGGAATGGCTATGCTGCAATCCCTTCTCCTCCATTCTCCTCCCTGGATCTTGGGCATGCACGCACATGTGCCCAGTGTGAGTTTAAGCCACTGGGTCCGGGATGTGAACCGCGGCCTACTACATGGGAGTCCAGCGACATAGCCATTACTCTAACTGCTGGTCCCTCTGATGACATTTTAAATAAAGTTTTAATTTCACTTTTTTACTTGTTTATTGCTAATGTAGAGAAGTAAACTTGATTTTGGTATATTGATCTTATTTCCTGAATCCTTGCTGAATTTTTTCATTAGCTATAATAATTAGTTTGTAAACTTCTTTGGCATTTATAACTTTAAATTTACCTCTAAGCACTGCTTTAGCTGCACCTGATAATTTTTTTGGGGGGGAAAGAGGTTTTTGCTACAGGGTGTGTGTGCTTGCCAGAAAGACAGAGACAGTGAGACAGAAAGTGAGAAATCACCCTCCGGGGAGGGATGTCCATACTGCAATCCCTTCTCCATTCTCCTCTTGGGATCTTGGTCATGTACACACACACACCTAGTGTGAGTTTAAGCCACTGGGTCTGGGACTCAAACCACAGTCAACTACATGGTAGTCCAGCGACATAGCCATTTTGTCAACTACTGGTCCCATGTCTGATAAATTTTAAAATGCCGTGTTTTTATTTTCATTCAAAGCATTTTCTTATTTCCTTTGTGAGTTCTTCTTTGACCCATTAGTTATTTAAGAGTGTATTGTTTAATTTCCATACATTAGTGAATTTCCCAAATTTCCTGCTGTTGATTTATAATTTAATTTTGTTATGGTCAACTTTGTATGATTTCAATCCCTTCAAATTTGTTAAATTTGTTTTATGGGAAAATGTTCTCTTTGCACAGAGCTCTATTTCATAAATGCTTAACACTTCTACTTGGATACCTCAGAGAAACTTGAAACTAGCAAGTGCAAGATCACACTCATGACACCCTATTCCCCAATCACTCCTCTTTCAGTATTTCCCATCTCAGTGAAGGTACCACTGTCTTAGGTTTTTGGCTAGAAACCCAAGATCATCCTCAGTATCTCCCTGTCTCTTTCTTTCAATCATCAATTTATTACTGAATCCAGTTGACTTTACTTCTATAGATCTCTTGAATCCATCCACTTCTTTCCATCTCCATTGCCAGTGCCACAGTCTAAGCTATTACTGTGTCTTACTGAAACAAGTACAATTTTCCTTAGTCCAAGTTATCACCATCATTATAGGAACTACTACAAATTTCCTACTAACTGGTTTCTCGACCTCTACTTTTGCACCCTTCCAATCCATTTTTGATATAACCTGTTTCTATTTTGAAAATATACTGATATTTTCAACTTTTTGCTTAAAATCCCACTGTATTAGGAAAAGACTAAACCTCAATATGGCCTACAAGGATTTGCATACTCTTGTTCCTTCTTATTTGGTCCTATTGCTTTCTGCCTTTCAGCCACACTGATCTGCTTTTAATTTCTTGACTATGTTGTCCTCCCTCATGTATATGCTACTCCCTCTGTTTGGAATGACCAGATTTGTACAGTGGCAGTATCGTAGCCAATGAGGTTTATCCGAGGCGCGATTATTGCCAATTGAAAACTTTTCCCTCTGTTTGGAATGACCCTCCACCTCTCCACTTAGTTAATCCTTTGTATTCTTTTGATTTCTTTAAAACCCTTCCTCAGGGAAGGCCCATACATGAGTCTGCTTTTATATGTGCTAGTATGGTTCCTTAATAAATGCTAGTCTTTTGCAAACTCTGTAAGGAAGGAATCCTGTCTGTGTTTGTTTACTATGGGTAGTAACCCTGGCACCTGTCAGTGCATGGCCAGAGAAGTGTTCAATGAATATTCAATGAATACAAAGACCAATCCATCCATCTCAGTTTCAGTCTTTGCCTTGGATCTCCTGCCCATCCCAGCTTCAGAGTAGAACTCCTGCCAGACTCACCTCAAGGTCTCCAGGAGGCTGCAAGGGCGTCTCAGCATCTCACAAAGACTCTGCACTGCAGAGTAGCTCAGCAAGTTTCCACTAAGATCCAGTTCCTTAAGGCTTCTGGCATCCCCAAGATTGGAGAAGAGAATCTTCCAAAAGGCATCTGTGACTGGGACCCACATGAGCCTGAGAGAGAAAGAGGTTAAGGGAGATGTAACCTGTGTGTATGTGTCTGAGGTACATAATTCTGTACAACACAGTGTGGCTCTGTTCGGCTGAGTACCAGGTTGCAACAAGCAGTTGCAACCTAGGACTAGCCAGCCTCCTTGTTTGCCCTTCTGCCCTTACCATGCTAGGCTTGGTGCCCTTCTCTGTGTGTCTTCTCATTCTACAGACTTGACCATAGTGTACTGGTGTGTTCATTTAATTTTTTAAAAATTTGCTTACTTTATTTATTTACAGGGGCAGACTTTGATAGGGCCTTGCCATATTGCTGTGATCCTTCACCCGACTTCCCAGTCAACCAAGATCACAGGCATGGCATGCCAGTGTGTTCAGGTTGGCCCAGGATCCAAACCTATGCTCTTCTCCCATGTGGTTCCAATTGCTCAGTGGTGCTCTACACCTGTGCCATTGCCTCTGACTCCTTATGTGTTCATTTTGTGTCCATTTCTGCTTAAACTGGAGAGTTCTTTAAGGACAGGGGAAGGTAGTTAGCATCTTTTGAATCTGAAGTTCCCAGAATAGGGAGGACATAGCTTGGTAATTTGGGCAGCCTCTCTTCCTTTGATTCAGATATACCTGTCTTTCTTTGGTGCAGTCATTCTGGAGTTCTAGAACCCAGAAAGGAAAAGAGGAGATGGGAGGTTGGAACAGAGCCTTGGAGAAGTATTTTGAGGATGACTTTGTGATGGTAATATTGTATATGACGCATACACTACTATCCAGGTTGGCATGCATGGGATCCTATTCCCTTCTAAGGATAGTAAGATCCCGATAGAAGCAAGATGGCAAAGGGAGAATGTCTTAAGAGAAAACATTTGCAGCTTGAAAGGAAAAGGATGATAGCCTTCATCTGAGAGTGTTAGAGTAGACCCTTCCTTGTACTCTTTATACCCATTTAGTATCCTTGTTGTGCACATTACTGTGATTCTAAGTATCAGCCCAGTACAGTATTAAAGAAGACTCCATGAAC
>NW_006208084.1:6182954-6184529 GCF_000334495.1 Tupaia belangeri chinensis | reverse complement strand
ACCCAACTGACACCCAAAACTGAAAGATACTAGGGAACAATTTAGAGAGACTCACCTCTGATAATTATGCTGTTAAGTACCCATGGAATGCTAAGCCTGAATTAAGCCTCAAGGAACCATATCACACCTGATTTTGTACACAGTTCAAAACTCTGTATCTCTGAGGACAAAACAGTGACACTAGGCCCACCCAACTGACACCCAAAACTGAAAGATACTAGGGAACAATTTAGAGAGACTCACCTCTGATAATTATGCTGTTAAGTACCCATGGAATGCTAAGCCTGAATTAAGCCTCAAGGAACCATATCACACCTGATTTTGTACACAGTACTAAACTCTGTATCCCTGAGGACAAAACAGTGACAATAGGCACACCCCAAAAGCAAACCCAACCCAAATGACTCTTGAGAAATGTTCATAGAGACCCAACATTGAAAGTAATTCTGTTTAGTGCACACTGAACGTTTAGTTAGAATTAAGACTCAAGGACCCATATCACACCTCATTTTGAACACTGTACAAAGCTATGTATCCCTGACCACAAACCTGTGACATTAGGCACACCCAACTGACACCCAAAACTAAAAGATACTTTGAGAAAAATTTATAGAAACTCACTGCTGATAATTATGCTGTTAAGTACACACTGAATGTTAAGCCAGAATTAAGACTCGAGGAACCATATAACACCTGATTTTGAGCACAGTACAAAGCTTTGTATTCCTGAGGACAAATCTGTTACACTAGGCATATCCCCAAAACACCCACAACTTAAAGGTCTCTTGAGAAATGTTCATAGAGACCCACCATTGAAAGTACTGCTGTTTAGTGCACACTGATCGTTTAGTTAGAATTAAGCCACAAGGACCCATATCACACTTCATTTTGAACATAGTACAAAGCTAGGTATCCCTGTCCACGAACCAGTGACACTAGGCACACCCAACTGACACCCAAAACTGATAGATACCTAGAGAAAAATTTATAGAGACTCACCACTGATAATTATGCTGTTAAGTACACACTGAACATTAAGCCAGAATTAAGCCTCAAGGAACCATATCACATTTGATTTTGTACACAGTATAAAGCTTTGTATCCCTGAGGACAAAACAGTGACAATAGCCACACCCCAAAAGAGACCCACTACAGAAAGTTCTCTTGAGAAATGTTCATAGAGACCCACCATTGAAAGTACTGCTGTTTAGTGCACACTGATCGTTTAGTTAGAATTAAGCCACAAGGACCCATATCACACTTCATTTTGAACATAGTACAAAGCTAGGTATCCCTGTCCACGAACCAGTGACACTAGGCACACCCAACTGACACCCAAAACTGATAGATACCTAGAGAAAAATTTATAGAGACTCACCACTGATAATTATGCTGTTAAGTACACACTGAACATTAAGCCAGAATTAAGCCTCAAGGAAACATATAACATCTGTTTTTGTCCACAGCACAAAATTCTCTATCCCTGAGGACAAAACAGAGAGAATGGGCACACCCCGAAAGCACCCACAATTGAAAGGTCTTTTGAGAAATATTCATAGAGACCCACCATTGAGA
>NW_006208084.1:6177926-6181439 GCF_000334495.1 Tupaia belangeri chinensis | reverse complement strand
CTGTAAAGTACACACTGAACGCTAAGCCAGAATTAAGCCTCAAGGAACTATATCACACCTGATTTTGTACATAGTAGAAAACTCTGTATCCCTGAGGACAAAACAGTGACAATAGACTCACCCCAAAAGCACTCTCAACTGAAAGGTCTCTTGAGAAATGTTCAAAGAGATCGACCATTGAGAGTCATGCTCTTAAGTATACACTTAACGCTAAGCCAGAAATCAGCCTCAAGGAACCATATCACACCTGATTTTGTACACAGTACAAAACTCTGTATCCCTTAGTAGAAAACAGTGACAATAGGCACACCCTTAAAGCACACACACCTGAAAAGTCTCTTGAGAAATATTCACAGAGACCCACCAAAGAGTCATGCTGTTAAGTACACAGTGAACGTTAAGCCAGAATTAAGACTCAAGGAACCATATCACACCTGAGTTTGCCCACAGTACAAAACTTTGTATCCCTGAGGAAAACCCTGTGATACTCGGCACACCACCAAAACACCCACAACTGAAAGGTCTCTTGAGAAATGTTCATAGAAACCGACCATAGAGAGTCATGCTGTTAAGTATACACTTAACACTAAGACAGAATTAAGCCTCAAGGAACCATATCATACCTTATTTTGTACACAGTACAAAACTCTGTATTCCTGAGGACAAAACAGTGACAATAGGCACACTCTGAAAGCACCCACAATTGAAAGGTCTCTTGAGAAATGTTCAGAGAGACCCACCATTGAGAGTCATGCTGTTAAGTACACCCTGAACGCTAAGACAGAATTAAGCCTCAAGGAACCATATCACACCTGATTTGGTACACCGTAGAAAACTCTGTATCCTTGAGGACAAAACAGTGACAATAGCGGCACCCCAAAGGCACCCACGACTGAAAGGTCTCTTGAGAAATGTTCATAGAGACCTACCATTGAGATTCATGCTGTTAAGTATACAATTAACGCTAAGCCAGAATTAAGCCTCAAGGAATCATATCACAGCTGACTTTGTACACGGTAGAAAACTCTGTATCCCTGAGGACAAAACAGTGGCAATAGGCACACCCCCAAAACACGCACACATGAAAAGTCTCTTGAGAAATGTTCGTAGAGACCCACCATTGAGAATCATGCTGTTAAGAATACACTGAATGCTAAGCCAGAATTAAGCCTCAAGGAACCATATCACACCTGATTTTGTACACAGTACTTAAACTCTGTACCCTGAGAACAAATGAATGACAATGGACACACCCCGAAAGCACCCACAATTGAAAGGACTCTTGAGAAATGTTTATAGAGAACCACCATTGAGAGTCATGCTGTGAAGTACACACATCACTGATTTTGTCCACAGTACAAAATGTTGTATCAAAGAGGACAAATCTGTGATACTAGGCACACCCCAAACGCATCCACAACTGAAAGGTCTCTTGAGAAATATTCATAGAGACCCACCATTGAGAGCCATGCTGTTTAGCACACACTGAACTCTGAGCCAGAATTAAGCCTCAAGGAACCATATCACACCTGATTTTGTACACAATACAAAACTATGTATCCCTGAGGACAAAACAGTGACAATAGCCACACCCCAAAGACACCGACAACTGAACGGTCTCTTGAGAAAAGTTCATAGAGACCCACCATTGAAAGTACTGCTTTTTAGTGCACACTGAACGTTTAGTTAGATTTAACCCTCAACGACCCATATCACAACTCATTTTGAACACTGTACAAATTTATGTATCCCTCTCCACAAACACGTGACACTACGCACACCCAACTGACACCCAAAACTGAAATATAACTAGAGAAAAATTTATAGACTCACTGCTGATAATTATGTTGTTAAGTACACACTGAACGTTAAGCCAGAATTAAGCCTCAAGGAACCATATAACACCTGATTTTGACCACAGTACAAAACTGTGTATCCCTGAGGACAAATCTGTGACACTAGGCACACCCCCAAAACACCCACAACTGAAAGGTCTCTTGAGAAATGTTCATAGAAACCGACCATAGAGAGTCATGCTGTTAAGTATACACTTAACACTAAGACAGAATTAAGCCTCAAGGAACCATATCATACCTTATTTTGTACACAGTACAAAACTCTGTATTCCTGAGGACAAAACAGTGACAATAGGCACACTCTGAAAGCACCCACAATTGAAAGGTCTCTTGAGAAATGTTCAGAGAGACCCACCATTGAGAGTCATGCTGTTAAGTACACCCTGAACGCTAAGACAGAATTAAGCCTCAAGGAACCATATCACACCTGATTTGGTACACCGTAGAAAACTCTGTATCCTTGAGGACAAAACAGTGACAATAGCGGCACCCCAAAGACACCCACGACTGAAAGGTCTCTTGAGAAATGTTCATAGAGACCCACCATTGAATGTACTGCTGTTTAGTGCACTATGAACATTTAGTTAGAATTAAGCCTCAAGGACCCATATCATACCTCATTTTGAACACTGTACAAAGCTATGTATCCCTGACCACAAACCTGTGACACTTGGCACACCCAACTGATACCCAAAACTGAAAGATACCTAGAAAAAAATTTATAGAGACTCACCGCTGATAATTATGCTGTTAAGTACACACGGAACGCTAAGCCAGAATTAAGCCTCAAGGAACCAAATCACACCTGATTTTGACCACAGTACAAAACTTTGTATCCCTGAGGACAAATATGTGACACTGGGCACATCCCCAAAACACCCACAACTGAAAGGTCTCTTGATAAATATTCATAGAAACCGACCATTGAGAGTCATGCTGTTAAGTATACACTTAACACTAAGACGGAATTAAGCCTCAAGGAACCATATCACACCTTATTTTGTACACAGTACAAAACTCTGTATTCCTGAGGACAAAACAGTGACAATAGGCACACTCTGAAAGCACCCACAATTGAAAGGTCTCTTGAGAAATGTTCAGAGAGACCCACCATTGAGAGTCATGCTGTTAAGTACACCCTGAACGCTAAGACAGAATTAAGCCTCAAGGAACCATATCACACCTGATTTGGTACACCGTAGAAAACTCTGTATCCTTGAGGACAAAACAGTGACAATAGCGGCACCCCAAAGACACCCACGACTGAAAGGTCTCTTGAGAAATGTTCATAGAGACCCACCATTGAATGTACTGCTGTTTAGTGCACTATGAACATTTAGTTAGAATTAAGCCTCAAGGACCCATATCATACCTCATTTTGAACACTGTACAAAGCTATGTATCCCTGACCACAAACCTGTGACACTTGGCACACCCAACTGATACCCAAAACTGAAAGATACCTAGAAAAAAATTTATAGAGACTCACCGCTGATAATTATGCTGTTAAGTACACACGGAACGCTAAGCCAGAATTAAGCCTCAAGGAACCAAATCACACCTGATTTTGACCACAGTACAAAACTTTGTATCCCTGAGGACAAATATGTGACACTGGGCACATCCCCAAAACACCCACAACTGAAAGGTCTCTTGA
>NW_006208084.1:6151992-6177353 GCF_000334495.1 Tupaia belangeri chinensis | reverse complement strand
TACCTGATTTTGTACACAGTACAAAACTCTGTATCCCTGAGGACAAAACAGTGACAATAGGCACACCCCAAAAGCACCCACAACTAAAAGGTCTCTTGAGAAATGTTCATAGAGACCCACCATTGAGAGTCATGCTGTTTAGTACACACTGAACTCTAAATCAGTATTAAGCCTCAAGAAACCATATCACACTTGATTTTGTACACAGTACAAAATGCTGTATCACTGAGGACAAAACAGTGACAATAGTCATACCGCAAAGACACCCACAACTGAAAGGTCTCTTGAGAAAAGTTCTTAGAGACCCACCATTGAAAGTACTGTTGTTTAGTGCACACTGAATGTGCCCTATAGCAGGAATCTCTCTCTCTCTCTCTCTCTCTCTCTCTCTCTCTGTCAAAAAGAAAAAAAGAAAAGAAAAGAATTTAACCTTCTTTGCTGCAGGAGATGGGAGTCTCTTTATACAGTGCTAAAGAAGCTGTCTCATGTCTGCACTTAGTTTCTAACTGCCTGATAGTCATCTTAAGTCTTTTGCCATCTTTTCCCAAAGCATACATTGTCAGCAACAGCCATTCAGTTCCACATACTTTCAAACATCTGAGAAATTGCTACTTTTGAGAAACATGCTGGGCCTATGCTCATGCATGCCCAAAATCCCTAAAGGAAGGAGGGATAGAGGATGAGAAAGTCGGCATGAATCTGGCACTCAATCTGACCTATGTGCTAAGTGTTTTAGTGCAGGTTGAGCATCCCTAATTCAAAAGTATAAAAGTATAAAATATAAAAGTCTCCAAAATCCAAAAGTTTTTGAGCATTGATATGATGTCACCAGAGGAAAGTTCCACCCCTATTCTCAATGTTTATAAAATGTGTTTTGTGAGCAAAGTTATTAAGAATATTGTATTAGGGACCAGCAGTTAGCATAATGGCTATGTTGCTGGACTCCCACGTAGTGGACTGTGGTTCGCATCCTGGACCTGGTGACTTAAAACTCATGCTGGGCGCCCGTGCATGCCCAAGATCCTGAGAGGAGAATGGAGGAGAAGGGATTGAGGCGTGGCCATCCCCCCTGGGGGGTGATTTCTCGCTTTCTAACTCTCTATCTCTCTCTGTCTGGCGAGCGTACACGCCCTATAGCTAAAACCTCTCAAAAAAAAAAAAAGAATATTGTATTTAGCCTATGTGTATAAGGAATATATAACACAAATAAATGTTGTGTTTAAACTTGGGTCTCATCCCCAAGATATCTCGCTCTATTGGGTTGTTGGAAAAGTCATGACATATGTTTTCTATGTTTTTGCATGCAAAAATACGTCATGACTTTTCTGATGACCCAATATATATGCACATATTCTAAAATTCAAAAAAATCTGAAATCTGAAACACTTCTGGTCCTAAGTATTTTGAGTAAAGGAGACACAACCTGTATTTAGAAAACTTACTTTATTCCTCCTCCTCAGGTTTCTATATTTCTAATAAAACACTAGTCAAATTCATGTTGTTTTTGTTCCCCCAGACCCCTTTACAAAGCACCCTTTCAATTGCTCTCTTCAGTTCAGAGAAGGGAATATAAGAGGCTGTTACTGTTTATATTTGCTAGAAAAAAATCCATGCTTTCAGAGCTGCCAGTATTACTGAACACAATTACCACTGGAAAAAGCCAAGGGCTGTTATTTGATCATAAATGTCCTAAAGAGAGCTGTGTGCTGATTATTAGCTGAACTGCGTTTTTTGGAGGCGCACTTGAGAACCTGATGCAGTGAATTAACTGGAAATGTGCTATAATGAAAAAGAAAAAGCAAACCAAAAGAAAACACAAATCAAGCACCTTCTAGTTGCTTATTGGAAAAATATTTTCATAGTACAAAGTTCTGGCACCATGTACTTGATAAATACTTGTTGAATGAACAGAGGAATATACGAGTGGTAGGACGATGAATGACTATATTTGAAACAAATGCTACCCTGTAGCCCTGGCTCCAAGGTCTTGGCAGGATCAAACTGACATTAGAGTAGAGGAGTTGGGGGCCTAGCAGGTGACATGGTGGTTAAAGTGCTGGACACCCACATGGCTGATTGCAGTTGCAGACCAAGCACCTTGAAAATCACCCTGAGCACATGTGCATGTATGCCCTAAGTCATGAGAGGATACTGGAGGAAAAGGGGTTGCAGTGTGGCCATTCTCCCAGAGGGGGATTTCTCACTTTCTCTCTCTCTGGTGAGCACACAATGCCATATGGCAAAATACGAAAGCAAACTAAAACAACAAAATAAAAAAAACACAAAACCCCCAAACCCCCCAAAATCCAAGAATAAACAAACAAAAAAAACAGAGATGTTGGATGGCGTAACCCTAAAGATTGCTCTTCCCAGTTCCTATGAAATTCTAGTCAAATTCTAGGGCTGCCATTTCTGTAGGCAATGTCTTTCCCTTCTCCTTGCCACTGCTTTTTCTTCAGAATATGAGACGATTGGACCATTTTGAAAGCACAAGTCTTGGTATTTGCCACCGTGTAATGGAATGTGGCTGGAGACAGAGCGATATGGGCTCACTTCTGGTCTTGGTTTTTCACTAGCTATTTGTGACTGTGGGCAATTTGCCTCAGTTTTCAAATCTGCATAATGGTGACAATGATACTACTTGCAAGGTTATTGGAAAACTAGAAATGATGTATGTAGGAGGATCAGCAGGTGGCTTTCTGGTTAAGGCATTGGACTTCCACATGGCTGATTGTGGTTCAAGTCTTGGATCTGGCAGCTTGAAAATCACTCCAGATGCTGTGCGTGAGTGCCCAAAATCCCAAAAGGAGAATGGAGGAGAAAGGAATGTGGCATGGCCATCTACACTGAAGGGTGATTTTTCACTTTCCCTCTGTATGTCTGTCTCTCTTTGGCGAGTGCATGTGTCCTACGGCAAAAACCTAAAAAAAAAGATATTTACATAATGATATATGCAAAGTGCCTGGAATATGGGTACTACATAGCTGGACATTGGACCAGCAAGAGGCATAGGGGTTAAGGTGTTGGACTTTCACCTAGCTGACTGAAGGTTGAATTCCACACCCAGTGGCTTAAAAGTCATGCCTGGTGTGTTTGTATGTACCCAAAATCCTTAGAGGAGAATGGAGGAGAAGGGATTGTGGTGTGGGCACCCTCCCGGGAGGTGATTTCTCACTTTCTCTCTGTCTCTCCAGCAAGGGCGTACATTCTGAGGCAAAAATCTCTAAAAAAAATTTAAAAAGCTGGAAATCATTAATTTATAAGGGTAAGTTGTAGAATGTATGGTGAGGAGAATAAAATTTGTCCTATTCTAGTGGAGCTTGTGACTCAAGTATTTCTCATTTTATTCATAACTTTCAGATACTGAGGGTACGCTTCTTTGCCCATTCCACTCCACATCTTTTCTTTTCTTTTTCTTTTTTTTGGAGAAGCTTTTTGCTATAGGGCACGTGCACTTGCCAGAAAGACAGAGAGAGACTGAGAGACAGAAAGTGAGAAATTACCCCCCCCCCAGGGGGGATGACTATGCCGCAGTCCCTTCTCCTCCATTCTCCTCTCGGGATCTTGGGCATGCACGTACACGCACCTGGCATGAGTTTAAGCCACCAGGTCCAGGACTCAAACCGCGGTCGACTACATGGGAGTCCAGTGACATAGCCATTACGCTAACTGCTGGTCCCTCCACTCCACATCTTCATGTCGAATTCCAAACTCTTTTTTTCCTGCCTGTTCCCTCCTCCGTGTGACCACGGGAACAAGTCACATTTCTCCGGTTGTTAAATGGAATGGCAGCTGCCTCTTACTCCATATGTTTCTCATTCCGCAGTGTTGTTTTGGATCTTTTTTAGCTACTAAGCACAAACTCTGGTCTGCTGTGTTTTGCCTTACAATTTTCCTTTTTATTTTTTTTTGCACACTTCAGATGCTTGCTTTGGGTTTTGCCTGAGTCTGTGGTTTCCTACCCATTAGCTCCGCCCTGTAATTGCTCCACCAGCTCTTGTCTCTGCTGCCTGCCAAGCTGTCTCCCCCTTTTCCTAATATCCCTGGCTCTCCCCAGGGGCTGTCCTCAATCTAACGAGCTCTCTCTCTCGCATGCTTTGCAAAATGGAAACTGCTCTGTTGATCCTGCCCCTCCTCTCGGTGGCCGGTGGCCGAGGCAGTTATCTCAGGACTCCCATTTCCTGCTCTTGTGCTTGGCTCTCTGCCCGTCATCACACGTTCACATGAAATCCTGCCTCTCCTCTCAGAAGGGAAAGGCTGTTTCCATTCATGGAAAGCTCATTTGCCACAAGGATGCTACGTCCTTGCTAGAGGGAGAGGGTGCTGGGTTTTCTGACATGCCCAGGGCAAGGTCGAACTGCTCTGGTCCCAATATTTACAGTAAAGGAAAGTCACGGTAGAGCACAGGGTGGTCTTTGTGGAGGAGGGGAGAGAGCATGGGCTACCAGTTCTAAGTGACTTGGATTTTGGCCCATGTACCACTTCTGTGATTTAATTAAAAAATTATTTATCTAACTTATGAGAGAGAGCAAGCCACAGAATGTCATGGGTCACAGTGACACACAGGAAGCTACACAGAAGCCCATTGAGAAAGAGAGAGAAAGAGAAAGTGAGACACCTCTAATAGTCTTCCTACACCGTGATCCACCCCTCGTCTCAGCCAGCCCGGATCATGGACACATGTGCGCACACCCAACATGGGAAATCTGGGATTGTCCCATGTAGGTCCCATTGTGCAAAACTGCACTGTCTGGCCCTGGTCCATGTGCCATTTTCTAACCTCAGGTTATCTACCCATGAAATGGATCTCATGTAATACCTGTCTCATGGCACTATTGGGAGGATCATGAATGGAAAGGGTTTAGCCCAGGGCCTGAAAAAAGGTATTTGCTACATAAGTATTTCATTTTGTCCTGCTCTGATTGGTTGCTAAGACTTTCAGGCCATCAGGATCTTAACAAGAAAGAGAATGGCACCTCAAAGGGTTTAAGTGAAGTGAGTATAACCAGGGGGATTATTTACAGGGATGTGGGCCTAGGCTGAGAAACACCATGGACCAGCACCTGTGAAAAGCCATAAACGCCTGCTGAAGGACAAGGTGAAGGTGCACTCCTGGTGGGAGCTGGAGCAGGGGTCAGGGCAGACTGGTGCCTGGAAAGTGTTCTGGGGTCTTAGCAAACTGAGATTTCTTTTCTATTTCTCAGGACTTGAGGTTCTAAAAACTCCTATACAAATTTAAGTTGATATTACAAAAAACATTAAAAGTGATTGGCTCAGGTACAGAAATGTAGGCATTGCTAAGATTCTAGCCCATCAAAGGGAAAGTGGGGGTCCAATGTCCCCCCTCTTCTACCTTCCTGCTCATGTGTTCTATTGTTGGACCCCAACAGGAAGCCAGAGGGCAAGAGGTCTGGGTGGCGAAGTCCAGTGACTTGAGCCCTCCAGGCACAAAGGCAGGAACAAATGGAGTGTGCACCTGGAGGAACAGAGAATCAATTACCTTGCCATTTGTCACCTAATAACGGTCACTTTGTACAGACCCTGAGCCTCAGTTTCACATACAGTGTGCAGACACACATTAACCTGCTTGCCTCCTCCAAGGGCTTTGGTGAAGATTCAGTGAACGCATCATTATTACTTGCTTTGCACTGTGACCCTCTTGTTCATTATGTCACTGAATTCCCCAACAAGCAGATGGGATACAAGGCAGAGATGGTGGGGACAAGCACAGGCACCTGTGAATCAGAAGTGAGTTGGTCATCTGTGGCTCATAAAAGCTTTCTGACTGTGGGAGCCTGGGCAAGTGACTTAACCTATCTGAGTCTCATATGCTGTCTTATTTTGAGTTCCCCCAAAATCAGATCCTGAAATACATACTTGAGTGCCAGTAGTTTATTTGGGAGCTGATTCTAGGATGCGGAGAGAGGAGTGGGCAGTGAATCAGGGAGGGGAGGAAAACCTATGTGGTACATCAACACAACTAGGTCTTAATTCCATAGGGGCCTCTCAGAGACTGTATAGGACATATTCCTGGATTGTCTTACCACAGTGTGAGAGTACTGGGGTATTTATCTATCTCCTCCCATTCTTCATTGGCTGAGGGTTGGTCTTGGGGATTTTTAATTTTTAATTTTTAATTTTTAATGCCCCACCTTTTCTGCCTTGTATCCCATCTGGTCATCCTAGGCTGCTTGGTGCAGGCAGAGGATAGTCAAGCATCCATATAATCTCATGGGGCAGAGAGACACAGAAAGGCACTTAGAAGCACTCCAAGGTGGGTTAGGAGGAGATGGCTTGGGGACTGATTGCATCTGCTCTGGTTTTCTAATTTATATGATGGGGATGTTACTTCACAATAGGACAGTTGGGAAGACTGAATGATTAATGATTTAAAGCATTCCAAGTGCCTGATTCATTGTAGGTATTTGTTGTAGGTATATAAAAAAGGAGGTATTCATAATAAAGATGGGTAATTGTTATTTACCTATTACAGACCGGGGCAAATGCAGCTCAAAGAAGTTAAGACATTTGCTCTAAATCACATAGACAGTTCTTAAGTGGCCAAGTCAGATCTGCCTCCAAGTTCATTTCTCTCCCACTGTGCCGTAGCTACCTCCCGTTAATGGACTCTACTTTTAGAGTGCTTTTGCTTCATAAAGTGTGAGAAGCTCCATAAATATAAAATGTTTGTAGTCCCAGACTTGCTAGCTCCAGTCCAAGTTAAATTGACTCTTGGGTAGTCCGTCCTTTAGCCCTGGTTCTCATAAGCTCAAATATATCTTTTCTTAGTCCCTTGGGATCTTCCCTTCGGTGCCCCAACAATCCCCAGCCCTTCATTAGTGATGCCTAGGTGTCTCCACATATTTCAAGGGGTGCCAGAAAGTCTCCAGACAAAATAAAGTATGCTGTAAAACACTAAGGGCATACAACTCTAGATACTGTGTTCTCCATGTAGTATTTCCTTTTGCAAACAAATGTTTTAAATGCCCTGTTTACTATCCTGCTGATACACACATAAAAACAAACAAAAAAATCCCAGCCTGACTCTTTTAAAAAATTGTGCTGAAGTACATACAATAAAAAACTGAGCATTCTAACTAATTGTAAGTACCCAGTTCTGTGGTAGGACTTTAACATAGTTCTGCAATCATCAGCACTTTCCATATACAGAATGTTTTTTTTTTTAAATCTTCCCCAACTGTAACTTTGTTTGCATTAAACATGAACTCCCCAATCCCTCACCACCTCCAGCCCCGCAAACACCACTCTACTTTCTGTTTCTGTGAATTTGACTGCTCTAGGTACCTCACAGAAATGGAATCCTAGAATATGTGTCCTTCTGTAACTAGCTTAGTCACTTGGTATGAAGTCTTCAGCATTTATTTATGCTGTAGCATGGGTTAAAATTTGTTTTTTTTTAGTGAATGAATGATATTGTGTAGTATGTATTGGGTTGTCGGAAAAGTTATGATGCATTTTTGCATAGAAAAACCAGAAAAATACATCATGACTTTTCCAACAGTCCAATAGATATCACATTTTGTTTATCCATTGATCTCTTGATAGGTACTTGGATTGTTTCTGTCTTTTAGCATTTGTGAATACTACTGTTGTGAAAACGGGTGTATAAGTATTTGTGTGAGCCCCTGCTTTTGATCTTTCTGGACGTATAACCAGAAGTGTACTTCCTGGACCATACAGCAATTGTATCCTACATTTTTTTTTGTGAAAGTGTTATATTCTTTTCTGTAGCAGCTGCACCATTTTAAACTCCTACTATTGTAACTTTTACAAAGGTAAAAATTAGGAAATTAATAGAAAATTGAATAGTATGGAGTACTGCAGGATGTCATTGCTGGAGCTAGGCTGAATGGAGACACAATGCAATGGTTGCATGTCTGTCCTTCAGATGCCACCAAGGCCAAGCCTCAGGTAGGTGTGATGAAGCTGGTGTTTTCCCTCGAGCTCTTTGCTGTTGGTGATTTTCCAACACAGTGGACAACTCTTGGGAAAGTTTTAAATTAAACACAGTGCCATCTGCTTTCATCTTATTACATTCCTAGAAACTTGAGGGGCTATTAAAAATGTACAGAAGGGACCCTGCATTTACATGTGAAGCATTATGAACAGGTTCTTCATGTGCATGCATTTCTAGCAGGATATTTGAAAGTGGTATAAATTCCCATTGTGCAGAACTCTCCTACATCTCACTAAATTTTGGTAGTACCAAAAAAAAAAATACCCCTACAAATTTCCAAAATGTCCCCTATTTGGATACAGCTCCATTTGGAAATGCTCTGAGTAAGCCCACTTAGTGTTTACAATGTGGGGCACGAGGGAGTTCTGCTTGCTTGACAATAACAAAGGGAATTGTTGGAGCAAAAGCCATGTGTGTGTTAAGGTGCCGAGGTGTCTTAGGTCTTGGTTGCAAAAATCAGCACATGGAGTTTCTCCCATGAGCTTCATATGCCCTATAGGAGACCCATTGTTCTCCAAATCTATTTTCCATGCCCAGCCCACAGATAAGAAGGACTGAGGGTGTGGGCACTTGTGACCTCAGCAGGAAAGAACAGAAAGAGGACAGATACGTAAGACATTTTTTTCTTTTACTGTGTATTTATTTACGAGAGAGAGAGAGACTCTCAATAGGATCTTACAGTGCAATTCTCTCCTGAGCCTTTCACAGCCAGGATCATGGGCATGCATGTATGTGCCTGGCATGTACAGGCCAACCAGGGACTGGCACCTATAAGTAATTTGCCAGACCAAATCCTGATCTTCCATGTGGCTTCCAGCATCGCAGAACACTGTGCCACTGCTGTGCTGAAGAAGCTGGACCTATCTGAGACGCCTTTGAGGCTGACTCTTCCAAACCTAAGTGATTAACTATGGGGAGTGAGTAAAAGAGGGATAGAAAAGGTGGCTTAGAGTTTTTGACATCAGTGCTGAGAATAAGCACACCATTCACATGGAGAGGGTGGTAAAGGACTATATTAACAGTGGGTTCCAGAATTCCACAAATGGAGAGCTACTTGTGAAAGATGAAGCTTGAGGGACCAATAGATGGCATAATGGTTACATAGCTGGATTCCCGTGTAGTCCCGGACCCAGTGACTTACAACGCCGTGTGTATGTGTGTGTGTGTGTGTGTCCAAGATCCTAAGAGGAGAATGAAGAAGGGATTGTGGTGTGGCCATCCCCCATGGGGCGGAGGATGATTTCTCACTTTCTGTTTCTCTATCTCTCTAGTGAGCGCACGTGCCCTATATCAAAAGTCTCTCTTTAAAAAAAAGGAAAGATGAAACTTGAAAGAAGAGAGTGAAACATAGAGAAAGCCATTTTGGAGGGGGAGGACTGGGGTGGTGTAGGTTTCCGCTCTACCAACCAAAAGATGTGAGATCTGGGACCACTTGCTCATAAGTGCCGGTTTCTTGAACTGTAAAGTGAAACCCCTCTCGTCCCCAACTTACGTCCCAAGGCAGCTGTGTGGATGCACAGTATCCCATAGCACCTGCTCTGCTCTCTGCCCACCTCGTGCCTGAAATGCTAATAATAACTCCGTATGTCAGTCAGGGTTCGCTAGACAAGCACATGTTGATATACACTTCATATGAGGAATTTGTTCATGTAATAGTGAGAGAAGGCCAATCTAAAATTTTTAGGTCATGCTGGTAAGCTAGAAACTGGCCATAGTTGATGTCACAGTTTTGAGTCTGAAATTTATAGGGCAAACTGGACACTCAGAATTTCTTTCTTTTAAAATTTTGCTACAGGGCATGTACACTCACTGAAGAGAGATGGAGTGAGAAGGAAAGTGATAAATCACCTTCTGGCAGATGGCCACGCTGCAATCTTTTCTCCTCCATTCTTCCCGTGGGATTCTGTGCACACATGTACACATGTCTGGTGTGTCCTTCAAGCCGTCAGGTCTGGAACTTGAACCGCAAAGTTGGCCATGGAGGATCCAGCCTTCTTAACTACCATGCCACTGGCAGGCCCTGGATAGAATTTCTATGTTACATTCTTGAGAGAATTCTTTCATTGGGAAGCTGCAGGTCTCCAGCTGACTGGATGAGGCCCATCCACATTATCAAGGGTGATCTCCTTAAAAGTCAACTGATCACAGACGTTAATCACATTTACAAAATAACTGATAGCAACATCAAGACTAGTGTCTGATCAGACAACTGGGCACCATGCCCTCATCAAGTTATCCCATGAAATTTAACTTTCTTCCTTGGACACATGGAAAGGCAGTCATGAGAGGGGTCTACTCTGTGACCAGGAATTGAGGACTTGGGATCTATTCCACTTGCCACATAGTCAGGAACACACTCCTGGCTTGCTTTGGGTCTCACGTCCTGCCTTGGTAATTTGGCTACTAGAGCACAATCCTTCTGGAGCCCTGGGAAGAACTTTTCACATTAAAGTGCCCTGCAAGAACACTTAGCGCTCACCATCTCCCCAGCTGTGTGCGGTCCCCGGGCCATCATCTCTAGTGCCCTGGACCGCCTAGACTTGGGTGGGTAAAGGCAGAGGGGCTGCAGAGAGGTGACCTTCCTTGTTGCCAGGTTCTCTGGATTTCCCTGATGGTCACCGCCGGTCTCCTGCTCTATAGGTAGAAAGGTCCTGAGGACATCCTGCCATCTTCCTAGAGTGGCCCTTTGGCCCTGGGCCTGCTCTGAGCCTATGGACAAGATAATCTGCCCTTCCCTGAGCTGGGCTCCAGGTGGTTCATCTCCTCTTAGGGCTTTGGGTGCCTGCTGTTCAGGACAATTCGGATTGGCTGTTGTAGGCCAGGCTACCTAGAAACTAAGAGGCCAGCAGCGATTATGGCTTCCCTGAAGGTTGTACAGCTAGCCTGGATACCCTTGCCTCTGAGAGGGTGCATTTCAATTGTCCCTCACCGTTCCCCAATTCTCCCACCCTTGCCCCGGCAACCTGTGCAAATAGGACGCTGTTACCAAGATTTTTTGCAATTTTGAGGGCATAACCTCCTGCGGTTTGTATCCAAGTTTGCTGCCCTGTTTTACCTCTTGTTGCCTCTAGGCGGCTAAATGCAACCCCCTCTCTGGCTGGTTTTCACAAGAAACCACATGCTCCAAACATTTTGTGAATTTCAGTGGAATTTCCTTAAGCCTTGATGGTGGAGATGGTGGCTGACGTTTACTCCCATCATGTACATCAGCCTCGTGACGGAGGCGTTATTCGCTCTGCCTTGGTAAGCATCGTGACCATGACCACCAGCTAAATAAGTGAGCACAATTGTCACTTTGTGCTTCACCTAACTCAGGGACCCATCGTCTCCACCTATATTGCAATAGGACTTAACTGAACCACTGGACTCACTGATGCTTGTCATTCATTTCGTTGTAGATTACTTATTCATTGATTCTGCACATGAATACCTCCTGTGTGCAAAGCTTGCTCCAAGGAGCTTGCAGTGTGAGGAAAGAGCCAGCCATGTTCATCAACAAGGGATGAAGTGGTTACCTGCACATGCACGCGTGTGTAGTCGGGCATGTGGAGACCAGGTTAGGAAGGTGTGAAAAATGCTGACTGTGGGCTGGGCACAGGCCTGCCCTTGCCCAGAGCTCCCAGACAAGATCACCAGCATCACCGTTGCATTACTCTAATGTCTCTGCCGTTGAACCAATGCCAACCAGCATTAGCCCCGCCCAGGTTGGTAAGAAGGGTGTGGTGAGGTGAGCCAGCTTCAGGGGTGGCCATGTGAGTGCGGGGAAGTGGGACACGGATATGCTAGGTTGTGACTATGCTGTGTCCCTGCCTTTGGCCACCCTCTGCCTGGGTCACATTCCCTGCTCCCTCTTGTCTAAGGAAAACCTGCTCCTCAACCCCTTCCTGCCACTGTCTCTGGGCAAGTGTGGCCAACTGGCGCCTGGCACTCTGGTAGCCACACTGTCATTTGTGCTCCTCCCCATAGTGTCTGGATGCTGCCTAACTGTTTTTCAGTGTGATTATAAACTCCTTGCTAAACTGCCTGAGGCCTGAGATAGCTGAGGCTCCTCTCCTGCCTCCCCCACACATTCCTCCCATTAACATCTTGTCCTGGTGCCCACAACGGATTCATTCCTCCTCACCCAACAGGGCCCTGAGGGAGCGGGGCTCCAGACAGCTGTGCAAGCAGACTCTGCCCTTTCTCGCCTTCACTGGTCCCCACACTTGGCTGCCTTCAACCCCACCTCTGTCTTTCTCTTCTTTCCCTCGTTCTGCTAATTATCCCTCACTTTTGAACTCCAGTCCCCTAATTCCATTCCCTCCTGTAGCACTTACAACAACAACAATAGTAGCTGGCTAGTAGTCCATGGCATAGCTGCCATGCATTTCATATTTACTCTGAAGAGATTCTTTTTTTCTCTCTCTTTTTTTTTTTTGCTATAGGGTGCATGTGCTCCCCAGAGAGACAAAGAGAGACAGAGACAGAAGGCATGAAATCAAACCCCGGGGGGATGGCCACATCACAATCATTTCTCTTCCATTCTCATCTCGGGATTCTGGGCATGCATACACACGTGGCCGGCGTGAGTGTCAAGCCTCCCGGTCTGGGACTTGAACCGCTGTTGGCCATGTGGGAGTCCAGCAATGCAACCATTACTCCATCAGATTCTTTTTATTTTTTAAATTTTATTTTTATCTTTTTTCTGAGTGAGAGAGAGAGATAGAGTACCTCTAACAGGGTCTTGATGTCACATCCCACTCCCAGCAAGCACACATCTGGCATACTCAGGGAGGTCTCTGGATGCAAAGCCAGAACCTTCCATGTGGGTCGGTTTCACAAAGCATCCTGCTTTACTGCTGCTCCACTTTCTGCCCTCAATGAATAGATTCTTTACATCAGAATTGCTCTTCATTGGCATAGCAACACTGCAGGATGTGTTAGTGTACCCATTCTCATACAGATGGAGAAATAACCATAGGGAAGCTAAGTCCTATGTCCAGGTTCATCCAGCAGGAGTCGAACCTGGTCTGCCTGACTTCAAAGCCTTCCTAACCCTGACAGCATGCAGAGAGATCTCTCCTACTGGCGTGGACATGGTACTCTACTGATCTCCATTGTGGATGTGGAAACCAAGGCTGGGCGAGAGAAGTAACCCGCCTAAGACCGCAGGTGCAGATCTTCGTCCTGGCCTTTTGATTACAAAGCCTGAATTCCTCCCTCGGCATTGCTGCTTCTCATGGCTACTTAAACTGCCTCGACATTGCTGACGTTCATGACTCATCTACCCTACTCTGTAAGCATCATGAGGGTAAGAGCAGTGTCTGGTTCATAGGTGGATCCCCAAATTACCAAGGTACCTGTGAAGGTTAGAGGAGGAGGGAGCAGCAGAGTGTGGAAGACTCCCAGACCACAGTGCCTGTCTGACACCTGCAAAGTGGGGACTGGAAGGAAGAAGAGCTAGGGCAGGAGGCCACTGACTGCAATGTGGCTGGCCAGGCCCGTGGGGAGCCCCAGCAAAGGCTACCCTTATGGAACTCCCACATGGTGCTGGGAGAACGCCAGGGAATATGTATGTGGCTTTGATGCAAATGCTATTGGTGGCATTTGTTCTCTGGACCATCTGATGATGGTCTCCTAAAAAGCGATCTGACACACAGATGAAACCAATGCTGTGAGCCCAGAGACATCTCACTGGCGAAGTGACCACAGGCAAATCAATTGGTGTTTTGGGATTCATTTACTTGCCTTTGGCTGGCAGGTGAGTTAAATGGGGTAATATATGTACGATTTCTGTCAAGGCACAGCTAATTGTTAGTTCCCTCCCTTCTGGGAGGCGGATACTGGAGGGAACCTGGGCTCTAATCCTGGTTCTACCACTTGTTAGCCATGTGATCTTGGACAAGTTACCTAACCCTTCTGAGACTAAGCGTTCTCTTGTGAAAAATAGAGATATTAATAGTTCTTAACCTCCTGGAGTGGTTGTGCAAACACAATGATATAATCCATGTAAAGGAGTCAGAACATAATAGCCATTGTTACTTGCCAATAATCTGGAATCAGGCGCCTCTCTGAAAGGGTCATGCAGGCCAGTGGCCTGCAGAGGGCAGCATCGCCGAAGGAATCTGACCACTCCCGGTCTTTCAAGCATAGGGCAGGAAGAAACAAGGTTTATGAAGCGCCGCTGAGAGACCAAATGACAGAATGTGCTAGAAGAGATGCAGGCGCGTGAGAAAATGGCAGTATTTTAAAAAATAATATTTTCTTGGAGGGTGGCTGAAATGAAACAGAATGGAGAAAAATGCCAAGAATTTTAAGTAAAAATCCCATGCACAATTCAGCGTAAGCATACAAACAGCACGCCTGCTCTTTGGGCATGTCTTGGGCGTCCTGGCTCTAGTTTGTACAGTTTGTGTCAGAGATCAAGTTCTCATTGGAAACACTTGGAATGGAGCTTGAAGTTCAATGATCCAAAGGTGGGAGAGCTGAGTGGATCAACTCTGGGCTCACAGGGCATTGACGCCAGCTTGGTCCCTGCCCTGCCGCGTGACTTTAAGTGCATGCAGGCCATCTCTCTGTGGGTGCAAAGGGCCAAGTGGAATGCTATCATTATTCCATATTCCATGCCATATTCCCCAAGTCCTTCTTGGTTAGTCCCACATTATCCTGCTGGACAGTCTCATAGTTTCTTGAGCATCTTGAATATAGTCAGGCATTTTCCTGCACCCCAGTGTGCCTGTCACTCTTTTTGCTCCTGGTGACTAATCGTATTATTGTCCACTATCTGGCCTCTTAGGTTCTCTTGGGACCATCATTAATCATTATCAAACACTGAAGTCCTTACTGCTATTTTCTGCGGAGACTGCTTCATGCACAAAATAGTTTTGTTTTATGTTGTTTTCAAGTTAAATGTCTAAATGCTGGCCTTATTCTGTACATATCATTCTGCAACTTGTCCTTTCACTTAACCTCATACCTTAGAGAATTTCCCATGCCAACATAGAAACAGACCTGGTTATTTTTAATGACAATCTATTGTACTGGTGGACCTGAACTAAAGAATTCTAGTATTGGAACCAGCAGATGGCATAATGGTTACGTCACTGGACTCCTATCTAGTTGACTGTGGTTCAAGTCCTCGACCTGGTGACTTAAAACTCACAAAGGGCATGTGTACCCAAAATCCTGAGAGAAGGGATTGTGGCATGGCCTTCCCCTTGTGGGGTGATTTCTTGCTTTCTGTCTCTCTGTCACTCTGACAAGTGCATGTGCCCAATAAAAAAAAAAAAAAAAGAGAATTCTAGTATCAATGGATATTTAGACTCTTTCCAATATTTCTCTTTAATTTTTTTTTAGTCTTTTTAGAGAGAGACTTTTGCTATAGGTCACGTGTGCTCACCAGAGAGGTAGAGAGAGACAGAAAGCGAGAAATCACTCCCCAAGGGGGATGGCCATGCCACAATCCCTTCTTCATTCTCCTCTGGGGATTTAGGGCATGCACACACATGTATGTGCTTAGCGAGAGTTTTAAGTCACCAGGTTTGGGACTTGAACTGCGGTCAAGTGGGAGCCCAGAAATGTAACCATTACACTATCTGCTGGCCCCACTTCCCATTTTCTGGTTTTAAAATTGCCAGTGGGAGTGTGTGCAAGAGAAAGAGAGAGAAAAAGAGAGAGAGTGAGAGATGGGTCGTGGTCATGCCACAATCCTTCTTCCTCCATTTCTCCACCCTGTCAGTATCCTGAGCCTGTATAAATGCACCAGGTGTGTTTTTCAAGTTGTCAGAGTGGGATCTGAACCACAGTTGGCCATCTGGGATCTGGCTTTCCACGCACTGTGCTTAACCACTGTGCTATGGGACCAACACGCAATATCTCCTCTATAAAACGTAGTGCTGCAATTATGTTCTGCATGCACCTTGTCCATATCTATAAGTCTTTCACTAGGATAGGTATCCAAAAATGGAATTGCTAAGTTATACAGATGACTATATAGAATTTTAATAGACTACTGAGTTGCCCCAAAGTCTGTGACTACTTACATATCAGTCTCCCCCTCCCTTTTTTTTTTTTTTAGGAATATAAAACTATTTATTGACCAAATCGAACACACTTTTTATTAGTTCTTAGGTGACAGATAGCATTCTGTGTCAGAAACTAATGAACTTGAGAGGCATGTGACCTTGTGCTCTGGAGCCAGATAGATGCATTCCAATCCCAACTCTACCTCTCCCAGGTACAGTTATATGACCTCAGTTTTCTCGAGCATAAAATGGGAATATGAAGAGTCTCTAATTCAAGATGGTTCTGATAATTCAATGCACTGACACATGTAAAACACCCAACACAGGAGCCTGGCAAGCAGCAAGCCCTAGAGTAATCTCTTGTTTTGTGGAGTACCAGCCTTTCTAATCCGTCACACTGCAGGGTTGTTTGGTGGGGGACAAATGTGAAAGAAGTTGCAAGGTGCACGTGGGAAGTCAAAACAGAGCATGTGTTTCACTAGTAGATTTTGTTGAAATAAGCTGTTGATCTAGTAAATACTTAAAAGTACTTTCATGAGGAAACAAGCAAATTTATTCATAGAGAAGAATGCACAATGGGCATGAATTTGAAAACATGGAACTTCGAAAATGGAATACCTGTTGAGGACTGCTACAGATGAGATAGCAACCCTTTCCCTTCCAGCACTCTGTGCTCACTTTGCATGAGTTTTGTGGGAAAAGACTGAAAAATTAGAAAAATTTATGGTGGCTGCCTTCTGAAAACTGAGAGTCTTCATGGGTCTTGGTTTGCTTCTGTGGGTTCCTGGCACTAAAGATTGTTCTCAGCAATGAAATGCAAATTATTCTCACAGGCAGGAAATATCAATGTTTTAGCAAATTGCTAAGCAGATATTATACCTGAAATAATTTCTAATTAGAGTTCTATAAGTATCTGAAGTTTAAAATATTCAAGTAATCAGTCATCTTTATTTATTTGTTAATTATTATTATTATTATTTATTACTTTTAGAGGTTTTGCCTTAGGGCATGCGTGCTTGCTAGAGACACAGACAGAGAAACAGAGAAAGTGAGAGGGAAAGTGAGAAATCACCCTTAGCCCCCCACAGGGGGGATGGCCATGCTGTAATTCCTTCACTTCCATTCTTCTCCCTTCTCCTCTCTGGATCTTGGGCACACATGCACATGTGCCTGGCATGAGTTTCAAGTCACTGGGTCTGGGACTTAAACTGTGGTCAACTATGTGGGAGGCCAATGATGTAACCACTATGCCATCTGCTGGCCTCAAGAGTCACCTTTGATTTCCTGTCTTCCTGAGTTCCTGGGAGAGAGCGATGAGAAAACCAGGAAAAATAAGATTTTCAGAATCTACAGAACTCACAGAACTTTATACCCCATTTACAATGTCCTTTACTCTTTTCCATACTTTGTTCCTATCTTCCTGTTGTGTTTTAATTTTTCATATATGTTTGTCACATTGCAATTAGCTAAAAGTCCCCCCCACCAGCTTATCAAAGGGCAATGAAATGACTTAAAATAATGTCTTGGTGGTTTAAGAAACATGTGAACTTGAGTAAGTTAGCCAGTCTTTGAAGCCTTCTTTGCCTCAGCCAGAAAATGAGGATTCTTCTGTTGTATATGCTAGAAAACTCATCCCAAACACAATTCACAGGCTCACTTGAGTGAAAACGCTGTGGGTTCCCATTTTAGGCATATGATGAGTCAAGACTCGAAAGTCGTCCTAGGACTCTCTTCATTTCAGCTCATCAGTTTTGACTCCATTCTCAGGCTTTGAATGGTAGCACGATGGTTCTACAGTGCGCCACCCCGCCTACTGCCTCAACCAAAGTTTTGTTTCCCATGGTTTCAGTTACCTGTGGTCAACCATGATCAGAAAATATTAAGTAGAAAATTCTAGAAATAAACACTTCGCAAGTTCTAAAATGTGCATGATTCTGAGTAACATGATGAAATTTCATGTTGACTGGCTTCTTTGGCTCAGGACAAGACTCCTGCCTTTGTCTGGCATCTCCAGTCTGTGTGCACTACCTGCTCGTTAGTCATCTTGGCTGTCAGATCGACTGTCGTGGTATCCAGTGCTTGTGTTCAATCCATGTTTCCCTTATCAATGGCCTGACAGGGCAAGAGTAGTGATGCTGGCAACTCAGGTATACATGCCAAAGAGAAGCTGTAAAGTGCTTCCTGTAAGAGAAAAGGCAAGAGTTCTCAATAAGGAAAGAAAAATTAGTATGTTAAGGGTGCTAAGATCTATAATAAAATAAAATACTTTGAGAGCAAGTGAGGAGAGAGACCACATTCACATACTTTTTACTATAGTGTATCATTATAATTTTTAAAAATGAATGTTAACGTCTTATTATGACTAATTTATAAGTTAAACTTTAATATAGGTATATATGTATGGGTTTCAGGCATCCACTGGGAACCTTGGAACGTATCCTTAAGGACAAGGGGAGACTACTGTAGTTGCTTCATCCCCTACACCCCTCAGGTTTAAATTCCTAAGAAAGCTTGTCTGCTTCTGTCCAGGCATTAACAACAAAATCTTATGGAAGCTAATTGAGTTTAGTGCCTATTCCTGAACCAATCGCTATGGCTAGGGCAGTGGGAGGGGTTGACTGGTTTAAGCTAGGTCGCATGACCCATCCCTGTGCTGGGAGAGATACTCCACTGAGTGTGTTTTGACTGAGGGTTGGAGGAGAGAATCCTCAAGTCAAATTGCTAGAATAAGAGGAGACATCGGAAGGCAAATGTGTGCTGTGTGTCGCCTCTCTGACAGGTTGGTGTTGTGGATGATGAGGGGAAGTACTAAATGATCCAATCTAATAGAACTGACATGTGCTGGACAATGAATGTTGGTTATGTCGGTTTTCTGCCAACTTCCTCCCTCTGGCAACGCTTCAACTATTGCTCCTTTCTCTTTATTATTTTGAGATTTTGTCCACTTTGCAACAATTACCCAATTGATTTTTTTTCCCCACTAGAGCATGTGTGTTGTCACTAGAGAGAGACAGGGAAGAAAGTGAGAGGAAGAAAGCACCTCCTCAGTGGGGGTGTGGTCACATTAGCAGTTCCTTCTCTTCCATTTCTCCATCTAGTCAGGATTTAAGACAAGCACACACATGTACCTGCTTTTTTTTTTTTTTTTTTAAAGCTACCGGGTCCAGAACTCTAACTGTGGTCAACCATATGGGATCTAGCTCCCTTAACCACCAGGCCACAAGGCTAATCCCCTAACTGACATTTGTATATCTAGTCCCAGCCTCTCTCCAGAGGTCCCATGTCTCCAAGTGACTTTTGATTTTTACTGTTATCTCACTGCAGCCTACAGATCATCACAAGGAAAAGCTACCACATCATTGTGATCCTTAAATCAGATCCTTATCCCAGAATCCCTCACTATGGCTCTTTGGGTCTCCTATACTCATCAGGTACTAAAATTGCTTTGATTCTATACTCCTTCTTCACCTGCTGCCTGGAACATTAAAATGACTTTTCTGCTGCCTTTACCCTTACACCTCTGGTTGTGAATACTAGATCTCTGAGGATGAGGCTCTGGAATCCTGTTGTCTGGGTACCGTAACTTGGATGCACGTCTTATAAACCGCATGAACTTGAGTAAATAACTTAATCTTCCTAAACATCAGTGTCCTCATCTGTGACATCTGTTTTGTGCTTTCCAATGTCTTTTTCAACTTAAGTCACATGTCTCTTTGATAAAGGCTCCAACCACCAGAGTGGTGTGTGTACAGCTCTTTTGTAAGTACGGTCTGCGGGGCTGATGGCTCTGTACTATTTCTCCTGCCGCTTTGACTCTAGTTTCTGATTTGCTTCACTCATTTTTGATTTAGAGAGTGTTGGCCAACTCTGCAGAAATGCGACTTTCACACCTGTAGAATATCATGTTGCCTGACATTACTTCTGTAGCACTTCTAATCCTCTCTGGCTCTGGGATATGTAATTATATCCACCCTTCTCAGCTCTGGCTGCTGCTGCTCAACTGCTTGATTGCTCATGTGTTTCCTCCTCACCTTCCAGTGACCCCTAAAGGGGTTGTTACCTGGGAGGTGGGTTTCTTGGTGTTTAGACAAAAGCACTGGATGCAATCATGGGCTCACCTATAGGGGCCAGCAGGTGCGTGCTGAGTTACCCATGGGGCTGGAGTTCATTGTGAGTGGCTAAGCAGCCCCACGTAGAGTGGCGTAATGGCTGCAAGCAGTGAGACAAGGACACACCCAATGGAGCACACTCTACACCTGCACAGTCCCATGTGGCAGTCACTGGCTACAGTCACATGTGGTTGTGTGAAATAAAATTAATGTAAAATAATTAGAATGCCCACATCTTAGGTATACTAACCACATTTCATATGCTCAGGAGTCCTTGTGGCTTGTGGTTTCCATTTGGACAGCATGGATATAGAATAGTTCCATCGCCCCAGAAAATCCTACTGAACAGGACTGCTCTGAAGGGGGCAAAGAGGAACAGGTGTGCTTGGACCTCAGCCAAGGCTGCTGAGGGAAAGTAGAGCCCTTTGGCAAACATCATGTGGGTTGGGAAACTGGTGTGGTTTCAGAGGTAGGCAGAGGGCATGGCATCTGAGGAGGGGATGAAAGAGGTGAAGCATCCTCAATGTTATATAGAGTGGTCTACTCTTTTAAGTCAGGCACAATCTTGAGAGACTCAGGGCAGGTAGAGGCTCCAGGAGATAAGCCTTGCCCTGATCACTTTGCATAGATTATTTCATTCATCCTTGTGGGGAGATAATATTACCTCCACCTTACAGAACAGGAAACATTCTCAGAGAAGGGTGTGTAGCTGTAGCTCTTCTTTATTGCCTATACTGCCTCAAAGTTGGGCATCAGAGACTTGAATTTTGGAGGCGCAGTCACCTGGGCTCTTGGCAGGAAGCCACCTAGAATGAAGCAGGATGTTCAGGCCAACACTCGAGCTCTCATGGAGGGCTGGAATATAAGACAAAGAGAACCAGGCAGTGGCTAGGTAGGGTAGGACTCCCCTCACTTTGGGGCGATGCAGATGCCTTGGTGTGCACATGCATACTGCAGGTGGTACAGTCTATAGACCCAAAAGGACTGCATGTGGGACTCTGTGATCATAAGCCTGGAGTTACACAGCACTTCCTAGTTCCAACTTGGCCATTTGTTATTATTATTTATACATTAAATCATTATACATCATTTAGTTTGTAAAGAGATTTTACCCAACATCATATACTCCCCCCAGCAGGCAAGTTGAGAATATTACACACGACATCACCAACAGGCAACAAACCTTATCTGTGTACACAAATGTCTTACTTCTCCATTTTTTCCCAAATTTCCCTTCCTGTACTCTTCCCCTCTCTCACTCTTCTTCTACTTTGTACCCAGTGTCCTTGACAATTTTCAATGCTTTTATGTCCTCCCGCCTTTTAGTCTCTACCATAGAGTGTAGACAGTCAGTATATGTTAAATGGAGACATATAATGTCTCTGTTTCATAGCCTGACTTACTTCACTCAGCAATAAGTCTTCCATGTTCATCCATTTTTCTATCAAAAGCCAGTGTCTTGTTGCTTTTTATGTCTGAATAGTATTCCATGGAGTATAGGTGCCACACTTTTTCAATCTATTCATCTATTTTTGGGCATTTGGGTTGGTTCCATGTCTTAGCTATTGTGAATAATCCTGCAATAAATGTAGTTGCACAAGCACTTTTTTAATTTAGTGTTCTTCTGTCCTTTGGGTAGATACCCAGGAGTGGGATTGCTGGATCATATAGTAGTTCTATTTGAAGGTCTTTGAGGAACTTCCTTATTGTTCTCCACAGTGGCTGGACTAATTTACATTCTCACCAACAGTGTAGGAGTGTTCCCCTTTCACCACACCCCCTCTAGCACTTATTATTATTATTATTAATTATTCAGCTCATTTCCCCATCTTTTAATTGGGTTAATCATTTTCTTTTGGGTAAGCCACTTGAGTTCCCTGTGTATACTGGTTATCAGTCCCTTATCTGAGGTATATTTAACAAAAATTCTCTCCCATTCTGAGGGTTGTTGATTCACACTAATAACTGTGTCCTTTCCTGTGCAGAAACTTCTTAGTCTGATATAATCCCACCTGTCTATTTTGGGGATTATTTCCTGTGCTTTGGGAGTCTTCTTTAAGAAGTCTTTGCCTACCCCAGTGTCTCCCAGCATTTCCCCAGTGTTTTTAGTTTGTGGTTTTAGGTTTATATCTTTGATCCACTTTGAGTTGATTTTTGTTAATGGTGACAGATGGGGGTTTAGATTCATCTTTCTTCAGGCGCATACCCAGCTTTTCCAGCACCATTTGCTAAAGTGTTTTCCTTTTCCCACTGGATTGACTGATACCCTGTGTTTATTATTTTGTAACAGCTAAAGTAATCTTTGCTAAGTCTTGGTTTCCTCATCTGGAAAATAAATAGAATAAAATGGCAATTATTCTCATCATTATCTTTGTAGCCTCAGATATTAATGTTGTACTTCACATAAGTAGACTTTTAATAAAAACAGGGTGAGGGGACTAGCAGTTGGTGTAATGGCTATGTTGCTGGACTCCGATGTAGTCAACTGCGGTTCGAGTCCTGGACCTGGCGGCTTAAACTCACACCAGGCGCGTGTGTGCGCATGCCTAAGATCCCGAGAGGAGAATGGAAGAAAAGGGATTGTGGCGTGGCAATCCCCGCAGAGGGTGATTTCTCACTTTCTGTCTCTCTCTATCTCTCTCTCTTTCTGGTGAGCACACACACCATATAGCAAAAACCTCTCCAAAAATAAACCAAAACAAACAAACAATCAAAAAAAACATGGTGAGAATGAATCCAGCTGTGAGGATGTCAGGGCTGAAATAAAGCCTCATCTGGATGAAAGAGATATCTATCCAGGCATATGTTAAGACAATGAGTTCAGTAAATTACAGGTTAATTTACTTCAGGTTCACAAAAATTATTAGTTTAATTTTGCTACTAGAGGCCCCAGAGGTATGTTCATGTGCTGCAAAAATGACCATTCAGTACCACGTTTTTGTGAACATTGACTTTATCGATATTAAGGTCTATATTGAGTTACTGAATTGTTTGGCTCAAGTTAGAAATTGTCAAATGATTATTGATCTTTGATTGGGGAGGACATGTTGTGTCTGCAAACATAGATTAATCTTAAACCACTTACTTTAATGAGTTAGATAATCAGTTATTTTTTAAAAATGCAGTTTTGAAATATTCAAGCAAAATTTTAAATTAGTTCATCTGTGTAGGCCTATTGAATTGACCTACACAGGCCAACAGAAGCTCTTCAGGCCTGGTCAGGCTTATGTTCTGTCTTTCTGGTTTCCCAGTGACACTAGTGGGCTTTGGGGAGAGAAAGGAGAGAGAGAAGAGAGAGAGAGAAAGGAAGAGAGAGAGTGAGAGACTGTGCATTAGAGACAGAGAGATACTACTGTCCCAGGACTTAGACTTGGTATTCCCATGCATTGCTGTCTTATAGTCCTATTATCCTATGGGACTTGTAGATAATCTTTCATGAGGAAGCTCAGGCATTGTAAAATCATATTCAATGATAGGGTGACCCAAGGAGCAGCACCCCAGTATTGACCTCTGATCTTCTAGTTGAGAACTTAAGAAAGGAGTGGTGTTGAGGGGGTCTGGAGCCACGAAGTTGGCTTGAGTGACTGGCTCTTCCCCCATTAGTTGTGTGTCCTTGGACACGTTATGCAGCCTCCCCAAGGGTGAGTTTCTTCATCTGTGACATGAGGGTCAAATAAGATAATCCTCCAGGAATACTGTAAAAACTAATATGGGAAAATGACTTTATAAGCCAGACAATGCTAAAACAAACAGAACCTTTCCCCATCACATTTTATAACATAGAAGAGGAAGAGTGTCAGTTTTGTCCTGAATTAGGCCATGTGTTCCAGCCATCTGTGCATCCATCCATCCATGTTGAGTACCCAGTATGTATGAAGTACTGTAGGCAATGGTGAGTTATTGACATAAATAAAGAGTGAGAGAGAGCACACATAGCACACGTACTATCATGTTGCCTAGAAAAAGAATGAAAGTGAGGGGTTTTCTGGAATGTTAGACTTTTTTTTGTTGTTTTTTTAGGTTTTTGGCAAAGGGCACATGTGCTTTCTGGAGAAAGAGAGACACACACACACACACACACACAGAGAGAGAGAGAGAGAGAGAGAGAGAGAGAGAAAGAAATCACACCCTAGAGGGGATGGCCATGCCACAGTCCCTTCTCCTCCATTTTCCTCTAGGGATTTTGAGCACGCACACACAAGTACCCAGCATGATTTTCAAGCTGTTGGGTCCAGGACTTGAACTGTGGTCAGTCATATAGGAATACCAGGTCTTTTTTTTTTTTTTTTTTTTTTTTGGATTTTTTGGGTGTTTTTGTTTTTGTTTTTGTTATTTACTATAGAGCACATGCACTAGCCAGAAAGACAGAGAGAGACAGAGACACGGAAAGTGAGAAATCACCCCCTTGGGGGTTGGGGGGGGATGGCCACACTGCAATCGCTTCTCCTCCATTCTCCTCTCAGGATCTTTGGCACTTGCGCCCGGCATGAGTTTAAGCCACCGGGTCTGGGACCCGAACCGCGGTCGACTACATGGACTCCAGCAACATAGCCATTACACCAACTGCTTGTTCCCAGAAATACCAGATCCTTAACCACCACTCCATCTGCTGGCCCCCAAAAGAACATTGAACTATTAATGCTAAAACCTGGAAAATCCCAGCAATTTGATAAAAATTATTCATTAGTGTGTGTGCATGTGCATGTGTGTAGGGTGGTACTTTAAGAAATTCTGGCGCCGGGATGAGTTACAATGGGGAGAGACTAAAGGCGGTGGAATCTTATCGTACTTTAGGTATGAAGTGATGAAGCCTAACATGGGGACACAGGGAGGTGGGAATGGAAAAGAGATTGGTAGCTACCAGTGATGTGATAAAGCAAAACTCAAGAGGACCTCCAGCCGGCTCAGATGCTCCCAGACCATTGCTTATGCGCTTCTTGCATCAAAACAAGCTGTCCATTAGCCACCGGAAGGTGTTAACATGATGCATGGTCTCTGAAGTTCCTAAAGATTTTCTAAATAGTTTGGAAGCCATATTCCAATTTTCTCTCTCCCTTCAGGGCTTGCCTCCTTCAAGAGTTTTTGAGAGAGAAGACGGAGCGGAGATGGGGACTAGGATATTATCTGCTCTGGCACAGTGAGCTCCCTGCGCTCCTTTGCCAATTCCAGCCGTTCTTGTTTCTGCCTGGAGCACCAGGACCCAGAGCCCTTGCTAGGATCCCTCTCTGTTCTCACCAATGGAAGCGGAGCGATGGAGGTGGTCAGGCCACA
>NW_006208084.1:6128264-6151961 GCF_000334495.1 Tupaia belangeri chinensis | reverse complement strand
CCTACCCTGTTCCTTATTCTGGAAAGCCCAACCTTTCAAAGCTCTATCTGAGCAGCAGATTTTTAGTGCGGGATGGAGGAAAACTGAGAGAGAGACATTTTACAGTCACATGCTAATTATTAACACCCCCATCCTAGGAAAAGCCTCTAGGGAGTTAAAACTCTTCACACACTGCTGCTTTCTTTGGGCATCCTACTTCTTACAATCAGCCCATTGTCAAGGTCTTTCTGAGTACATTCTTTCTCTGTTGTGCTCTCTCTGCAACTTTCAAGAAACCTCTCCAGGGGAACCAGCAGTTAGCGTAATGGCTATGTTGCTGGACTCCCACGTAGTTGACCGTGGTTCGTGTCCCGGACCCGGTGGCTTAAAACTCACACCGGGCGCGTGTGCGGGCGTGCCCAAGATCCTGCGAGAAGAATGGAGGAGAAGGGATTGTGGCATGACCATCCCCCCTGGGGGATGATTTCTCGCTTTCTGTCTCTATGTCTCTCTCTCTGTCTGTCTGGCGAGCACACGCGCCCTATAACGAAAACCTCTCCAAAGGAAAAAAAAAAGAAAAAGATCCCTCTCCTGCCTACAGGATCTATCCTGCCTCTTCAAGAGGGTCATTTCCTGAGTCTGAGTTATGGAGCCAAATTTCCCTGGAGTGGTATGGCAGTGGTCAGTCCACAGTTGCTCATTGGTGGAGTTCCTGTCCACCTCCATTGACTTGCTTTCAGATCAAGTTCCCTCCATCCACTATAGATATGGAATATGTCTGTCTCTGAACTTCACAAAGACTTGAAGAGAAGCCTTGGAATCACCATTAACAAGAGCCCACTTATATTCCCAGGGAATGTTTTCCTCCCCATTTCCTTCCTATTTCTTTTCGGAAAAGGAAGCAGACTGGGTTCATTCCACCAGCTACACAATTGTGTCCACTCACCTTTGTTTCCTTCACGCAGATCTGATTTATAAGGAATGACAATATTAGTCTTGTTGAAACTTGGTTAGGTGTGCTGGGCTCATGTTCAGTCGTTCTTTACCACCAAAATAGTTCATTTGAATTTCAAAAACGATCATCAGTAACTGTTTTTAATCCACTCTCTTATCTCATTTGGTCTTTACAATCCTGGGAGGTAGCCTAACCATATGCTTTTATTTCCTTTTTATAGATGGAGGAACTGATGTTCAGAGAAAAGGGCCCTTAAGGTCTCTCAGCGAGTAAATTATATTTAATTACAAACAACTGATCAAATACTTCACAACTATCTTAAAAAGCATTCTCTGTTTAACCTAGGCCAAAGAGCTCCTTTTTCTGCATCAGAGCAAATAGAAATAAACTTAGGGAAGATTTAAAAATGGAAAAAGAGTTGTATAGGAATTTGGTTTTTATTTTCTGCTCTTTGAGACCCCCCACTTTTCAAATTGTTATTCAGAAAGCTGGCTGATCTGTGAGCTATTCAAGTTTTGGCTGAAAAAGGAAATCTGATCTCTGTCTAAGTGGCACTAATGTGTGGGCTGAGAGCTGCTACTGTAAATTCAGCAGGGGGTTCATTACTGCTGTGAACCTCCTGGAGCGCCATGGATGGGTGACCTCTGAAATAAAAGCATAACCGGGAGAAGATAAGGCTTTCTGCGTGATCTACAAGACTGTTTCTGGTGATCTTCAAGATATCTTAAGTCGAGAGTGCTTAGGGCCAGAAAGCCAGGAATTGAATGGGGAGTGGGGAGACCACCCAAAGTTTTGATGGTACTCACAAGTGATTCTTGGCTTTTTGAAATTCTTCAGCAAATCCTTAGCCCCCTCCCCCTGTACTATTTTCTCTGCTGGAAATAGTTTTTGCGTTATTTTGTTGTTGTTGGGAAGAACAGGCTTTTGTTTGTGAAGTTATTGTGAACTGCTGATGGGAAGACAGGCTGGAAAATACCAGGTGGAGTCCTGCAGGGAGACCCTGTTGTTAGAGTGTCAGACAGCTTTGAAAAATTCTAACTTTTGTGGGTTACAGGGTTGGGGTGTTAGGGGGCAGTGTCTATGCCAGACAAGCCTTCTTGGAGCTCCCTCTTAGGATGACAAAGCCACCCTGACCCTAGGCATTACCACCCATTTTTATTGCAAAGTGATACTCTGGGTTTGGATTTCAAATCAGCTACTTAAAAGGTTTTAAGCCTTTTTTTTTTTTCCTTTTCTAAACTAATATATTAGCCTGTTCAGTCTGCCATGAGAAAATATCATAGGCTGTTTGACTTAAACAATAGAAACTTATTTTCTTACAGTTCCGAAGTCCAAGATTAAGGTGTTAGAATTTACTGTTAAAAGCAAAAATGGCCTTGCAGGTTGACATCGTTGGTAATTTATAATAGCTTTTGTTCAATCCCAACTTTTCATTTTGTTCAGATAAAAAAAAAAATGAAATTACTGTGCTTAAAATATTTTCATATGGTTTGTAATATTTCTGTAAATTTATTGTGATATTTTAAGGTTTCCCCCTTTTTATTTTCTGTAGTTGTATTTTAAAAGACTCAGCTCTGTATTATTTGAATCAGTCTGCCGAGAATCCATGTATACATTTGAACTAATAACCATTTTTATAACAGATACATTTTCAACTTAAGTTTCTACTCCATTATGCAGTTTGGGATAAATAAATTTTTGAGATAGGGACACTAGGAAAAAAAAAAAAGATTAAGGTGTTAGGAGGGTTGGTGTCTGGGGTGGCCTCACTTCCTGACTCACAGAAGGCTGCCTTCTTGTTGTGTCCTCACATGTCCTCTTTTCTGTGAGAAAGAGAGGGATCCCTGGAGTCTCTTTATCTTACATAGGTCAGTTCTATCAGAATAGGCCTCACTCTTATGAACTCTAACGTTTAGTAAAATTCCTACCACCAAATACAGTCACATTTGGTGTATTTGTCAGGTTGGGGGTTAGGACTTCTACATATGAATCTTGACGGGACACCGTTCAGTAGGAAGCAACCACAAAAGCACGCCCCTATGGTAAAGCTTCAAATAATATTGAATTATTGGGCTGTCAGAAAACTCATGATGTGTCTTTTTTATGTTTTGCTATGCAAAAGTATGTCATGATTTTTCCGACAACCCAGTATAAGAAGAGACTGTAGACTGTTGCAGGGATGTTTTAAACTTTCTCTCTAGCCTTAGAAGTTTTGATAATTTGTCTGAGGAATAAATGGACAGTACACAGATTAAAAGGAGAAAAAAACGATACAAATGCATTATGTGCACAAGCGTCAGAGTCCAATAGGACATGAGACTCTGAGAAAGATAAGATGATTAAAGATGTTTTTCTCTTTTTTTAATTACCAGAGGATGCTCAGCAGTGAGAGACAGAGAGAAATAGCGGGAGAGGGAGAAAGCTCTCCCGGTGGAGCCTGGTCATGCCAGGATCCCTTCTCTTTCATCTCTTCATCCTGTTGAGATTTTGGGCACATACATTTATGCACTAGGTATGTTTTCTAAGCCACTGAGACTGAGATGGAACCATGGTAGGCCACATGGCATCTGACTCCCCTAACCACCAGACCACTGGCTGGCCCAATGATTCAAATGTATATATTATCCTGAGGTTACAGAAGGGAATACGGGCTTGGGCTTCTGGGGACTAGAGAGGTGGCAAGAAAAGTCTTGGGAGGTGAGGGAAGAAATGCATGACTGAGTTAAGATTGTCCTACACTGTAGATGAAGTCTGCCATGTCATCTTAGAAGAGCTGAAAGTCTATGGCAAAGTGCAATTTCTCTCCTGTGAGTCCATCCTAGCTCTGTCTTTGGATAGATAAGGGGGCCTCAGAGAAAGCTTCTACTTGCATTATGTTTACTAATGTAGGTTTTCTTTGGAGGTATAACCTTCTTTTACAAAAGTTTAGTTTTTCAGAGCTACTTCTGCATCTCCAGTTTCTTTGAATAGCCATCTCAAAACATGACAAAAAAGTACATTTGAGAGTATAAAAGTATATTTTATAGACTCCCACATTGTTCTCTCCTACTTTGGTCTGTCCAGCAGGCTATTTGTGTGTATTTCTTCATACCTTTCCTTTCTTTATACAAACATATGGTACATTTTATTTTTATAGCAGTAAGATCAGATGGCATATATTACTTTGTAACATGTGTCAAGACACTGTTGAATTCACTTAAAATAATTCTGTTGAAATTCCTCATTAGTGTCTTTGACTTTACAGTGTGTGTTCTTAATGTGGAGTAAAAGTAGGTGGGTAGAATTCAGGAGGTCCATGACTTTGGCTGGGAAAAATATTGCATCTTGATGATCATTCACCTCTGCTTGGAATTTAGTTCATTTTAAGATTAGGAATATGGTATTAAGAACCTCAGATGTTTTTGTATCATGTTACAGTTATACAGATATCTCAAAATATTCTCTATGTTTTATATTACAATATGATCAGATATGCTACTGGAACTTCTTATGTAATATCTTTAACAAAGATGCACTTACATGACTATGAATATGCTGAGAATTGTTTTTATAAAATCTTTTTGATACTATCTTAATATCATTGATGTCTTTTATAATCTTGTATTTTTTTTCCTCAGAAACTTTTTTTAAAAAACTATTCTGTTTAACTTTATTTATTTATTTATTTATTTTAATTTGACCAGAGAGGGAGGAAGGGAGAGAGAGGGGGGGAGGGGGACAGAGACAGAGAAAGAGAGAGAAAGGGAAAGCAAGTCACTAGGTCTGGGACTCAAACCACAGTTGTGGGAGTCCAGTGCCCTTAACTACCACGCCACCTGCCAGCCCCTCTCACAAACTTAAAGGTAAAGAACTCTTACTATAGAGGTATGACTTAGACTTAAAATACAACATTTTACTTGTAAGACAAAAAGAATTTGGAATATGGAATGAGATGAGATTTATAAAAGATAAGAGCACCTCACATATGTGGGCAATTATTGGTCCTGGACATGCAGCAGGGGATGGTGATTTGTATTCACTCATTTCTACTAACTTTATATAATTAATGATGAAAATTTCAGCTACCTTTACCTACTATTATAAATGATTTTCCATGACTCTCATACAGATCTAAAATAAGCACATCAAAAAATTTAACTTACTGATTAAATGAGAAAATTGGAAAAGATGGGAGAACAAAAACTTACTACCTCTATAACTAGACTAGAAACCAAGACTCAAAGTCATGAGTTTTTTTCTACATTGACATGATTTTGCACTATTCCTCCGTCTTTATTTACTGACTTTATTACTCTTGGTCTTTGTTAACATGACCTTATTCTTCCAGGAATCTGTTAGCCAGGCAAATGATTTAATTGTTCATTATAAGAACTTCCTTAATATCCCATCCTAGGACTCTTTGAATCCCTTGCCTTTAAATCCTCACCTTGCTGCTTCCACTAATCTGGGGCTGTTGTATCGTGATCCTTACTCAATCCTAATCTAGCCTTTGAAAGAGCTTCCTTAAATTGATCTTCTTCTTTTTTTAAAAGAAAGAATTATTTTACTATTCTTCAATTTGACTAGAGAGAGACGGAGAGATAGAAGAGGGAGCATGAGAAAGCAAGCTGCCAGGTCTAGGACTTGAACTGTAATTAGTCATGTGAGGTCCAGAATCCCAACCACCATGTCGCCTGCTGGCCCTCTTAAATTGAACTTCTAAATCTCAATAAATTATGTTCTCACCTTTCTTCCTCCCAGACTCTGCCAAAGCTTTGTGAGGTGGTGCTCTCTCTTTGTACAGAAGGTAATAAGCTCAGCTCTGTCCTAGTAAGAGGTCATATTGGTAGTATCTTGGATCCAGCTTTCAATAGTTTTGGAGCTCCAACAAGATCCATCTAGGCCAACAATGAACAGACTAAAATAGAACTGAAGAAAGCAATCCCATTTACAATAACCAGGAAAAATATAGGATACTTAGGAATAAACCTAACCAAAGAAGCCCAAGACCTTGACAAGGAAAACTATGAAAATCTAAAAAAAGAAACTGAAAATGACACAAAAAAGTGGAAAGACATTCCATATTTATGGATTGGAGAATTAATGTAATAAAAATGTCAATTCTACCCAAATTAATCTACATATTTAATGCAATTCCACTTAGATTACCAGAGACATTCTTCTCAGATTTAGAAAAAAAGTCATAGATTTTTTTCTGGAATCATAAAAGACCCTGTATCACCAAAGCAATTCTGTGCAAGGAGAGTAGGAAGCATCCCACTCTCTGGCCCCAAAATATATTACAAATTTGTGATCATCAAAACAGTATGGTACTGGCACAAAAATACCTGTAGACCATTTGGCATGTAGACCAATGGAACAGAATAGAGGGTCCAGAAATAAATTCCAAAACATACAGTCAACTGATCTTTGACAAAGGGTACTAGTCTATTCAGTTGGAAAAAGAAAACCTCTTTAGCAAGTGGTGCTGAAAAAACTGGGTATCCACCTGGATCTAAACCTAAGACTTCAAACTATGAAACTGCTGGTGGAAAACACAGAGGAAACTCTTAGAGACATAGTAGGCAAAGAATTCTTGAACAAGACTCTCAAAACACAGGCAATAATCTCAAAAATAGACAAGTGGAATTATGTCAGATTAAAAAGCTTCTGCATAGCAAAAGAAACAATAATTAGAGTGAATCAACAACTCTTGCAATGGGAGAATATATTTGCAAACTATGCCTCAGATAAGGAACTCATAACCAGGATATACAGGGAACTCAAACAACTTACCTGAAAAACAAAAGAACAACTCAATTAAAAGACTGCCAAATGAGCTGAACAGACAGCTAAGGCAGACAGATGAACGGCCAAAAAGCATATGAAAAAATGCTCTATATCTCTTATCATAACAAAAATGCAAATCAAAACTACAATGAGATATCACCTAACCCCAGTCAGAATGGCTAAAATTAAAAAAATAAAGAATGATAAGTGCTGGTGAGGCTGAGGGGAAAAGGGTAGTCTCCTACATTGTTGGTGGGAATATAAATTAGTACAGTCACTGTGGAAAACAATATGGAGGTTTCTCAAAGACCTACAGACAGAACTAATATATGATCTAGCAGTTCCACTCCTGGGTATCTACCCAAAGGATAGGAAAATGCTCAGTTGGAAAAACCCTTATATCTTCAGTTTATTGTAGCATTATTTATAATTGCTAAGACATGGAACCAACCCAAATGTCCATGAACAGATGAATGAATTACAAAAGTGTGGAACATATATACTTCAGAATACTACTCACTCATAAAAAACAATGAGACCCTGGCATTTGATAGAAAGTGAAAAAATATGGAAGATTTTCTGCTAAATGAAGCAAGCCAGATTATAAAAGAGAGGCATTGTATGTCCCCACTCAATATATACTGAATGTTGGAACACTATGGAAGAAACTGAATGTTTGAAGGTATAAAAGCATGAAGAGCAATGGTGGTACTGGAGACAGTGTGGGTCTCAGAATCCTAGAGAGTGTAGGCCCCAGAGGGTAGGAATTGGTGGAGGATGACAGGGAGAGATACAAGGGGAAGAAGAAAGAAGCAGAACATTCAAGGACTCAAAAATAGAAAGAAATCTGTTTATTATAATATGTATGGTAATGTCTTTGACTGGACTAATATGCAGTGTATTCATAATGAGAAAAGCCATTTGGAATGCTCTAATGACTAAAAAAGAAAAAAGATACAGTAGAAACTGCAATCTCACTGCCTTGGTCAAGGCCTTGAACTGGGAAACAATGCTCCTTGGATCCTCCTACTTGGGGGTTCCTGACTGTCATGATTGAGGAGAAAAAATAGTTTTCTTCTTCATCCTTCATGAATTCTTAGCTGGACTCATAATAACAAAAGGTAAATTAACAACAACAAAAAATAAGCAAATATGAGAGCATGTATACCTCCTGTATTCATGGCAAATAACCCATAGAAATGAGTAAATCTTTAGAGTAAATTTCAAAGAGTTGCCTTAGACTTCAGACTTAACCACCATCTTCTCTGGGGACTAGCACATGGTATAATGGTTATATTGCTGGACTTCCAGATAGTCAACCGTGGTTCAATTCCTGGACCTAGTGGCTTAAAACTCATGCCAGGTGTTTGTGCATGCATGCCCAAAATCCCAAGAGGAGAATTGAATGAGGGAGGAATTGTAGTGTGTCTATCCCCCCTGGGGTGATTTCTTACTTTCTTACTCTCTGTTGAGCACACGTGCCCTATAGCAAAAATCTCTCTAAAAATAATAAATAAATAAATACCATCTGAACTAAAGAAAGATGTGAGGAAAGGCCAATTTAAATGAAATGGGCCAACCAATGGTGTGGTGGTTAAAATAGCTGAATCTCATGTGGCTAACTCCATGTTTTGCATCTCGGACCCAGTGGCTTGAACAACACACCAGTGGCATGTGTGTGCCTGCTCAAAATTCTATTTTTTATTTTTAATAAAAATTTTGTATTTAATTAGAAGCATTCAGAATATAAACAAAACAGCTGCAACTTTTTTTTTAATTTATTTACAGAGTGGTATTCAGTTAACAGAACGTAATTACTTCGTATAAGCTGCATAAAAGACAACTGAAGACAAAAAAAAAAAAAAAACCCAAACAAACAAACTACCATCCCCATATATAACTAATTTGTGCTGTGCACCAACAAGAACCTGCTTTAAATTTCCATGCCAACTTACAACCCCCATACTGTACCAGGCAAGGGTAGTGGCTATTGAAAATACCACCAGGACAGGACTACCTAAAGACACATTCGGTAGTGTGTTAACTATGCAAAAAAAGACACTGTACAGTTTAAAAACAAATCTTACACAGCCTTACATTTCAATTTTTCTTTAAAAGGAGTTGTGTACAGGGGGGCTAAATGCTTTATAGACAAGGGGAAAAACAAATTGCGCTAGAACCAACTTATTCATCATCTTCCTCTTCTTCATCTTCCTCGTCTTCCTCCTCCTCCTTCTTCTTTTTGCTCTTTTCAGCCTTGATAACTCCCTTTTTTGCTGCATCAGGCTTTCCTTTAGCTCTGTATGTAGCAATATCCTTTTCGTATTTTTCCTTCAGCTTAGCAGCCTTCTTTTCATAGGGCTGTTTATCACCTGCAGCAGTGTTATTCCACATCTCTCCCAGTTTCTTTGCAACATCATCAATGAATAGGCCAGGATGTTCTCCTTTGATTTTTTGGCCATACTCAGAACAGAACAAGAAAAAGGCTGAAAGAGGCCTCTTGAGTGCATTGGGATCCTTGAACTTCTTTTGTTTCCCCTTTAGGAGGGATATAGGTTTTCACTTCTCTTTCATAACAGGCCTTGTCTGCCTTTGCCATATCTTCCAACTTTCCTTTCTCTTTACCAGACATGGTCTTCCACCTCTCTGAGCACTTCTTAGAAAACTCTGAGAAGTTGACTGAAGCATCTAGGTGCTTCTTCTTGCGCTCCTCCCGGCAAGTTTGCACAAAGAATGCCTATGATGACATTTTGCCTCTCGGCTTTTTAGGATCTCCTTTGCCCACATTTAGTTATCTTTCCTCCGCGAGGCACAGAGTCCTGCCTGCTCAAAATTCTGAGAGATGGATGGAGGAGAAGAGATTGTGCAGTGACCATCACCCTCTCTGGGGAGTGCTTTCACACTTTCCCTCTTCCTCCCTCTCTGTCTCTCTGGGACAAGTCATGTGACCTATTACAAATTACAACAACCAAACAAACAAAAACCAAAGAAACAAAAAAACCTCAAGACAAAATGAAACAAACCCTCCTCCAAAAATGAAATGGAAAAGCACTGGAAAACAAGAGTTATATTTGTTGCGTAGATTTCAGCCTATGGTTTCTCCATTGATACGAACCTCCAGAGATTTTTTTTCCTCTTCCCAGTGCAGAGAGGGGGACACCTTACAAATGGAGATTTCCTTTGAACAGATGTTGCGTCTGACTACAGTGCTTTTACTTACTTTTGCTGACTTTAGGATGGTGCCAACGCATACATTTAATACAATTCGTACTTTGAGTATCCGTGCAACCATTTCATTTTTCACTTTCAGTACAGTATTCAGTAAATTACATGAAATAGTCAATACTTTATTGGAAAATAGACTTTGTGTAATGTGATTTTGCTCTACTGTAGGCAAATGTAACTGTTCTGGGCATGTTTACCTTAGGCTAGGCTAAGCTATAATGTTTTGTAGGTTAGGTGTATTAAGTGCATTTTAAACTTACACTATTTTCTTTTTTTTGAGAAGTTTTTCACTATAGAGCGCATACGCTCGCCAGAAAAACAGAGAGAGACAGAGAGATAGAAAGTGAGAAATCACCTCACAGGGGGGATGGCCACGCTGCAATCCCTTCTTCTCCATTCTCCTCTCGGGATCTTGGGCATGCACACACATGTGCCCAGTGTGAGTTTAAGCCACCGGGTCCGGGACTCAAACCACGGTCGACTACGGTCTAACGACATAGCCATTACAATAACTGCTGGTCCCAACTTACACTATTTTCAACATTTGATGGGTTTATGGAGCTGTAACCCTTTCATAAGTTGAGAAGCATCTGTAAATGTAAATTTATTTTATGTAGGGTAACTTTTCAGAGCTTCTCTGTGTCTGCAGTTTCTCAAAATAACCAGCTTAAAATAATCCTTATGCGAAAGAGACATATATTGAGGTGGTACGTTTTGGTCTCCTGCAATTATTTTCTGGGGTGGCATGTATAGTCCATCATGAGGTAAATAGATCTCATATTGGTTGGAACTTAGGTCACTTGAATTGTGCTCCTAGGTGCTGAGTTTATTTAATTTTTCTAGAATTAAGAAACCCTCCTAAAAAAGGGAAGAAAGAAAGAAACCCTTCTTCGGTGTCTAAATTAAGAGAAAAAAAGGCATATCCTTGGCAGAAATCTGTTTTGTTATTATCACTTCTGTTTGACTCTCCATTCTTGTCATTTTTGTTATCCATCAATAAGAGGAAATTCATGAGAAAATAGACAGGTGTAAGCCCTGAAATAAACTCTTTCCTAAAGCTGACTGTTGGGACTGAGAAGTTCAATTTAAAAAAGAGGCATGGCGGGGACCAGCAGTTAGCGTAATGGCTATGTTGCTGGACTCCCATGTAGTCGACCGTGATTTGAGTCCCAGACCTGGTGGCTTAAACTCACGCCAGGTGCGTGTGCATGTGTGCCCAAGATCCTGGGAGGAGAATGGAGGGAGAAGGGATTGTGGCGTGATTTCTTGCTTTCTGTCTCTCTGTCTTTCTGGAGATTGCATGCGCCCTATAGCAAAAACCTCTTCAGAAAAAGAAAAAAAAAGACATCAGCCAAATGCTGGTGTCACAGTAAAATATGATGTTCTGAGAGGCTGATCCAGATGGAAATGTTCCTGGTTCAAGTCTGGAAACCTCCCTTAGTAGGTGGACCACATCTGTGCCCATGATCAGGGCTGCCCTGCCTGGAGGCTGGGGGCAGATTGTGCCATCAAAATTTTGTTGGTAGTTCTCTCTTTCTCTCTCATCTGTATTTTGCTTAAGGAAGATATAAACTTAAGAAAAAAAAAAGCAAATTTTAAATTTACCATGGTCCTCATTTTTAATTGTCATGAAGAAGCATCCAAAATAAATCGGATTCCAAAATCCCTTATTAAAAAAAGATACGTGATTCCAGCAGATGATGTAACGGTCACATTGCTGGATTCCCAAATAGTCGTCTGCGGTTTGAGTCCCAGACCTGGTGACTTAAAACTCGTGCTGGGTGTGTGTGTGTGTGTGTGTGTGTGTGTGTGTGTTTGTGTGTGTGTGTGTGCCCAAGATCCTGTGAGGAGAATGGAGAAGGGATTGCGGTATGGCCAATCCCCTGGAGAGTGATTTCTCGCTTTCTCTCTCTTTGCTGAGCATAAGCACCCATAGCAAAAATTTCTTTTAAATAAATAAATAAAGAGAGAGAGAGAGAGATTCATTGGCCATACCAAAACAATCAAAAGAAAAACTTAAAACTCTCTCTCTTTTAGATTGCCTAAATGACTATTTGAACCTACTAACAGCCTTCATCCTACTTCCCTTCCCCAAACTCATACTCCTCCATTTCCTTCTGCCTCATCTCTCAGATCTCTCTTCCCTCCTGGCTCTCCAGAAGCTCTTTAAGCTCAGTTGTCATTTAGAAACTTACCATCAGAATAGATTAAAAACAACAACAACAAAAACCCTTCTCTTCATTTCAAGCCCTGGTCTCAATTTGAGCTCAGAACCATTGTCAAAGGCTTTATAAGGCCCCGACAAGATAGAGAGGAATCTGACATGCAGTGTAGCTTAACATTATGAATGTGTAATGCAGGACCTCCTGATCTGTATTGACAAGTTTATGTGTTAGCAGGAAGCTCGATGCTAAGAACTGGATGGAGAAAGTGGGATAGAAAATTCTTAGAGATCATTTAAAGGACTCTGAGTTTCAAAGGAAATCAGAGAGGTTTAGGAAAGCTGTAAATGTTCAATAAGGTCTTTTGGAGTCTATCCCCAAAGACTTCCCTATGGAAGCAAATGAGACTCTAGTCACAAGCAAAGAAAGGAAAAACCTTATTGGAGACTTGTGAGTAGACAGTGTTCAAGAGAAGATTTTTTTTTCTTTTTTTTTTTTTAAAGATTTATTTATTTTATTTTATTTGTTTATCAATGTTCTTCAATTTGACCAGAGAGAAACAGAGAAAGACAGATGGGGAGTGAGAAAGGAAGCTGCCAGGTCCAGGACTTGAACCATGGTCAGCCATGTGGGCATCCAGTGCCTTAACTACCATCCCACCTGCCAGCCCACAGGAGGAAATATTAAAGCAGAGGCAACCCCAGCTTTCTCCTACATTTTATAAATAAATATTGCCAAGCCAGAGTTGGGTCTTTAATACTTAAGTCTAGGCTAGAATAGGAAATAACCCATTAGCAAACTCCCAACACCTTGGGGAGCATTTTGAAAACAGCTTAGGATAAAAACAAAATAGAAAACTGGATAAATTCATGGCCTCACAAAAAAATATTGGAATGTTTCCACCTCAATCATTCAACTCTAAAGCAGGACTTTATTGATAAAGATAGCTGTAAATATTATAAACCAAAAAGACATTGCAAAAAGAATTGCGTTGTCTTGGCTAAGAAAATGGAGAAAACACGTAAAAAGTAAAGTGATCAATCAATGAGGTTTCAGAGAAAACTAAAGATTAAAGGAGATCTTCTAATTGATTTGTTTTAATAAATGTTTCTATGGATTGAATATATTTTTTAAGTTTTTTGCCACTGGGCATGTGTGCTCACAGGATAGAAACATGGAGAGAGAGAGGGAAAGTGAAAAATCACTAGCCAAGGGGGGGATGGTCATGCTGCAATCCTGTCTCTTCCATTCTCCTCTCAGGATTTTGGGCACGCATGCATACGCACCTGGTGTGATTTTCAAGCTGCTAGGTCCAAGACATGAACCATGGTCAACCATGCAGGAGTCCAGCACCCTAACCACCATGCTACCTGCTGGCTGCTCGACTGATTTTTTTTTTTTTTTGAATAGAGATTTTTGCTATAGGGCACATGTTCTCACTGGAGAGACAGAGATAGAAAGTGAGAAGTTGCCTCCCAGGGGCAATGGCCATGCTGCAATCCCTTCTGCATTTTTCTCTCCAGATCTTAGGCACACATGCACATGTGCCCAGTGTGAGTTTCAAGCCACTGGGTCTGGTACTCGAACTGAGGTTGACTAGGTGGCAGTCCAGCAATGTAACCATTATGCCATCTGCTGGTCCTTCAACTGAATTTTTTTTTTTCCCAATAGGGTTCATGTGCTGCCAGAGAGAGACAGACAGAAAGTGAGAAACCACCCCCCCACCCCACCCCCCCAGGGAGGATGGCCATGCTGTACTCTTCTCCACTATCCTCCTCTTGGGATTTTGGGCACGCTTGCACATGCATCTGGGATGTGCTGATTCTGGGACCTGAACCATGGTCAACTATGTGTGAGTCCAGCGACGTAACCATTATGCCATTTGCTTGTCCTTCAAATGAATATTTTTAATAAACCCCAGAAATTAGAAATCCGAACTAATACTTTTGATATGCTAGGAAGATAATTTCATAGAAAGATAGTAAGAGTCCAAGTTCACATAATTTAGGTAAAAACTTTCAAATGAGGCTAATTTATTATAATTATCATTATCATTATTTTAATTTTTATTTATTTACTTATTTTTATTTACATTTTTTAATACACTCAATCACATTATTTAGCTTACAAGGTCATCATTTTAATATGTGAACATTTCTCCCCGGTCGAGTTGATCAAAATATAGCAACACTACCTCCCTGTCTCAACAATGCTGTCTTCATATCCCTCCTTCAAATGTTTTTCCCCAGGCCCCACTCCTCCACACACACCGCATCTGGCATTCACATCCACCTCTTGTGTTTGTATATCCTTTAGCCCGTCTGTTTCAGTTATAGAGTGCGGACATTCGGTATATATTAAGTGGGGACATACAGTGACTCTCCTTCATAGCCTGGCTTGCTTCACTCAGAAGTAAATCTTCCATATTCTTCCACTTTTTAAAGTTTATTGACTTATTGCCTTGGGGGGAGGGGACAAGTATCCTCCAGGATAATTTATTATTATCATTACGTTAAAGTTAATTAATTTCCTGAGAGAGCGAGAGAACTCCCTTGACAGGATCTCTGGGCCGTGATGCTCCCCTGAACCCTGCAGCCATCCTGGGTCAGAGGTATACCCATAGGTCTGCCATGGGTGTGCCCAGTGTGTTCAGGTAGACCCAGGATGCAGACCTGGAGCCTTCCTGCCTGGCCTTGAACGTCGCTGAGGCTGAAGCTGCATGGCTGGGCTGCTAATTTATTATTTCTTGCTTAATTTTTTTTTTAAAGTATGTCTTCTGTAATTAATCAGTTTAAAGTATAATAGAAGATTATGACTTATTCTACTTGGGTATGTTTCTAAACCTAAGTAAGTAAATTGATACTTTTTCTACTTAATGCTTATGGTTACAAAAATGTAAATTTGTGATTTATCCTGAAAAATTTACTGCAGTTGTAATTGTATTTTGAAGTATGTCACCTGCAAGATTGATTTTCAAGATCTTTAGAATTGGTATTAAATCGAGTTAAAGAAAGGATATTCATCAGATGATTAGACAATTCTAAGGAAGGTAGAATGCTGAAACATTAATTAAACATAATTTCAAGCTTATATACTTTTGCTTTTTATTTTTTATGCTCTCTTTGGGTCTGTCGATAAATGTGCTCAGTTTTGCCTCTTCAAGATGTAGAAGAAGGAATGCGTGTGGCAATGGAAAGTTGTTTTATTTGTATTTATGAACTCTGCTAGTCTATAAAATGCTGATGTGAGACAGTGGATAATGATTCATGTTTCTCTTTCCATTTCTCCCAGTTTTCTATAAAAAAAATAGAAGTTACTTTACTTAAAAATGATAACTGAGTATACCCAAATAAGACTGTACTATGAACAACCTTGGCAGAGAGGTACCAGTCTGCATGTAAGATAAATAAAATATGTTCTTGTTAAGGGAAAAAGATTATAAAATGCTCAGATAATGAGACTGAAAAATTATGAAATGTGTTAAAAATCTTAGGAAAATTCGCTCAGTTTTGATGTGTTTGTTTCCCTATCATTTGTTCCCTTTACTTACAGTATAAAAGCTTATAGTTATTTATTGGCCCATTGATTTGTTTGCGATGGAAAAGAGTTCAGTAGATCTTTACTTAAGGCCAGTTCTAGAGTTTGAAGCTATTTTTCTTTCATGTTTTATAAGAGGCCTGGAAAGTTGCTGGAATCCTGTTTGCTGTGGGTTGAGACAGTAGTAGGCAGTTTAGACAGTGCCAGCAAGGCCACTGAAGGGGATCAGAATATGTCACCCCAAAACATGCCACTTTGGCATAAAGATTATTTTGAGCTGAAAGCAAGTGAGAAATGTCAGGCATAGGAAGAACTCTCTGCTTTCCCCCTTTCTATCTAAAAGCAGACGTAAATGTCTTTTTGTAAAAGTGACACAAATTTCCATTTGCAAAGGTGATCCCTTCTTTTCTGGGAAGAGATCAGTTGTGAAGGTCATCTGTTTTCCTCGAGTAAAAGGAGGAAGACTCTTTTATCTTCAAAACAACCCTTGCCGGGGACCAGCAGTTAGTGTAATGGCTATGTCGCTGGACTCCCATATAGTCGACCGCAGTTCAAGTCCCAGACCTGGTGGCTCAAACTCATGCCGGGCGCGTGTGTGTGCGTGCCCAAGATCCCAAGAGGAGAATGGAGAAGGGATTGTGGTGTGGCCATCGCCCCTGGAGGGTTATTTCTCACTTTCTATCTCTCTGTCTCTCTGTCTTTCTGGCAAGCGCATGTGCCCTATGGCGAAAACCTCTCCAAAAAAGAAAAAAAAAAAAAAAAGCCTTGCTAAATAACCTATATCTGCCATACATTTCCTTGTTACTGTCTCACAATTTGCTGCCTCCAGGAATCTAAAATCCCACTTTTCTTTGTTTTGTTACTTGTCGCAGGTACAATTTTTCACCCTTGGTTAAACTGCTGTATATGCCCCAGTTTTAACTGCTTCTTTGTGTTTTCTTTCATTTTCTGTTAATGCCCCTGTGCATACAAAAATAAAAACATTAACTATAAATACAAAATGTATTCTCTTTTTCTGTTAATATGTCTTTTGTCAGTTTAATTTTTAAGCTCCAGTCACTGAGCCTAAGAGAATAGAGGAGAAGGGGCTCGTGAAATTGGACAAGTGCTGGGGACCAGCTGATGGTGTAATGGTTACGTTGCTGGACTCCCATGTGATTGACTGTGGTTTGAGTCCTGGACTTGGCAGTTTGAAATTCAAGCTGTGTGTGTGTGTGTATGCATGCCCCAAATCCAAGAGGAGAATGGAGAAGAGATTGCTGTGTGGCCATCCTCCCCAGGGGGTAATTTCTTGCGTTTTGTCTCTCTGGCAAAAGCATGCACCCTAAGGCAAAACTGTCTCTAAAAATAAAAATAAAAAGTCAAAAAAGTAACTGACAAATGGTGGTTCAGAACAGGGCTGCCTTAGTGTAATATTGGCCTCTTGAGGGGGATGTGCTATTTTGGGAGAATGACATACTTAAGTCCTGCAGACTTCTTTTACATCTTCAATACTACAAAAAAGATTTGGAAAGTAAACAAAGATCTGGAAAGTACCGAGAAAAATAGGTAATTTGGTTAAGAACGCCACATCTGGTTCTATAAACTCTTAAGATTGGAGGATGAGATTTGTCCTTTCAGTTTATTCTTGGTGTCCTTGACTCTTGGCTGAGAAGTGGGGAACGAATGGATCATAATCCTTCATTTAGCCCTTGCCTGCATGGAGACATTCGCATGCATGATGTCCAGAGTGTAAAGGCTGCTGCTTAGTTGCTGTCCCATCAAATGATCTAGCGAAAGGTCAGTGGAAAGAGGTGGAAAATCTGACACTTAATAGTGGTTGAAAAATCACCACCGGAAACTTGGATGAAATTACTGATGACAGCTTGACATGGAATTATGACACCTCACACAGTGGTAAAGATCTGGATTGATCGCACCCTCAGATATTAAGTCTCTATCCTTCCACTAGTGTTGAAGAATGACCTCAAGGCAGGCCAAGAACAGAAACCTCTGATCCTTCTGCTCTGGTTTGAGAACCAAACCACACCTTATTCTACATTAACGTGACTTCCTGGGATTTCTCTCTTCATTAGCATAACCTGATCCTTCCGGAATCTGCTACCCAGATAGCTATTTCTTACCAGAACTGCCTGAAGATTCTTGGAATCCTTTATTTTTTCCCCCTCACATGTGCATTATTGAACCCCATTGTAGACAGACACGTGAGTGCAAACTGCTGTGTAAAGGGTGGGGTGGAACTGGGCTGCAGCCAGGCACAGGCCAGCAGGGGATGGTGGAGACCATGAGTAGCTACTGGAAGCCTTTGAAATATTTTTTCATCTCTGCAATTATTTGGTAGATTATCACTGGTTTGATAATGAAACTAATGATGACAGTAACGACCAGAAGGATGCCAAGACCAGGGCGCAGATGGTCAGGCACTTGGCAATGGAGGCATTGGCCTGGACCCCAATCACGACGCCCAGCATCTTCCTGTTCTAGAACTCACAGGCCTCAGGGCTCTTCTTCCCTCTGCTTTGTCCTCCCTGCTGGCCACTCATCCCAGGGGAACACGTCCCCGTGATTTCTGGCAGAGCCTGGTTGCAACTTGGGAGTGGAAGGGTGTGATTTCTTTACAGAGTAGGTGAATGTGATGAAGCCCAGGCAGAAGTAGTTCATGAAGACAGTGTTGAACAGGGAGCAGACTATATGGTCGGGCACCAAGGTCTCTCTATGGATATTGATCATGGTTGACACCATCGGAGCCTTGGTTGGGGGCACCCCTGGCATATGTACCTCATCCTCTTCCTTAAGCATCTCATAGTTTGGGGGAGGGCCAGTGTTGGTGCAAGTGAAAAAGGTTTGGGAAGTGTGGTTCATGGTGCAGATGGCGCTAGTGGTGGATGTTCGGATGGTGCTGGGGTGTGGCTGTGTGTGTAGGGGGCTACTGTTCTAGGGATTTTTTACTTTGAAGTTTTCACTTTGCTGTTTCCATCACTTCTGGATTATTATGCCGTCATCCTTACCCAATCCTTATCAAACTTCGGCATTGAAAACCCACCCTAAATGAAACTTATGATTCATAATAAATTTATAATAAATTCTGATGTTATGTTTCTTCCTCCAAAACATGGCAACAACTTTGCTAGGTGACATTTTCCTGGCCTCAGTAAGTAATAAACTTAGCTTTCTCTTATCAAGAGGTTGCACTGGTGATCGTGTGGGGAGCCAGTTTTTGACAGATGTTACAATTGGTTTAAATAAGAAGTCAAACTGCAGAGACTGTTATAGATCAGAAATAATAAAAAGAATTTGCAAATGACTGCAAAATTGGCTTTTTAGGGGCTGAGGGGGTAGGTTATCTCCTCAATTTATTGGTGTGACTATAAACAAAAGTTGGGCCAGTCTGGTAGTACAGTGATTAAGTGCTGAGTATGGAGAACTGGACCCCACAAGGCTGACTGCACTTAGAGTCCTGGCCCCACAGTCTGAAAAACATGTAGGGTGCATGCCCCAAATCCTGAGGGGACAGAGAAATGGAGATGGGATTGTGGTGTTACCACACCTCATTGGTGGATTGTGGGGGAGGAATGCTTTCTCTCTCTGTTGCTCTCTGGCAATTAAAAAAATGAAGGAAAAAAACAGACAAATTACTTGCATTATTATCTACAATTTGCAAAAGAGTAAAATAGGTTAAAGGCAATGAAAAACACCTCCATAGAATCATAATCAGATGACCTGGAAAGGCATACTCTACACCACGAGTAATTTTCCACGGAAGTGCACATTTTTTCCCAAATTACTAGGTGCTGGGTGTCTAGTGTGGTTTTAGGGTATTTCCTAAACATTATTGTGTTTACTCTTCACTACACCCTAGAAAGTGAATATTGTTATTTCCTCTTTTTTTCCCCTCCAAATGAGGAAACTGAGGCTAAGTAAGATTTTTCAAAAACTACAAAAATGTTCTCATAAAAATGTGTAGAATATATTCTCTCAGTGCAAACATTACATACTGTGAGGAAAATTGTAAAAGTTTTGAATGGCAAGGAGAGATGGGATTACTATAATAGATATCTTGCGGCATGCTGGCTGCTGGGCAGTTCTTTCATTTGGGTTCTTTCATTTTATAATGGGCTATAGTTTTCATGGTCTTTGAGCTATTTTATAACTGTGCAAATAAAAAAAATCATAAGGTGATGTAAATAATTCTTGTTCATAGTCAGTGCAAATGAGTGTCTAGTAGAGGAACCCATCTTGCATCTGTTAGCAAATATGTTCCAACATGGAACATTGCTGATCGCCTACATATGCATCTGTTTTTTGCATTCTCCTTTGAGCTAGTTTAACACGTTAGGGGTCCTTCATTAGTTCATCAATAAAATAAAATCTTTGACATGTGTTTATTTTATGTTTGTATGTGAGTCATGATTTTTTACCCTTTGAAAAATGTCTTTTAACAGTCACATAGTTTAGCTCTGGGGGTGCTTAATGTTTTGGGCTACAGAGAAGATTAGCAGTTCATCTAAGGCTCTCCTTGCTCTGAAATTATTAGATTTTATGACTACATACCTGACATTCCTAGAATTGCATGCTAAGCCTCCTGTTGTTTTTTTTTCCAGGACTATCTGATAGCACAGGCTGTCTGTTAAATACAGCCTGAGCAATTAGGCCTTGCTAATGTCTTCCTGACTAAAATGCCAGTAAAAATATCTAAAAGCAACAGTGATTGAAAAGAAATAGGAGCCAATTAATGGGAACTAATTTGCTGTTATAATAAAAATAAGGGTGACTGTATGTATTCTGATTTGGGCTAAATGCCACTTCTCTCCAAAGGTATTTAAATATCAGATACAATTAACTTTGATCATCTGAGTGCTTGGAAGTTTCACAGATGACACTATGGCTCTCACACTGTAGAACTCTCTACATCGTCACATGTCACTCTTGGGGCCTTTGTAACCTTGTCACTCCTGCTTCAGTATCCCAAGACTTACATTATAGTGTATTAAAGTTGGAATGAACAGGCTCAAGGTAGCAAAAAATTCAATTTTTTTTTAAAAGAAATTTTTGCTATAGGGTGCATGCACTTGTCAGATAGAGACAGAGAGACAGAAAGTGAGAAATCGCCCCCTGGGGGAATGTCCATGCCACAATCCCTTCTCCTCTATTCTCTTCTCAGGATTTTGAGCATGCAGCCACACACGCCTGGCACGAGTGTCAAGTCACTGGGTCCAGGACTCGAACCACGGTTGGCCATGTGGAAATCCAGCAATGTAACCATTATGCCATCTGTTGGAACCAAATTCAGATGTTTTCAGAACATAGAGTATAAGTCAGGACCTTCTTTGTTGTGACTCAAACTAGTTCAAGCCAAAAGCAAACAAACCTCTCTACCCCCCCTCAAAAAAACCAGAAAAACAAAAAAACACTTTATTGGGTCACTTAACAGAAATCAAGGAACAACATGAATTCAGGTATACACAGGTAGATCCAGGGTTCCTACAGATGTCTTCTTGACCAGATATTTCTCTTTTTCTTTGTTCTGCTTCTAGGTTGATTTCTTTCCTTTTAAAAATTACTTATTTATTTAATTTGTTATTATTATGTATTTTTAAATTTTATCAGAGAGACACACACAGAGAGAAAGGGAAAGTGAGAAAGCAAGTCACAAAGTTTGGGACTCGAACTGCTGTTGGCCATGTGGGGGAATCCAGCACCTTAACCACCATGCCACCTCCAGCTCCTCTAGGTTGATTTCTCAGAAGCCCTCCTTTCTAATGGCCTCAAGCCATTCTTGACTTGCAACCTCACTTTCCTAAGACTGGTGGAAGAGTCTAGTTCTTATCTTTTTTTTTTTTCCCTAATCTATCAAACAAAAGTCTCAGGAGTAACTTCCATTGGACTAATTTCCATGGGTTAGATCACAAGCCCATCTCTGGACCAATCGCTATGTTCAGGAGGATGCGATTTTTTTTAGAGATTTTTTTTTGCTGTAGGGTGCATGCGCTCGCCAGAAAGACAGAGAGAAACAGAGAGATAGAAAGCGAGAAATCACCCTCCAAGGGGCATGGACATGCCGCAATCCTTCTCCTCCATTCTCCTCTCAGGATCTTGGGCGTGCATGCACATGCACCAGGTGTGAGTTTAAGCCATCGGGTCTGGGACTTGAACTGCGGTCAGCTACATAGGAGTCCAGTGACATAACCATTATGCTAACTGCTGGTCCCAGGAGGATGTGATGTCTTGATTGTCTAGGTTTAGGTCATATGTCCAATATGACAGCCAGCAATTGGATACCCATCCATGTTCAATCCAGAGCACAAAGAATGAGGATGGGAAACTCCCCAAAGGAATGACAAGATCTTGTCTGTTGGGAGCCAAAACACCATGTAGGAAAAGAAAAAACTTAACTGACGCCTTCAGGTTAAGTGGCAGTGGTGGTACCTCTTGAGAGCTCTCTGAGGAATAGCGGTATGGTTGATTGGTATGTTGATTCTTTGGTAAGCTTTCATTCATTCTATCAATAAATACTCATTGAGTAGGTCCTATGAGACTGGCTCTAAATTAGATTTTGGAAATACAGAAGTAATATCCGTATCATTGTTTCCAGGGAAAGCATAATATTATTGTCATTTTGTTCTCAGGATCCTTGGCCATTAGACAACCTGCTGAAATAGAGTCCTGAGGAAAATTTGCCAATGAAGGTTCACGAAACTAGAAAACATTTAAAGCTTTTGGAGGGGCCAGTAGGTGGTGTGGTGGTTAAGGTGTTAGACCCTCACATGCCTGACCACAGTTTGAGTCCCAACCTGCTGACTTGAAAATCACACCGGGTGTGTGCACATGCATGCCCAAAGTCCCAAGAGGAGAATGGAGGAGAAGGCATTGCAGTATGGCCATTCCTCTTGGGGTGATTTCTCGTTTTCCCTCCTCTGTCTCTCACTGGTAACACAAACCTAAAAACAAAAACAAACAAACAAAAATAAAACTGTTGGATGTGATCTAGTCACATCATCTCTCTATTTTCCCTGTGTTTTTAAATTTCTCTCTTATTCAGTATACTTATACTGTCTCTCACTCATTCACGAGTGACCTGTAGGCCATTGCTGGAGAGAGTAACTTTTGATCTGCCCATTATGACCCACACCACCTGTCTGCATTGTGGAATGTGAGCTGATACATCTCCAACCAGCCACTGGCTACTTAGTGAATCACTCCATCGTTACTCACCTTGCAAATTGTTCTCAGTGTATTTATCAGATCATTAAAACTGAATGGTCATAAAAATTCCATTTTAAGCAATTCCGGGGTTTGAACATTTTCAGTGTTCAACAAGGGATTGCTTTAGTATTATAAGAGTTGTAAGTTGTATGGTTTTATTATTTTAAGAGTTAGAAATGAAGGATACATGAGACCGTGCAATTCTATAACAGGGGACCCCAAGAGAGTCTGATGGTTAGGAAATTCCCTTAGGTCACTGATGTTAATATTTCAAGAATGAACTAAGTGAAGGGGATAGATATAGGGTGAGTGTAAAGAATTGCTTGTGGGGAGAGAGGGCAATGTTGTTAGAAGTTGATGCTAGTATTTAAGAATGTAGCTGATGCTATGCTAAATGATTTACGTGAGTCAGATCATTTAATAATTACAAAGGCCCCGAGTGACATGTGACAATGTAGAGAGTTCTACAGTGGAGAGCCATAGTGTCATCTGTGAAACTTCCAAGCACTCAGATGATCAAAGTTAATTGTATCTGATATTTAAATACCTTTGGAGAGAAGTGGCATTTAGCCCAAATCAGAATACATACAGTCACCCTTATTTTTATTATAACAGCAAATTAGTTCCAAATGTAAAGTATACATTGTTTTAACCATTTTCCAGATGAGGAAATAGAAACTTTGATTCTCCTCATTGCATCTGCACGCAAAGATGAAGTGAGTTGCTCAGTCACACAGTAGAAGCCAAGCCAGGTGTCTGGTGTCTGACTCCAGAGTTCCTGATCTCAATTGCTACATTACAGAGGTTTCTGGAAAAAAAAAAAAAAAAAAAAAAGAAGGGGGGTGGGGGCTCTGGGCGATAAAACTG
>NW_006208084.1:6066622-6128068 GCF_000334495.1 Tupaia belangeri chinensis | reverse complement strand
AAAAAAAAAAAAAAAAAAAAAAAGCAAGTGTGGTTGGAGCTCTGGGAGATAAAGCTGGAAAAGTGGTTGGGGGCCAGACAGTGGAGGGCTTTGTATGTCAAGATGAGAATTGGGTGACATGAAGCCATTGAAGGGTCTTAGCAGAACTTGATTTCTGTTGTAGTAAAATCAGTCTTACTGCTGTGCTGAGAATAGATGGTGGAAAGCAAGACTTTAATCCAGGAGACTGGCTAGGAAACCACTCCAGAGAGCTGATGGCTCTTTGGACCAAGGTAGTAGCAGTAAAAAACAACATAAATGGGTGGACTTGAGAGACATTTTGTGTATGAAATTGCCTGGATTTGGTGACTGATTATGAGAAGGAAGTGGAGAATAGTATCATTGGTGACACCCAGGGAACTGACTTGTGGAACTGGATGGATATTGGCACATTCACTGAGCTGGAGATACAGAAGAGAGCAGGTTAGAGCATAGGTTTGGGCAAATAAGATGTTGGGTTAAGTCAGAGACGCATTGAGTATAGGTTTGTCAGAGATGTGAAGTTGGCAGTTACAGATATTTGTCTGGAATTCAGAAGCCAGAAAACTTCGATACACATTTGTTTGCTGTGTTAGATTCATAGAGCCGTTGTAACAAATTACCACAAACTTGGCAGCTTAAAACAGCAGAAACTGGGCCAGCAGATGGCGTGGTAGTTACATTGCTGGACTCCCACATGGTTGACCATGGTTCAAGTCCTGGACCCAGTGGCTTGAAACTCATGCTTGGTGTGTGTGCATGCATGCCCATGATCCGGGGAGGGGAACGAAGGAGAAGGGATTCCAGTGTGGCCACCCCTCTTGAGGAGAGATTTCTCACTTTCCCTCTTACCATCTGTGTGTCTCTCTCTCTCCCTCTGGTGAGCACAAGTGCCCTAAGGCAAAAACCTCTACAAAACAAAGCAAAACAAAAACAGCAGAAACTTGTTCTTTCACAGTTACGGAGGCCAGATGCCCAAAATCAAGGTGTCAACAGAGTTGAATGCCTCTGGAGGCTCAGAGGGGAAATCCATTCCATGCCTCTCTTGTAGCTTCTGTTGGCTACTGGTAACCCTTGGCATTTCTTGATTTGGGGCTGTAAAACTCTAGGCTGCTACCTCAATATCCATGAAACCTTCCCCTCTGTGTGTCTCTGTGTGTTCATCTCCTTTTCTTTCTCTTACAAGGATATCTCATCACTGGGTTGAGGGTCCAGCCTTGATCCAGGATGATCTCATCTCAAGATCTTTAACTTCATAACATCTGTAAAGATTGTATTTCCAAATAAGGCCACATTTACAGGCACATTTATTCCACTGATTAGGAGTTGACATATCTTTTCGGTCACAATTCATCCATTACAGGTGCTATCAGTTTAGAGATATCATCCAAACCCTGCAGCATGGATGCAATTGCAAGAGAGCCCAGAGGAGAGTCTTGTAAATCTTCATCCTCTAATCATTCGATAATAGTGGGCAAGTCTACAAAGCAGATGAGAAGATAAGGCCAGAGTGGCAGAGGAATACAAGGAAGTCAAGAGAAGAGTGCAATGTGAGATGGAGTGAGGGAGCAGTACTTACCAATGATCACCAAAGAAGTGAGGTACTTGTTTAAAGTAACGTTGATTACTGGCCTTTTTTAGAGTCTTCTTTTTCTTTATTTATGATATAGCACATGTATGCATATGTGGTGGAGAGGAGGGGGGAGAGAGAGAGAGAGAAAGAGAGAGAGAGAGAGAGAAGCTTACTCCACAATGTCTGGTTATGTTATACTCCCCTTCTTCCAGTTCTCCAGCCAGTAGGATCTTTGGCACTCACACATATGTCCTGTATGGTTCAGGTTGAGTTGGCTAGGTATATGAACAGCGGTCACCATGTGAGAGATCTGACTTCTTGTAAGCTGTGCATTACCACTGGACTATGGAGCCAGCTGTGAATATTGGTCTTTAATGTTTCAAGTCTGGGGCTCATGTTATAGCTTTATTTTATTGGGTCGTTGGAAAAGTCATGATGCATTTTTGCATAGAAAGGCATAGAAAAATACATCATGACTTTTCCAGTAACCCAATCGCTTTCCTCAATTGAACTTTAACCAGTGTGGTCCAGCTATAAAATGTGATGTTCTGTAAGAGACTCTCACATGGGAAGGTTGCCAGTTCAAATCCAGAGACCTTCTTGAGTATGCCTGGCACATGTGTGCTCATGGTCCAGGACTGGCAGAGGCTAGAGGTAGATTGTAGAATCAGGACCCTGTTGAGGGTGCTTTCTTTTTCTCTGTCACTCTCACCATAGAAGAAATAAATCACTATTTTTAAAAACTCCTTAGTAAGAAAAAAAATTACACACACACACACACACACACACACACGTGCATATCTAGTATGTTTACTGGAGTCAGGAGAATATTTAGCAGCATGTTTCCTTTGAGATAGCACACAAGGCAAAAATGCTTGGTCAAAAAGCTACTCTACTATATTTACCAAATGGAATTCCTGTTGCCTGGTGGGTTGAAAACTGGTTCTGGCTTTGTGGAGGACTCCTTCCTCTTCACAGATATATTGGTGCTTCTTGGTTTTTATTGAGATGTTTTACTGGCTGTATAGAGAGTGGATGAGGGTGACATATCAATACATTCTAGTGGGAGGAATAATGGGAGCTGTGGTCTTCACAGCATGAGAAGGATACAAAAATCTGCCTGTCAGTGTTTGTGAAGGGAATGACAAGGGAGAAAGTTGGGATGGTTGAGTTGAATTCTGGAGGACCGTGGATACCAAGGTTAGTCCCTCCCAATGGAAACAGTGGGATCTGTTCCATCACAACACCACCACCACAAACCCTTTCTCTACTTCTGTGGCTGTGATTCATCCTTGGACTTCAACGCAAGAACAACAATCTAGGCTGTAGTTATTTGTCTTCCCTCTGGGCTAATTTGGGAGTTCCTCTGGATTGAGGTCAGATCTTCATAAATCAACCTGTAATTCCTTGACTAGAAACTGAGAAGAGTAGCTCAGGTAAAAAGCAATGAGGCTGAGATCTGCTGCTGCTGTAGCACCATGGGGCCCGCCCCCAGCATCCATGGACCCACAACACACATCGCGGTCTGGATCAAATGGTGATGATCAAATGGGCTGCCCTGGTGGGTGGAATCCTCTGGAACTTGACCACAAGGGACCAAAGGGCTCATTCACACTCTGTGGTTCTTTTCTTAATTCCTCCTTTTTTTTAGCTCTGAGAAGCTCTGGGGAGATGAGTTCCTCCTCTAAGTTGGGGAGTGGAAGAGAAGGGAAACAGGGAGGGTGGTGCTGATGAGATGGGTTCCGAAGCTGGGATTTATAAGAACATCCTCCCAGTGGATAATGTCGGGACAAGGTAGAAGTATGGTTTCAATTCTGCTCTGGCAAGCCCACATTGCCAACACATAGTTCTCTTTCAAGTCTCACACTGATTTGAGAGTTTGTAGACAACTTTGTACTCTGGATCTCTGCCAGCTGTCCTGAAGAAACAGCTCCCCTTGGCTTCATGTTTTCTATCTCTCCCTCCCTGCCCCAACCAAAGTTAGAGAATAATAATTTTTTAAATCAAATACTGCTCCTACGTAAATCTAAGAAGGATTTATATAACTATGCATGTTGGGACCAGTGTCATCTTCTCACATCCTGGTAACTGCCCTCCCTTTGATCCTATGGGAACAACATCTTCAGATTTATAGTACTCCAGAGATCATCCTGGGAAGATTCTGTGTCACCACACACATGGGTAGCAAGTTGGAGGAATGACCTATTGTTCTATGTTCTGTTCTTTTTTTAAAAAACTGCTAATACAGTCTAGGTTTTTTAATACTTCATTTGCCACCACATTTTCTGACATATCAGTGTATATATCAGTGAAAGGGGAAAAAAGTATCTATATTTTATCCCTTTTATTGTCTAAAATGCCCTTTATTTATTAAAAATGTAACCCTTTCCTGTAGGATTTGATTAACCTGTCTGTGAGTGATCCAAACCAGTGGTCATGCCTTACTCCCACCTACTCTTCCTTACATGGGATAGTTTACTGTGCTCTAGATAGTTCACTCCATACAGTGTGGAAAGGAAAGCAAAAATGACCATGGATCTGCCCCTTGTTGGCCTATTCTCGACCAGCAGCCTGAATCCATGCAGAAGGCGAATCTGATCATGGAAACTGTTATCGTAAAAGAGGGGTTGATGGGACCAGAAGTTGGTGTAATGGCTATGTTGCTGGACTCCCATGTAGTCGACTGTGGTTCGAGTCCTGGACCGGGTGGCTTAAAACTCAAACTGAGTGCTTGGTTGTGCGTGCCCAAGATTTCAAGAGGGGAATGGAGAAGAAGGGATTGTGGTGTGGCCATTCTCCCAGGGGGTGATTTCTCACTATCTGTCTCTCTGTCTTTCTGAGGAGCGCATATGCCCTATAGCAAAAACCTCTCCAAAAAACAAAACAAAACAAAACTAAATTGGGGTTGATCACATTTTCTGTAAAAGGTCAGAGTAACTATTTAGGCATTTTTTGGCTCTGTGGTTTCTGCTACAACTACTTGAGTGTGCCATTGTGATGTAAAAAGAGTCATAGGTAACAGGTAAATGAATGATGTGGCTATGTTCCAATAAAATTTTACTTTTCCAAATTAGGCTGAAAAACAGATTTGCCAACCCCTGGCTTAAAATGTTTCAGTGTTAGAGCCAGCAGGTGGCATGGTGTTAAGGTGCTGGACCCCATATGGCCCACTGCATAGTTTGAGTCTGGAACCTGGTGGCTAGAAAAACATACTGGGTCAGCAGGTGAAATAGTGGTTAAGGCAGTGAACTCCCAATGGCTGATAGCAATTCAAATCCTGGACCCAGCAACTTGAAAGTCATGTGAGGTATGTGTGCATGCATACCTAAAATCTCAGGAGAATGGAGAAGGGATTGCGGTGTGGCTAGGCCCCCACCCTGGACATTTCTCACTTTCCCTCTCACTGTGTCTCTCTGTCACTCTTCAGCAAGTGCATACACCCCATGGCAAAACCAAAAAAAAAAAAAAACAAACCAAACCAAACCAAAAAAAAAAAAAAAAATCAAAGAACAACCAAAAAACCCCACACTAGGTACATGTTGTGAGTACCCAAAGTCCTGAGGGGAGAATGGAGGAGGGGGAGAATGGGGTAGAGAGGGTTGTGATGAGGTCATTTGCCCTAGAGGGTGATTTCTCACTTTCCTCCCCTCTCTCTGTCCCTCTCTTGTGAGCACATATTCCCTATGGCAAAAATCTAAAAAAACAAACCAGAAACCTTTTAGTGTTGTGCCTGTGCTTTTAGATTGAATCTCAAATGACTAACGTGTTTGTAAGCCACAATGCTTTGACCCTCCCACACAGTGCACTTGCTCTTCCATGCAGGGGAGCACTTTCTACCCATACAGGGTGTTCTGGAAGCCACTCTGACTTTGCTGTAATTCCTTAAACTTGCCTTGTTCCCTCTTAACTTGGGGAAGGCACACAAGTTCTTCCTTTTGCCATAAGCTCTCTTCTAATACCCTCTCTTCTCTTCCATATTTTTATACCCAACGGGTCCTTGAGGTCTTCATTTAATCTTCTCTTCCTCAAAGAAGTCTTCCTTAATCTCTGTGTGGGTTACCATTCTTTATGACAAATGATGGAAATTAAACATGGTTAAATTGAGGCATTAAAAACAAAGGGCACTAGTTTGAAATAAACAAACTACCCATAGGACCAAGACAAAACAAGCTTAGGAATGACCAAAGTCAGAGATGTGATAAATTACACAATTGGTGTAGAATATAATCATCTCATGATAGAAATTCAGAGAAGGCTCCTAAGTCTAGTGATGCTACTGACTAGATTGTAGCTGTGCAACTGAAAGCAACAGGGCCATTGAGCATCAAAAAGGTAGACACTTGTATTTTAAAATAAGGAAACTTTAATACATTAACCAGAGCCTATTTTAATTTAATCACATTTATTTATTAAATTTCCTATATCACACATTAGAAATGGCTTAATTTTTAAAATGTTTTTATCAGAGATATACTGACCTCAAATAGGAGTGATAATTAAATGACAAAGAAGATAGAGAAGGAAAGTTTCAAAAAGCAGAAGAAGCTGAGGTCATTAAGTGGTAGAGAAAGAATTTTCAGTCTTTAGTAGATCCTGAGGGCATTAATGCTTCCTAACAGTATCTGATAGCAAACTGTATATAATATTTCATGTATACCTTGCCCTGTTTTAAGCACATTATGTGATTTATTTAATCTTGCAATAACGGTGTGGAGTGCTGGTGTCACTGCCATTTTATAGACTGTATCTGTTACTGTGGCCTAAAACAACAAATATTTATTTTCTCACAGTTTTTGTGGTTCAAGCATCCACATGCAGCTAGGCTGCTCCTCAGGCTCAGGATTTCTCATATGTCTATAGTCAAGATGTCAGCCAAAGCTGCTGCTATGTCAAAGCTAGTCTATGGGAGGATCCCCTCAAAGCTAAGTCTGTCCTGAAAGGATTCAGCTCCTGTGGATGCTGGAATTGAATTCAGTCCTGATAATGGTTGGTCCAAGGGCCTCTTTTCCTTGCAGGCTGTTGACTGAAGTTTCTTGTCAAATAAAACAAAAGTTTTATTGCTTTTTCCTATTTCCAAAATGACTTCCAGAGGGCCTGGGGGGAATCATGCTGGAAAACATTAACAGACCATTTTGACTCATTGATAACAGGACTCTTCCTACATCCTGTGCCTGGCATAGTATCTTAGTGATGTATACTAAATCTCTTATCTCTATTAAAGTACATTCTTTTGATGATTGCTTCTGGAGACACAGATCTTCCTTTCTAATCACCAACCTAAAAATTGTAAAACCTACCTCTAACTTTAAGTCCCATGCCCTTCAGAAATCTCACCTTTTTTGGGCCAGATCAATGGAAAAACTCTTCACTAAATTTCAAACTTTGTCTCTTACTCTTAAAACCATATAAAAGGAACCCAGTATCTGAGCACCCTGAGAAAGGCATGCTTGCCTTTCTCTGGGTTGGTCACTCATATTCATGCTTAGAAATAAATGGCATCAATTATTATTTCTACAGAGTTGGTCATTTCCTTCAACACTTGCCATGTGGGTATCTTTACAGGTAAATTCACAACATGGCAGCTTGTCATCAATGTGAGCAAGTGAGAAGAGTCAGAGAGAGACTGTGAACAAGATGAAGTCAGAGTTTCTTGAAACCTAATCTTGCGAATGACATCTGCTATGGTGTGAATGATGGTGTCCTGCCCAAAATTCACATTAAAATTTAATCCCATTGCAACAGTTTCCAGAGGTGGCGACTTTGGTAAGTTATTAAGCCATGAGGGCTCCATCCTTGTAAATGGGATTAGCAGCCTTATAAAAAAGCTTGAGGAGGAAGGAGTCTTTTATTGCTCTTCCATCTCTTCTGCCAAGGGAGGACACAGTGTTCCTCTTCTCTGGAGATGCAGTGACAATGTGCCGTCCTGGAAGCAGAGAGAACAGTCCTCATGCTCACTAAATCTTCCAGACGTTGATCCTGGATGTCCCAATCTTTGGAACTGTGAGAAATAAGTTTTTATTATTTTAAAATTACCCAGTCTGGTATTTTGTTATAGCAGCACTGCTATAGACAACATCTTGCTGTATTCTATTCATTAGAAGTGAGTTACTATGGCCAGTTCACATTCAAGGGAAGGGATCACACAAGGACATGAATATCAGGAGGCAGGAACCATTAGGAACCATGTTGGTAACTATCTACCACATAGATAAAAAAGCTGAGGCACCAGTTGGCCCTGGACATTCCCAAGATTTACCCCCAGAAGTATTCATATGATACCTTTGTTTCCTCCTCAATTCCCTATCATACTGCATCAGAATTGCTCCAGGTCACTGCTACCCTATTTATAGGTTTTGGGTAAATTTTAAAGATCCCTTTCTCAAGGCATTATATTTTAATTTTTAGGAAAATTGTCATGCTAAATATACCAGTCTGTGATGTAGATGATGCTGAAGCTGGCTTTGAACTGGTGAAGTGCTTCTTGCCTTTGTATTTATCTGTCTCCCACGTGGAATGTCACCCCCTGGGACTGGGACTGTGTCTGTTCCACCTTTTTATTCCCCCAGGCCCAGCATAATGCCTAATATGTGGTAAGCTGGCAAAAAATATTTGCTGTATGAACCAATGTTCATTGTAGAAAATATCAAAAAGCAAAAGGACGAAAAAAAATACTAGATGGGGATAATCTTTGCCAGTGCTTCAATGTAATTTCTTCCTCCCCCACTCATAAATATCTATGTTATCCATATCTACATTTGCACTCATATATGTAATTTTTTCTCTCCTCTCTTTCTTTTGAATGGTAACAGCTGGCATTTATTGACACCATGCTTGGAAAAATCCATTGTAAAAGCTTTATTTCTTACCACTATTATTAGCTCCTGGGAACTTACGGTCTAGGGATAGAGTTAGAATCATATCTAACAAGGCACAGCTGTCATGAGGCTCAATAATTTGGGATTTCTACTAGCATCTTTAATATAAGTAGGAGAGCAGCTGGCCCTAGCTTTGTCAGTAGGAGTGAGAGAGACCCTTGATAACTGGCTCAAGAGACTGCCTTTACTGAGACCCTCTGACAGTCAATACAATTCTCCACTTTGTAAGATAAAATCTTTCCTGAAAATCTCTCAGAATAGGGAGATCATCCAAGGTTGAGACATGTCATTACTTACAGTAGGAAAAACATTTTGTGTCTTTTTTAAAAAAAACCTTTTTGGGGAACTAGCAGTTAGCGTAATGGCTATGTCGCTGGACTCCCACGTAGTTGACCACAGTTCGCATCCCGGACCCAGTGGCTTAAACGTGCGTGAGTGCCCAAGATCCCGAGAGGAGAATGGAGGAGAAGGGATTGCGGTGTGACCATCCCCCCTGGGGGGGGGGAGCTCTCGCTTTCTGTCTCTGTCTGTTTGGCGAGCACACGCGCCCTATAGCGAAAATCTCTCCAAAAAAGAAAAACAAAAAACAAAAAAAAACCCAAAAAACCTTTTTGTATCTTAAATCTTCAAATTAACCTCCATTCTGTTAAAAACAAACAAAAACTAAACAAAAAGCCAAAACCAAGCAACCAAAACAAAACACAACAAAATAGCAACAAACAAAAACAAACAAAAATAACCACTGAATTTCACTGAAATGGACAAAATTACTTTTTCTTCTTTTTTGTTTTTAAAGTTTTTGCCATAAGGTAGGTGCACTCACTAGAGAGGCAGAGACTGTGAGGGGGAAAGTGAGAAATCACCCTCTGGGGCGATGGCCATGCTGTAGTTCCTTCTTCTCTATTCTCCTCCTGGGATTTTGGGCACATACACACATGTGACCAGCATGATTTTTAAGTGACTGTGTCCAGGATATAAACTGAGGTTGGTCATGTGGGAGTCCAGCACCTTAACCATTGTGCCACCTGCTGGCTCCCAAATTACTTCAACTCTTAAGTTGGCCTAACGAATCATTACTCATTTATCACACTCTATATAATATGCCTCCTTACTTGCTCTTATTCATCCATTACACAGAGTACAATTAACACTGTGCTCTTGAATTAAAATTATGATGCTAAATCTTTAAATAATTCAGTCTTTAGTGCAAAAATCTAATAGGGCAGTGAAGACTAATGAAGTCAAAACAAAGAATTCTGTTATCTTCTCTAGAGGTGGATAGCATCATGAGTGAGTCACAAGAGTATGCCTTTTATAAATCAGGAAAGCACCAGAATTCTGAGAGGATAACCTAGTAAAATGCATGATGAATGTAAAACTGCAACTTTCAGTCTTGCCACCACACCTAACTGTAGGGTGCAAAAGGCAAATTGATCTTCTAAAATGCAGAACTTTGTTTTAAAAGAATTTTGGCAGAAAGCATGTGTACTTGCCAGGGAGACACAGAGTGAAAGAGAGGGAGGGAGACAAAGCAGATTTCAATGAGATATGGTCACACTGAAAATCTTTCTCTTTCATTTTTCCATCCTGTTGAGATTTTTAGCATACATGTACACATATCAGTGTGTTTTTCAAACCACAGGGCTAGGATTTGAACCATGTGTTTGGCATGTGGAATCTGGATCCTTTAACCATCAATAGCATGGAGCCCCCTCTCCCCCCATGCAAAGATTTTAGTAGCTGAAGGTGGACTACTTCATAAAACTGGGTTGATGAATCTAGTGTCTGCTCTACCTTCATTGTACCAAAGTCTTCCAAATGTAATAGAAACCATGAGCTCTCCTACTCGTTCTCTTTTGATTCTCTTAATTCCAAGTCTACTCCTCTTTGTCTTCTCCATCTCAGCAAATGGCACCAACATGCACCCAGTTACTGAAGCTAAAAACCTAGTATTGTCTTTCCTTTTCCTCATTCCTCAGTTCTCTACACTTTTCTGCCTGGCTCCATACATTTGGGTGGCTGTATTATCTATTGCTTTCGTAACAAACTATGTCTGACTAACAGCAATGACAGTGATAAACATTTCATGTCTTACAGAGTTTCTGTTGGTCAGAAATTGAGACTTAGATGGTTGGTTTTGGCTCAGTTTATCTTAGCAGACTGCATCAGATGTCAATACTGGCTGCAGTTACCTGAGGCTTTATTGGGGTTGAAGGATCTTCTTCTGAAATGGTTTATCCACATGGCTGTTGGCAGGAGGCGTCAGTCCTTTGCCACGTGGATTGCTCCATAGAGAGCTGGTTGAGTCTCCTCACAGCATGGTAGCTTGCTTTCTACAAATCGAGTAATCCAAGAAAGCAACACAACAATCTGCAATATCTTTTATGACTTAGGCTTGTGAAGTCACATTCCTTCAATTTTGGAGTATCTTACCGGTTACACAGATTAGCCCCCATTCAGCATGGGAGGGAACTACATAAGGCATAGCTATCAGAAAGTGAGAATAACTGGGGGTCATCTTGGAGGCTAAGTTATCCTCAAACACACCAGACCTTTTACATTTCAGCACCATTGCAATTGCTATTTTCTCTAATTCTGATTTTTCTTCTTCTACGCTTTCCCAAACTTGGCACTTTTCTTATCTTATATGTCTCAGCTCAAATAAAAGAGCAGTCTTCCCTAATGACCATATCTAGATGAGATATTTACCACCGTGTTATTTAGTTTACAAGAAAAGCATAATCTCTAATTATATTATTTATTCACTAATTTATTTAGTGATTTATTGTTTCCTTCTTTACCCACTAAGATAAAACTCTAGAACAGCTGAGGTCTGTTGTGACCTTAGCACCTAGCACAGTATCTAGCTAATGTGAAGAACTCAATAAGTATCTATTGAGTAAATAAAATAGTAAAATTAAGGCTATGGTAAGATAGCTCCTTTTCTCTCTTTGGAGCTGATCAGACATTTTTCTTTTTTAATCAGGAAAGGGTTTGAGGTTAGATTGGAAGTAGGAGAAGAAGACTAGGAGGTCCTTCCTGGAAACTGATTGAAGACTGGGTGAAGGGAAGGAGATGCTGGGATATGTCTTCTCCTTGAATTCTCACCACTTGGCTCCCCATGGACTCAAAGACAACTGTCTATCCCCTCAAGTTCCCCTGGGCAGCATTAAGATTTTATTTCAACCCAGGTGAGATGGGATTTTCATTGGGATTCTGAAGGCAAAAGACCGAATTTTAATTCTTGCTTTATACAGGAAGTAGCAGAGTGAGAAGGTGAAGCAAAGTCATGTGTATATTGAGTGGAGGAGGCAGTGGTGGGAATAACTGGGATGTGTGTGTGGGGAGACCCAGATACCCCATCCATTTCCTACCACTTATCTCTAGATTATTCCTTTTGGGAACACTTTCAGCCAAGCAGAACAATGTGAGGAAATTTGCACAGAATATTATCTCTTCGTTTTACCAAGTGATTGGTAAACTCCAGGGAACTGGTCCAGTTTCTACTCTGATCTGGATGTTTGATCAGAGGGAGGGAGAAAAAAAGCCCTCGGTGGCTCCGTATACTCAGCCATGAGTGAAGCCCCAAGCTCAAACACTGCTTGAGGCAGAGCCAGGTTCAGGGCTGCTCAGTGGCCAACTCAAGTTTGAAGGGTGTGGTTGGGGTGTTTTTGTTCAGCCAGGAATCATATGGATTCCTTAAAGGCCTGCATGAACCTCCAGAGAAAGCCTTGTCTCTGTGCATGGTCTGAAAGTGTAATTTTCTTTCCTTTTTAAAAAATGTTATATAAGGGGACCAGCAGTTAGCATAATGGCTATGTCGCTGAACTCCCATGTAGTCGACTGCGGTTTGAGTCCCGGACCCAGTGGCTTAAACTCACCCCAGGCGCGTGTGCGTGCATGCCCAAGATCCCAAGAGGAGAATGGAGGAGAAGGGATTGTGGTGTGGCCATCCCCCCTGGGGGGTGATTTCTCGCTTTCTATCTCTCTGTCTCTCTCTATCTGTCTGGCGAGCGCACACGCCCTATAGCAAAAACCTCTCCCCCCCAAAAAAAAGATGAAAAAGAAATTGATATAGGGTGCATGTGCTCACACCATAGAGTCAGTGAGAGAGAGAGAAAGAAAGTGAGAGAGCATTTCCTTCTCCTCAACCCCCCTCTTGGGATTTTGGGGATGCAAAAACATGTGCCTCATGTATGTTTTTCAAGTCTCTGGGTCTGGGACTGGATCCACATAGTCAGCCATGTGGGATCCAGTGACCTTAACCACTATACCACCTGCTGGCTCAAAAGTAATTTCCAAAATGTAATTCTTAAAACAAATCAAAAGAAGACTCATGCAAATATAAAAGGTACACATATCAAATACTTTATTCAATTAATTAATTATTCAGAGGATGTAATGTGTTGAAGCCTGTCTAAAGAACATTTGAGTAAGCAGAGATATATACACACATGTACCTATGTGTATGCTCATATATTCTGAGTCAGGTAGGAGGGATACATACATACACACACAATTTAATAGCTTGCTGGGTTAAAATTCAATAAGGTCTCCTATCACAATCTATCTGCTCTGCTAGACTGAAATTATTTGCATCTCAATTGGTCAAAATTCTATGAGTCAAATTTTGCCCCTATGGAATTGTGAAACAGCTCAGGAAATAAGAAGTCAAGTCCAATGCACCAACGGAAGAACACTCAATAATCTCTTTTTGTCTATTTCCAGGGTTCAGATTGTTTTTCTGATAATTGATCCCTTTGAATCCCTCCTCAGGGTGATTTAGCAGCAGCAGCAAGGTGCCTCCTAAGGAAAGGTGATCCTGATCACCTGCTGTGGCTTTCCATTCCTTTCCTTAAGGAGGCTTTCCAAGCCTATACTGTAGGCAATGATCATAGTTAACATTGATTAAGCACCTAATCCATTCTGAAACCACATGGATAACCATATTTAATCCTCAGAACAGATCAATTATTCTTATCTCTATTTTGCAGATGAAGAAAATAGAGGTTTGAAGAAATTAAGTTACTTTCTCAAGATCAGACAGCTACCTAGGGAATGGTAGATACAAGATTTGAAGGCATGTTGTCTGATTCCTTTTTTTTAAAATTTTTTATAGGTTTTTGCAATAGGGTATGTGTGCTCACCAGAGACAGAGAAAAGGAAAGTGAGAAATCACCTACTGGGGAGGATGGCCATGTCACAGTCTCTTCTCCTCCAATCTCCCCTCAGGATTTTGGGCATGCATGTACACACACCCATTTTGATTTTCAAGTAACCAGTCTGAGACTCAAACCGTAGTCAGTCATATGGGAGTCCAGTGCCTTAACTATTGCACAACCTACTGGCCTGCCACCTGACTCTTAAACTGCATGCAGTTGAGCTAGCCACTGTCTGTCATAATGAGATTAATTATACTGTGTTCCTGTCTAGATATGTTTAGAAAGCTGACCTTCCTACCAAAGCAATGCCTCATAGTTTACCTGCAAAATTGGGATACTTATGCCTTCACATGGCTTACTATGAGGATAAATGAGAGTATGTGACAGTATGTTCTGTATAAACTCTACACCAGTGGGCAGGCCAGTGTAATTAAGGAGCATGAAAATCTCATTATCAGAGTTATCCTTTGGGCCATTGATAGCACGAACATTTTCTTGAGTAAGATGGACTTTGGGTTTTTTCAGAAGTCAGAGTCGATGATGATGAGTTGTGGCTGGCTACTAGGGTGGTGCAAAATTTAAGGAAGCACCAAAAAGCTCAGTCATCAAGATAAATAATACTTTAATGCAATATTTACTCTCTGGTTTTGCAATGTTGTAAAAAATAAAAATTAATACAAAAAATTTATGCCAAACACACTATCAAAAAATTAAACAGAGACAAGATTAGTATTGCTGAGTTTTCCTTTTGTCCTAGGCTTCAGTGTGACTCAGTATGGCCTAAGCTACTAGCCCATCCTTTGAGGGAATTTTCTAAAAGACAGAATTGTGGGGTGTACTTACAATCTTGTTTTGTGCTCTTAGATATGGATCCAGATCATAAGTACAAGTAGAACGATTAAAAAAATTAAAGTTAATTGATTTATTTTTATATATATATAAGAATATATATATACACACACACACCCCTAAAGGATTCCCAGTCTATGGTGTACCCCCAGCCTCAGCCAGTTCCAATCACGGCATGCATATGTGCGCCTGGTGTGCAGGGAGGCTCTGGGACCTTCCCAAGAGAGTCCAGCTGCATTGCTGCTGCGCCACTGTTTGGCCCTTAATTTTGGTTTTCATATTTTATTTTTCCATCAGAGAAAAAAAAAGGTAAGAATGCAATCAGACAAGTAAGTATCTCATTGCACAATGAATTTCACAGAGCAAATACATCTGAGTAAGTAGCACCCACATAAAGGAAAAGAATGTTATTAGCACCACTGGGAACTTTCCTCAGTCACAAGAAGACTAAAGGTGAAAAAAATGATGTAACTTGCCCAAGAGCATAAGGCTGACCAGGCTGGGACTAGGACCCACTGTGCATCATAACTTCAAAGCAATTTACATTAATAGAAGGGTAATGTTTGTATTGTGGGGATAATGTGCCTATGTGACCCAGAAGCACAAACTAGATTGATCCTAATTTTTGGTCTATGACATACTTCAATTGTTGGCCCATGTGCAAGACCCTCTTTTTTAAAAAACTTAGGACATTTAATTAGTTATTTAAAATAAGACCATAAGCATAGAAAATAGAACAGTAGCTCTCATCTTCCCACATGGTCTCCTCCAACACCCCGTCCCTCCCTCCCACACACCTGCCTTTCTTTTAAGAAACTTTTTGACCATAGCCTCAGAGAATGTTCTCTTGCTCCATTTGCTGAATTTCTGACATCAGGCAATCAGAGGCCTTGCTTTTGTGTAATATTAGGCCATCTTTCAGAGGCCTGTCCTCCTCATGCCAACTTCCTGGACCCTCCTGCTCTGCTTTGCCCTCAGGTAGAGAAGGCCAAGGAACAAGTTGGCCCAGCCTGATAGGCGGTGCTAAGATTAGTCAGGTCTGCCTGGAGTAGAGCTGGCAGCTAATTAGCATGAGGGTAGGATTCCAGTATGGCTCTCCTGGGATGTGGGGGAGAATTTGTCAATAAGGCTCGAGGGTAGGGATGGGTGTGGGATCTTGGCGGCCAGAATCAGAAGATTCAAGTTATTTATTAATTTTTTTTCCAGCTAAAATATGCAAAAGCAGATGCACCCAGAGGTGTGTGTCAGTGAGATGTTAGTAAGAAGAGGATGAGGCAGCCCCAGTGCTGTATTTAAAATAGAAATCTGGCTGCATCACTCCTTGTCTTAAAAACACATGCATTATGGCTGGATGAGCACATGCTCAGATGGACAATGGACTCATCAGTCTTACAATCCCAGACAAGTTACATACTTTTTTTCACTCTTAGCTTCCTCATCTGCAAAGTAGGACTCATCATACCACTTGCCTCATAGTGATGTCAAAAGAATAAAAAAGAAAACACGTGAAAGCCCTCAGACGTTGGCACGTACCAACCATGAGATAAATATCAGACTATTACTATTCATGTTGATAGGGTTGCTCTGTATACAAGATGAACTCTTAAATTCATAATATGGCAGAGGAAACCCTCTGTGATATGATTTCTACCCATTTCTCCTGCTTCCTCTCTGCTCCCTCCCTGCCTCACACTCTGTGATCGATTGAGAAATGCTTCCATCACATCCCAGCCTGTACACGACTTATAGGACATGGGTGGCCTTTCACTCATGTTGTTCCTTCTGCCCACAGGAGGAACTAGGTAGAGGCAGGCCAATTTCTTTATTGGCCTGGTGCACCTATCTGCCAGCTGCTTAGACTGTTGGCTACTAACACCCCACTGGTGCACTCCTTTCTAGGAAAATTACTTTTGACTAAGGAGCCTCCTGGTGAGGAAATGCCTGGGAGGTTACACCCTGCAGGCATTTCCCCAGTGTGGTCAGTAGTCACTGACGTAATGCTATTGAGTTACAGAGGCCTGGCCTCCTTGCTTCAAGGAGGGACCTTAACTGTGGGGTTACTCACACTCCAGAGCCTCTTATAGGATCAAGCCGACCCTGTACTTCAGTGGACCCACACCTTTGTTCTTCATTCCTTGTCCATCCATCATTCTTTAATCTCCTACAGGTCTCCTCTATGATCACACCCTCCATAAATCACTTGCATAAGAATCTTCATCTCAGGTGTTCCTTCTAGGGAATCTGACCTAAGTGACTTCCTTTCTTTTTTTCCTTCTTTTTTTTAATCTGCCAGAGGGTGTGGGCACTCACTAAAGAGAGACAGAGGGGGGAAAATGAGAAAGCACCTCCCATGGGGAATAGTCATGCTACACTCTCCTTTCCTCCATCTTTCTCTCCTTTTAGGATTTTGGGTATGCACGCGCATATACCCAGAGTGCTTTCAAATTGCCAGGTCTGAGCCTCGAACCACTCAGTTGGCCATGTATGATCTAACTCCTTAACCACAAGGTAATGGGCTGGCCTGAAACTACATTTTTTCAAGTTATCAGCTCTGGTGGTGTCTCCCCAAGAGAGTGGAGCCAAAGTGGTACCAAGTACTTTTCTCTGAACTCTCACATCTTCTCAAATGTATCTGTCCCTCGTCACACACCTGCTATACTACAATAACCTGCTAAGGCACCTTTTCCCCACCACCAGATGATGAGAGGCATCAAGATCATTACTCCTCTTTCTGCTTTCTATCCCTTTGGCCTACAGGCTGGTGATTATAACATAATAGATATTTACAGAGAGATGCAAATAGAGACTTTATTTGGACTTGTGGACTACAAACGTGTTTTCTGGGAAGAGTAGCATTTAAAAGGTGAGCTCTGCCAAGACAACAGGCACCATCTGGATCAGCCCTCACAGTTCTTATCCCTGACTGGTGCTAGGTATTTATTACAGAAATGGATTGGCAAAAGTATTTGGCAAATGAGGAAATGGACTTTGGGTTTGTTTGTTCTCCCTTCTGTGTTTGTTAAGATCAGAGACAGCTGCACATGAAAGAAAAGAGTGGTTGAAACACAACATATTTTTCCCTTTGCATAAGAAATTCAGAAGCACTTAGTCTAAGGACTAGCATGGTGATTTCATGTCAGCAAAAGCACCCTTCAGCTTTTCTACTCTCCCGTCAAGAGTCTGTAGCTTTTATGTTCAAGGTCACTCTATGGCCCAGGATGGCTGTTGGAACTCTGACTACCACACAGGCATTTCTGCCTGAAAGAAGGAAGAAAAGTAGAAGAGACTCGGGTATATGGTTCATCTCCATCTACTTATTCAGTGGAGCTTTTCTGGAAATCCCTACAGCACTTTGACTATTTCACTAACTAGGTCTTAGTCTTTTTTATTTTTTTTATTTTTTATTTTATAGAGAGGTGTTTGCTATAGGGCATGTGCACTCACCAGAAAGACGGAGACAGAGAGACAGAAAGCGAGAAATCACCCCCCACCCTGGGGGGATGTCCACACCACAATCTCTTCTCCTCCAATCTCTTCTCAGAATCTTGGGCATGCATGCACACGCACCTGGCATGAGTTTAAGCCACTGGGTCCAGGAATTGAACTGCGGTTGACTATGTGGGAGTCCAGCAGCATAGCCTTATGCCAACTGCTGGTCCTAGGTCTTAGTCTTATAGGAAATGGACACACTAACCATTAGGAATCTCTCTCTTGCTGCCTCCAATGGGAGACTGAATCTTTGGAAGGCAACCGGAAGTTTCTTTCCTACCTTCCGTCCCAGCTTTTCTGGGAGAGTCCCATTTCCACCTTCTGCCCAGGATCTTTGCAAACAATCTAAATATTACAGATGTTGCCATTCAAGCTGCACCTTGTGGACTACCTCTCATGATAAAAGTCCATTGCCTAGGAGCAGCCTGCCCCGACCCCGCAGGACAGTCGAACGGGTACCTGGGTGAGGTCGGTGAAAAAGGGGACCCACACAAAATTTTCACACACACACACACATAGAGTGGAGACAAGATGAGGTGATCAAGTCTTCCTTTATTGCAGAGCAAACTGTGCTTTAAATACAGGTTGGTGGGCATTGATTTGTTGCCCGAAATGCAAATGAGATATCAGTCATAGGGAGTCAATCATTAGTGTCCCGGAAGTTGGTCACATGGTTTCTGGGAAATGGTTTGCTCAATGAGGAAGTGAAACCTAACAGTTTCTAAGATGGTGGATAGCTCTTAAGATGGTGGACAGCTCAAGATGACTTTCATATGCAGTGCCCTCCACAGCAGCCCTGTTGCAGTGGTTAAGTGCTGTGAAATAAGGAGTTTGATCTCATGTGGCCAACTGTGGTTTGAATCCCAGCCCTGGTGGCTTGAAAAACATTCCAGGCATGAGTGACCAAAATCCTGATGGAATGATGAAATGGAGGAAATAGGATTGTGGCATGAACGTGCTCCATTGGGGAACGGGTACTTTCTTTCTCCTACCCCTGTCTCTGTCTCTCTCTGGTGACAGCACATGTCCTCTGGGCAATTAAAAAATCCTTTGCTTAAGCATGGGTCTGTATTTTTGGTCTTCATACCAAACAGCTTCTGAAACGTGAACCTCTTCAAACAGATTACATAGACAAAAAGGTGTTTGACAAATTTATAAAGGACCAAGGAGTTAAACTAGGCACCACTTAGCAGTGAGTGACTTGATGACCATGGACAGATTTCATTCCTTAGCTATTTTATTCTTTAACAGCTGAACCAATAATATACTTGGGAGATGGGGAGAAACAGCTGCTGTCATTCCTGGTAAGTTCCTGGGAAGAGAAAGGACCACAAGGAGGAATGACAGAGCTTTTTGGGAGGGTGGACACAAAGAATGAAGTCCCAGAATAAGGGATGGATGCTGTGGAACTAAGAAATGGCATTTGGCTCTATTGATTATTGTGTAAATTTGCAGGCACCATGAAAAGTCTTTGTCTTATGTCCTCCATGATCTGGTTCTCACACGCGTTTCTAGTCTTATGTCCTCCTCCTTTCATGGACTTGACTCCACAAGCCTTCATGATTTACTGTCCCTCAGCATGCACATCACTTTACCAGATAGCCTACTGGCTCCATTTCCATGAGTACGGATGCCAAAATGAAGCTTTAGGACATAGCAGCTTTAGGTTGGATAGTGTGTGGCTGCTGCTGAAAATCAGACAGGCCTCCCCACCCTTGGCTAACTGTGGTCTGAGACCTTGGTCTACCTGAACCTACCTTTAGGGTCCTCAGAGATCAGCTGGAGCCCGAGCCATTTCCACATTTTGAAATATTTGGTTATTAAAAAGAAATAAATGCTAACACATTGGTAGAATGAAATGTTTATAAAAATTTACAGTGAATGGTGGTGGCTCCCTGCAGCTCTGTATACAAACATGGAGGTAATGTCAAAAATCTAAACTTGAGGCCTTTTATGACAATGATATCTGGGCCAAAGGAGCCTTCTATACCCTGAGAGAAGCTCTGTTTTGCTTCTTTTGACTTGGAATCTATGACTTGGTCCTTCTGAGTGACTCATTATACTCATCATACTATTGACTATAAATAAAACCTTCTCATGTTGTACCTCTGACCAGGCATTTCCTTCTGCGGCCAATCAAGTCTTCCAATTCATGGGACCAGCAGTTAGTGTAATGGCTATGTTGTTGGACTCCCACGTAGTTGACTGTGGTTCGAGTCCCGGATTCGGTGGCTTAAACTCACGCCGGGCACGTGTGTGTGCGTGCCCAAGATCCCGAGAGGCATGGCTTCCCCCCGGGGGGTGATTTCTCTCTTTCTATCTCTCTATCTGGCGAGTGCACACACCCTATAGCAAAAATCTTTCCAAAAAAAAAAAAAAGACTTCCAATTCAGTCATCCTCACAACCCCCACAGATCCTCATCTTCTGAATTATGGAGTAACATTTCTGGAGTGATTTCTATGTGCCAGGCATTATGCCAAAAGCTTGACATTCATTACCTTTGTTAATCCTTTCACCTGTCTCTAAGAGGAAGATATTATTGGTCCTAATTCACAGATGAGAAAAACTGAGGCTCAGAAATATAAGTGACATTCAGGAATCTTGCATAGTTGGCCAGTGGTAGAGACTAGAATGAATCCAAGGATCCTGGCTCAGGGCCTTATATGCTATTTGCCACCTCACCTTATCACCTCACTTCTGAGGAAATCACTCTTAGGAGCCACTTCTTCCAATAATGAGCTCAAATGCCATCTCCTCCATGGGCCTTTATTTTTCTTTTGACTACCTCAGCTAGAAGCTTGTTCTTCCTTTGACTCATTGTAATAGCATTTTCTCTTAATCTCTCTTCTAATTCCTACCACATTCTTTCATTTCCTATAGTTATTTGTATATATTTCTGAAAATAGGGCCCTTGTTTAATAGAATTTCTTTCCTTGGAAAGCACAATGCCTTGATTATAGAAAGGGCTCAATGCATTTCTGTTGAATGAAGGGAATTTGCTTGTTGCCCTTGGGGGCCAAGCCTTCAGCTGCTCTGTGTGCGCCTTGCTCAGTGTGGTATAGAGAGAAAGTCGAGGTCAACAGACCCTGCTGACTGGTTGAATAGAGAGCTGAGATGCCTCCTGAGGATGGTTTTCTAGGTTTTACTGTCTTTGACATCTAAAAGACCTTGCTTTCACCTGTCTCTAAGAGGAAGATATTATTGGTCCTAATTCACAGATGAGAAAAACTGAGGCTCAGAAATATAAGTGACATTCAGGAATCTTGCATAGTTGGCCAGTGGTAGAGACTAGAATGAATCCAAGGATCCTGGCTCAGGGCCTTATATGCTATTTGCCACCTCACCTTATCACCTCACTTCTGAGGAAATCACTCTTAGGAGCCACTTCTTCCAATAATGAGCTCAAATGCCATCTCCTCCATGGGCCTTTATTTTTCTTTTGACTACCTCAGCTAGAAGCTTGTTCTTCCTTTGACTCATTGTAATAGCATTTTCTCTTAATCTCTCTTCTAATTCCTACCACATTCTTTCATTTCCTATAGTTATTTGTATATATTTCTGAAAATAGGGCCCTTGTTTAATAGAATTTCTTTCCTTGGAAAGCACAATGCCTTGATTATAGAAAGGGCTCAATGCATTTCTGTTGAATGAAGGGAATTTGCTTGTTGCCCTTGGGGGCCAAGCCTTCAGCTGCTCTGTGTGCGCCTTGCTCAGTGTGGTATAGAGAGAAAGTCGAGGTCAACAGACCCTGCTGACTGGTTGAATAGAGAGCTGAGATGCCTCCTGAGGATGGTTTTCTAGGTTTTACTGTCTTTGACATCTAAAAGACCTTGTTTTTTTTTTTTTGTATTAAGTTTCTAAATACAGAAGCTAAGAATTTTTCCATTCATAAGGTAGGAAATACCTTCTGCAAAGAAAACAAAATCCTGCCAAAACCATAAGAAATTTCTCAGCAAAGGTCCCTTTAGAACACTCAGGGGCCTGTCCAACCCCTAATGCCCTAGGTTGAAACTCTAGCTAACTAACGAGGTCTTTCTATGAAATCTCACCATGTCCAATTCTCCTGGTGTATGTGTATGTCTATTTCTTTTTTCTAAATAAGGAAAACTATTGTATCTCTGATGAAAAAACAGCAAGTTAAAATAGCTTCCTAACAGGCTCCCCTGAGAGAGGGTGATTTCAATAAAAAAGGGTTCCAGGGGATGTGGCTGAGTTAAGATGTAGACATAGGTGCCACTTGACTGACAGAACTCTTGCTCAGTTTTGCCCTTTCCTCACCCAATGCCGTCCATTATTCCCTTGCTGGCTTCCGGTTTCAGAAGACCCCACACCAAGGTGCTTACTCTTTCCTCTCAGTCAGGATCTTTCTGATCCCTTCCCTCTCTGTTGAAACGTGTACATCCTGTCCCAGCTTCTTCAGGGCCTGCTCTTGGAGTCCAGTTAATCTGCTAATGTGATAATGGGAATGCAGGCATTTCTCTTTACCCTGGGATAGCATATTTGAATTTGATTTGTACCCAGACACAGACAAGCTAGGAGGTTGTAGGAGCAGGGCCAAAGCTATCAGATAGCATCAAAGTCACCGCAGTTCAACCTTCTTGTTATTGTTTTCGTTTTACAAAAAGCAAAGACCAAGCCAACCAACAAATAAAACAGAAGCTGCTTTGCAAATCCAGGTCCAACTTAGGATTCATTGTGGCTCTGAAGTTTTTTTGTTTGTTTGTTTTTCTCCCTAGTAGACCGTTATTGGCTTTCTCCAGCTTGTATATTACACCAGGATATTTGGATGATCAGCACAAGCAAGAAAAATATGTTAAAAGTATTGCTCCCTTCAACAACACAGATCAGATGTTTATTCCTTTCTCCTTCTTGGCAGTAAGACCCTTCTTCACGGACAGCATTATGACAGAGTGAGATGACAAGGATCACAATTTCCTGAATCTTCTTCTAGCCTTACCATTTTGCTTAGGATTCTAGTTCTGTCTGTGAGAGGGGCAAGTGTGGCAATCCAAGTTATTTCAAGCCAGGGCTTTGGCCTTGTTCTTGAGCTCCCTTTTGACTGGATAGCCGAGATGTATGCCTGGAAGCTTCCGTTTGTTCATTTCCTGGAGCCACCCACGTCCTATCTTTCTCTTCTTCCTTCTCTTTATCTTCTGCACAGACGGTGCCCTTGGCTAAGAGGGTTATCTCATTTCCTCAGTTACTAGGGAGCAAAGAGAAGAGCCCATCCCATGGAGGAGAATGTTACCTTTTTCAGCCTTCTCCCAGACATGGCACTCCTACTTTAGCAACCCTGATGTTGGCCCTCGCATGCTTGATCTGCACAATGATTCATTCTCCCTTGCCCTTTCTCTTCTTGAGAGATTTTCACTATAGGGTCTGTGTGCTCACCGGAGAGACAGAGACACAGAGAGAGAAAGTGGGAAATCACCCTCCAGAGGGCTGGCCATATTACAATCCCTTCTCTTCTATTCTCTTGATATTTTAGGCATGTACACACATGCACCTGCATGAGTTTCAAGCCACCAAATCTGGGACTTGAACTGTGGTTGGCTATGTGGGAGTCTAGCACCTTAACCACTATGTCACCTACTTACCCCTACTTCTCTCCTTTAATAGGGAGGCTTGGTCTTGATTTCTTAGAGATTGACAAAAACAAATCTCCTTTCCAGGACTGTAGCAGACATCACTAATCAATTGTGATTTTCCAGTGAGCTCAGGGGAGGGCTCCCCCAGTTGGCATGGTCAATTTGTTGGGATTTGCATTGGAGAGCACACATCTGCCATTCCTTTCTTAGTGATGTTTCTGTCATCTGTGCAGGAGTATGGAGGATTAGGAACAACTCTTCAGCTACCTGCAGCTAACAAGGCATGGAAACTGTGGAGGGAGGGGGAAAAAGCTATTTTCTTAGCTTTCATGTGGATTTAGCTATTAGGTTCAAAGCTATACCTGGTTCACCTTATCTGAACATGGATATAACATCTCCATTCATTTTTCTCTGCTGAATAGAAAATAAAAATGCAAGAAAACAATTCCTCTTTTTCCCCCCTTTTAAGGTTTTAGACACAGAGCAAATGTGCTTGCAGAGAGAGTGAGAGGGAAAATGAGAAATCACCCCCCTCCCCATTCCCTGGAGGGATAACCACCCTGCAATCCTTTCTCCTTCATTTTCCTCCTGAGATTTTGGCATACACACACACACACACACACACACACACATGCCTGGTGTGATTTTTAAGCTGCCCAGGTCTGGGTCTCAAACTGTAGTTGTCATGTGGGAGTCCAGCAACTTAACCACTATGCCACCTGCTGGCCCCCAAACCAGCTACTCTTAAGATAGTAATAGACATGTTCCCTGATGAGGAATAAGCAATGCATTCTGGTGACAGTGGCTGGTGGCCCAGGCAACCAGAGGGTATCAGTAGAGTGTGGCAGGAGCTGGGGACAGGCAGGCTGAGTGGAGGTATCTGGTTCCTTGGCAGCACTGGAGACCCAGGGTAATCCTGCAGAACAACACATATTCTCCTTGTCTGCTGCTGGTATTTTGACGCTGCTGGAATGTCCTGGCAGGACTGTCTGTCCAAATCCATTCAAAATTGATTTTTGTGTCTTCGATGGGAATTTTGGCAGGAGCCCCATAGACCCCCAATTCAGTTAGACATTCTCCTCTCCCTTCTTCAGCTTATGAGCTGCATCTCTGTGGGAGTCTGGGACTTTGTGCATCCTTTTGAGCCAGTTCAAATAATCCAAAGCTGTAGGTAGGATCGGGTGTGGGTCCACACTACAAGCCTACAGTGCTCAGATGCATTTATTTAATGCAGCAAATTCTCAGCAGGGTTGACACAGCCCAATGCTGAAAATTCAGGTTCTTAGCCAGGATCTCCTCACTTTTTTAGAGAGCCAGTAAATGGGTAGCGTCGTCTAGACCAGAGCAAGGGTGAATAAGAAAGGAGTCAGGAAATAAAAGCAGAGCCTGAATAGGACACATCCTCCTAGCATATGCTGCAAGCCCAACTCTGCCACTCAAAGGGCCTTTCAGAGACCTCTGTCTACGAGGCTGCTCCTTCAGTCAGCAACAGTGTGGTGGAGTATGGGTGTGTACGCTCCAGTTCCTCTCAGGTGCTGAGAGGTGGGGTGAGAAGACCGAATTCCATCTGCCAGGACTTTACTATCAGGAAGAGATGATGTGTACAAATTTAGTCAGCAGTAAAATGTGGACAGGAAAGTGGACATCTGCCACATGCTAGGAGGAGTTCAGATGAAGTCGAAATGCAGTCCTCTTGGGACCAGCAGTTAGCGTAATGGCTATGTTGCTGGACTCCCATGTAGTTGACTGTGGTTCGTGTCCCGGACCCAGTGGTTTAAAACTCACGCCGGGCATGTGTGCATGTGTGCCCAAGATCCCGAGAGGAGAATGGAGGAGAAGGGATTGTGGCATGGCCATCCCCTCTGGGGGGTGATTTCTCACTTTCTGTCTCTCCGTCTCTCTCTGTCTGGCGAACGCACACGCCCTATAGCAAAAACCTCTTCAAAAAAAAGAAAAAAAGAAAAGAAAAAAGAAATGCAATCCTCTCTATGGGCCCTAAGAATTAGTTCTTGAATAGTTTAGTATGTGTGTGCATGCTTACATGCATGCACACACATGTCTCTGTTTATGCATATGTGTATACCTCTCTTCATGTATATGTGCATGTCTCTGTTTGCATATGCATGTGTATGCATGTCTGTTTATGCCTCTTTGGGCATGTGTGTATGTGTATGTGAGAGTACGTGTGTATATGTGTGTGATTAAGAGTTCTCATCCTTTGGAACAATGGCACTTATTCCCAATCTTGGTTTCTTGGCTGTACATTAGAGTCAGCTAATGAGCTTTAAGAAATATTGATGTCAGGCTCAGCTACGGTGATGCACAGGTAGCACCACTGTTTAGGTGGCTAGAAGTCACATGGGAAACACAAATTTGATTCTTGGCTCAATCTTAACATGCCGGTTTAGTTGTGTGCTTGTAATTCTAGCTAATTGGGAGGCTGAGGCAGGAGGATTGGATCATGGTGAGATGCTGTCAAAAATACCTCTTTGCTTTTCTCTTTCCCGTCCTCTTTCTCTATTTATTGCCCTTTCTCATAAAGGGAAAAAATTACTGATACCAGGCTCTTTAGCAGAATCCAGAGATTCTGGTGTGATTGAGTTGAAGTCCTGGGAGAGAATCTCTAAGGATTGGGCAAAGTCAAACTACATGATAATTGACTGGACTCTGGTGTTTGTCCATTTTGATTAATGAGTTGGAAAAATGGTGATTATGGTAGGCTAGAGGACAGTTTCTGTGAGACAAATGAGAGATACATTCTTTTTGTTTATTTAGTTTTTTTTTTTAATTATTTTATTTCACATTTAATCATTGCTTATTATTGTAGCATACAAAATGAAATTTCCCAGCATGAATATGCTGTATATTAGTCCAGTCAAAGATATTACTGTATCCATTATTATCAACAGTTAATTTTTCATTTTTGTGTCCCTTAAATGTTTTGCTTCTTTCTTTTCCCCCTTGATTCTCTTTCTCTAACACCTCCCTATTTCCCACTCTCCTCTCACACTGTCTCTAGTATCCACAGTTGCTCTCCATGCTTGTATACCTTCCAATCTTTCAGTTTCTGACATTGAGTGCAGATGTTCAATATATACTAAGTGGAGATATACAATGCCTTTCTTTCATAGTCTGGCTTGCTTCACTTAGCAGTAAATCCTCTATATTCATCCAGTTTCTATCAAATGCCTGCATCTCATTCATCCACTTTCTTTCAAATGCCTGGGTCTCATTCATCCATTTTCTATCAAATTCCTGGGTCTCATTATTTTTCTTATGGTTGAGTAGTATTCTATAGTGTATATGTGCCACACTTTCTCAATCCATTCATCTGTTCATAGACATTTGGGTTGGTTCCATGTTTTAGCAATTGTGAATAATGCTGTAATAAATATGGATGTGTTTTTCACACTGAGTGTATTCCTATCCTTTGGGTAGATACCCAGGAGTGGAATTGCTAGATCATATGGTAGTTCTATTTGTAGGTCTTTGAGGAACCTCCATATTGCTCTTTGCAGTGGCTGTATTAATTTACATTCATACTCACAGTGTAGGAGAGTTCCCTATTCATCATAGCCTCAGTAGCACTTATCATTTTTTATTTTTTTAATCTTAGTCTTTCCACACTAGGGTTAGGTGATAACTCATTGGTTTTGATTTGCATCTCCCTTGCGATAAGAGGTGTTAAACATTTTTTTTCATATGCTTTTTGGTTGATTGTATGTCTTCCTTAGAGGTTGTTTGTTCAGCTCATTCGCCCATCTTTTAATTTTTTTTTTTCAGGTTAGTTGCTTGAGTTTCCTGTATATTCTGGTTATAAGTCCCTTATCTGAGGCATAGTTTGCAAATACATTCTCTCATTCTGAGAGTTGCCAATTCACTCTAATTGTTGTTTCTTTTGCTATGCAGAAGGAGAGATATATTCTTTACTTTCTCTGGGTTAAAGGTGGAAAAAAGGTAGTCTCTCTTTTGTGCTTGCATGAAAAATGGACCCATAAGAGGCAATATTTTTCAGTACAAACTTCTCCTTCTATTTTTTTAATACCAACATACACTTTTTCTTTTCTTTTCTTCCTATAGGGTTTGTGTGCTCACCAGAGAGAGAGAGTGAGAAATCACCCTCCAGGGAGGCTGGCCATGTTGCAATCCCTTTTCCTCTATTACCTTCTTGGGATCTTGGGCACGTATGCATACATGCCTGGCATGAGTTTTAAGCTGCTGTTTCCGGGTCTTGAACCGCAGTCAACTATGTGGGAGTCTAGTGATGTAACCATTACACCACTTGCTGGTCCTTTCAACATACAATCTTGAGAGGAACTACTTCACTCTCTCCCTCCCACCTTCCCTCTCTTAATCCCCCTCTTTTCTCCTTCCCTCTTTACCTTTATCCACAAAAATTTATTGAACATGTGCCATGTTCCAGGCACAGTTCTGAGGGTCTGGTAATGAGCAAGGCAGATTAGTTCTTGGTTTCAAGCAGCTGACATTTTAACTGCTTATCACAAAGCAGACGTAGATAGTGGTGGAAACGTGGGTGTGTCCTGTAGATAGGATTTTTCTTGAAGAGCCTGCAGTTGGTGTCTTAGTGCTCTATTAATATGTTGTGGCAAATGATGGTTCCAATATTACAATGCATTTACATTAAGACATTATGTTCTGTTGATCATACACAAAGAACTCAGCACTCTTATACACTAAGTTATTAAGTATTGGATAGATAGAAGAGTTTTAATAATAAATGGATATGGTCTAAAGAGTAACAATAAACCACATATCCACATACCAGCTACTCAGCTTAAGAAATGAACAATTTCACTTAGTTTTGAAGCCCTGCCAGAGATGGATACCATATTGAATTTTGTGTGTAACATTTCCTGAACAACATTCAGTTTGTGCCTGAGTTTGAACTTCATGCAGGCATTAATCTGTATTATTCAATAACTTGCTTTTTTTCTCAACATCATGTCTAAGAGTCTGCCATTTTGTGCTGACCTTGCACCTTTAAACCGGTGAACTAAATAAGCCTCTATTATTTATTTATTTTAATTTGCTATAAGGTGCATATGCTTGCTTTAAAGAGATGGAAAGAAAGAGAGAGAAAAAGGGAAAGTAAGAATATGACCCTAGAGGGGATGACCATGCCACAATTTCTTTCCCTCCATTCTCCCTTCAGGATTTTGGGTACATACATAAAAATGTGCTTGGTGTGTTTTTCAAGCTGCTGGGTCTGGGACTCAAACTACACAGTCAACCATGTGGGATCCTGCTGTCTTAACCTCCAAGCTATAGGCTGGTCTAGCCTCTATTCTTTATAAATCCCTCAGACTCAGCTATTTCTATTATTGAGTTAGGAGTTAGATCTCACTTATAGGTAGATAGGGGAGGGGCTCCCCATAATGGAGTGATTGTGATTTTCTTCTTCATGTTCTGATCAATGTTCACTAAGTCTCAGAAGAATTTATGACTCCTTCTTGCTGGACTACAGTCAGACAGAAAACCGTTACTGTCTAGAGCATAAAATTTAGGAAGTCTCCATCATTAACTAAAACAAAGGACCTTATGGCCCTTTCCAGGAAGTAAGACTCCCAGGGGTCTTACGTTCCAGGACCTGGGCTGATAATTGATTTCAAAGAGAAGTAAGTTTTTCTTCTGTGTCAGGATCCTATTTAATTAGGCCATTTTAGCCTGCCTGTGGCAACACACTCTGGCTCCCTTCCTTTACTGTATTGGAAGCTTTTCCTGCTTCAATAAAGCTCTGCTTGCTATCCTCTCCATTTGTCCACATTTCTAATTCCTTATGAATATTGGACAAGAACCAGCACAGGTATCAGGCCTGATTACCCCAACACCCCTGCGTCATTATTAGCAATATAAGGACCCCAAACACAACCCAAATGTGCATTAACAGGTCAATAGATGTTCAAATTGTGGTATATTCATATAATAGAATATTAATCAGCAACAAAAAGGAATAGATTATTAACACACATAACATGAATTAATCTTAAAATAATTTTGATGATAAAGAAGCCAAAATAAGGGACCAGCAGTTAGCATAATGGCTATGTTGCTGGACTCCCACGTAGTCGACTGCGGTTTGAGTCCCGGACCCAGTGGCTTAACCTCACGCCGGGCGCATGTGCGTGCGTGCCCAAGATCCCAAGAGGAGAATGGAGGAGGAATGATTTGCAGCGTGGCCATCTCCTCTGGGGGGTGATTTCTCGCTTTCTATCTCTCTGTCTCTCTCTGTCTGTCTGGCGAGTGCACACGCCCTATAGCAAAAACCTCTCCAAAAAAAAGAAAAAAAAAAGAAGCCAAAATAAAAACTTATAATTGTTTCCCAAAATGATTAAATCAATTTCTACTCCTTTCTACATGTGGAACTTCCTTTGTAGTGTATCTTTCCAAGATGTGTATTGTCAGGTTATTCATTTTTGGAATCTAGTAGTATATAATGGTATCTCACATTTCTCTGATTACTAATATGGTTGAATATTTTCTTATGCTTCTTATATTTAATGATCATTGTGCTTTCTTCTCCTATGTAATTTTTATTTACTACTTTGGCCATTTGTCTGTTGGGTTCTTTGCTTTGTTCTTATTGATTTATAATTTTTCAGAGTCTCTGAAAACCAATTTTTTTGTAGTTGTATAAATTGGACAGGGAGGAAGCACATCAGCTGTCCCATCATCCTGGCTAAGTCCAGCATTACATTATCACCACCAAGGTACCTGGAGAGAGCCATTTTAGATGTGCCGTCTAATAGAGTCCTGAGACTGCTACAGGGCAAATTTCCTTGCTGGAGAGACAGAGAGGGACAGAGAGACAGAAAGTCAAAAATCACTCCCCATGGGGGATGGCCACACCATAATTCCTTCTTCTCTACTCTCCTCTTCGGATCCTGGGCATGCATGCACATGTGCCCAGCATGAATTTCAAGCCACCAGGTCCAGGACTCGAACTGCAGTCAACTGTGAGAGTCCAGCAATGTAACTATTATGCCATCGGGTGGTACCTGGAAGAGTTGAATTCTTATTTCTTATTTCAACCATCTCACTAGCTAGAGTACATTGGGTAAATCAGTTGCCCAGGTTCATTCAGTTTCAATTTCTCTAAATTGTAATAGTAAAATATCTTCTGAGAGCATGTTGTAAGGCTACTTACATATGTTGGACACTTCATACAGTTTTTTTTTTTGTCTCAATCCTTTCTATTTCTATGAGATAGATGCTATTATTACAGGATAAAGAGAGGGCAAAAAAATATGTCCAAGGCCACGTGGATGGCTAGTAGCAGGAATTAATACCCAGGCTGCATGATTTCAGGGTCTCAGTTCTTACCAAGACACTGGAATAGTAGTATTTCCTCACTAGCTTTTACTGAAGATCTCATTGTTTGCCATGTGAAAACAGAAGGTAGCTAGATTAGTGCCCGACACACAGGAGCTTATCAATCATGATTAGATGATTTTTCAACAAAGAAGCTTTCTGACTTTAGGCTAAGCTTTTCCTCAGTCATGACGTGATCCTCCTACACTCTACATACTACAAACTTAAGTGCAGTAAGTGTTTAATACACGTAAACACATATTTAAGTGTTTCATAATGTTTCCTGTCACACTTAGCAGAAGGTATAATAGATAAATATGAGAGGACTTCAAGAAGTTCAAAATGAAATTTATGAACAATTTTATTTTAGTGCAAATATTTTGAAATCCACACATACATTTTTCGTAGCATGCGTTTTTCCAATAACTCTTTGATGGCCCCTCATAATTCCATAGTATTATAATAAGATGTACATCTGTGTACCCTATAAACTGAGCTTGCTTCCTGGTATCACCATAGAGTTAGACATTCTGCAACTGTTCACAGAAAGAAGAAAAATTTGATGTTAGGAAAATACAGTTCAGTGTTATTAGTTCTATAAGATGGTACAGATCTTCTCATGGAAAAATTAATAATAGTATGATTAAGCAAAATATCACTCCATATTTTCATAGGAAGATCTGCAAGCAAGCTCTTAGTATTCATATTTCTAGTCCTCATTATTTTTAGTCTTCATTTTGCTCTCCTTCTCTATGACATTTGAAGCCATTGGGCATTCCTTCTGCCCACTCAGATTCCAGATATTACCCTCTTCTTATTCTCTTGTCTAATATCAGTCTTCCCAGTTTGGCTGATTGTTTCATTTCTACCCAACCCTTAAATGTTCCAGTTGTTACTGTTGAGGCAAAGCATCACTCATTCATTCAGTCAACAAAGACTTATTGAGCACCTAATGTATTATGTGCCAGGCGCTGTTCTAGGTGCTGAGGATACAGCTGTGAACAAATCAAACAAAGATACCGTCTCATGGTACTTTCATTCCAAAGCTGATATAAGACAGATAAACAAAACCAGCCTGTAAAATCTATAGTGAACTAAATGACAAAGGCAGGCAAGTAAAAGTGGGATGAGAGTTGGGAGTGACTTTGATTCAAAATAAAATGGTTAGGGAAGTTCTCACTGAGAAAATATGTATATGAAGAGTTGGAATCAGAACAGACCTCCAAGGAGGTGTCTTCCAAAAGTAGTTGAAGACGGAGGGAGGCAAATGTGGAGTGATGAGTAGGAGGAGGCCAAGGGGCTCTTGAGAAGGGAGGCCTTTGGGGCCTCTACCTCCTGGTCCCTACGAGGACACTGGCTTTTATCCCTTGTAGGGTTTTGAGCAGAGGAGTTACATTTGACTGATGTTTTAAAAGATTGCTTTGGGTTCTGGTGAAGAACAGACCAAGGGTATGTGGAGAACAATATGGAGGTTCCTCAAAGATCTACAATTAGAACTACCATTTGATCCAGCAATCCCACTTCTGGGTATTTACCCGAAAGACAGGAGAACACTCAATCAGAAAAGTGCTTGCACATCAATGTTTATTGCAGCATTATTCACAATTGCCAAGACATGGAACCAACCTAAATGTCTACAAACTGATGAATGGATTGGAAAAGTGTGGTATATATACTCTATGGAATACTACTCAGCCATAAAAAACAACAAGACCCTGGCATTTGATAGAAAGTGGTCAGATATGGAGGATCTACTGCTGAGTGAAGTAAGCCAGGCTATGAAAGAAAGATATTGTATGTATCCACTCAATATATGCCGATTATCCGCACTCTATGGTAGAAAGCGAAAAATTGGAGGACATAAAAGCAGTGAAGGTACTTAATGAGAATAAGACAGTGCAGAATGGGGGAAGTGAAGAGAAGAGGATAGAGAAAGATAGCAAAAGAACAAATAGAGAGGCAGGACGTTAGTGGGAAACAGACATGGCTAATAAACCTGTTGATGATGACATGTATAGCATTCTCAACTGGATTGGTCTGAGAAGTTTTTCATGATGGGTAAAGTCTTTTTACAAACAAAATGAGAAATAGTGATTGACTGTTTTAAAAAATAATAATAATAATAATAATAATGATTGGGAAAAACATAGAAAAGATATTGAATGATGAAGTGGGGATATTAATGTCTCTGTATTGACTGACATGCATGGCGTTCCCTTTTGAAAATGCAATGTGATACACTGTAAAGTTAAATGTAATCCAATGTAATATAAAGAAGATTATGATGATAATAAAAATTAAACAAACAAACAAAAAAACAGACCAGGGTAGAAACAGAGGAAGTAGAAAGACCCATTTGAAGGTTATTGTAATCTAGGTGCCAGATCATGCTGAACTGGTCTAGGGTGGCTTTCACAGGGCCATGATAGATGAACTGGCTGTTGGTTCATTCCCTGAGTCATAGTCCTAGCTTGGCCACCTGTTGTATAAAAGATATGCCCTAATCTTTTCAGGAGTAGAGATAAGAGTACACACAGAGATCTCCAAACATTCAAAAAATTTCAACCAAACTAACAAACTTTTCAATAAATAAGAGCATCCCTCCTGCTTTGAAAAAATATATCTTTATGATGACAAAATTAAAGAAAAAAATTATTAGGATAGGGTCAGTCAGGTAGTATGGAGGTTAAAGTGGCTGAATCCCACATGGCCACCTTTGTGGTTTAAGTCCCAAATCTGGCAGCTTGATAAACACTCTGGGTATGTTTGCATGCTTGCCCCAAATTCCAAAAGAATGGAGGAAAAGGGAGGACTGTGGCATGGTCATCCCTTGAGGGGTGCTTCCCTACTGTCCCCACTGTGTGGACAAGCACACAGGCCTAATAGTAAATTTAAAAATGTATTATTAGGTTTTGACCATGTTTTGCTGTTAACCATTGAATGGACCAGACATCCCACAGTCAAGACTTTCTGCCTCCCCTTGAGCTATGAGCCTACCTGGAAGCAAGTATACTCTTCTCATGTAAATGGACACTGCCAAGACATTTCTTCCCCTCTCTCTATGGTTTGTAGACACTTCTCTGTTTCAAATCATGTTTTTGGCCCAGGACCTGGTTGTCCCCTGCCATCTGAATCAGAAGGGAACAAAGGTTACTTTTTCCAGGTTTCTGGAATGGCAAAACTTTTTCTGGACTTTGTGCCATGGGATCTAACTCTGCCAGATCTCAGGCTGCAATACCACAAGTAATAATAAATAGTTACTAGTGGGGGCTGTCCCAACATCCACAAAAAGGAAGAACAAATGCAATGCTTACAAGTGTGGTCTTCCTATTGTAGAGAAGCATATCTAGCTCATGGGTAAGTTCTATTTTTAAAAAATGACTTTATTTTATTAAGACATATATAATTTACATATCAAAAACTAAATGTGTTTAAAATGTACATTTCAGTAATTTTTTGCATTTTCACAGAGTTGTGCATCTATCACCACTATCTAATTTAGAACATTTTTATTACTCCCCCAAAGAAATCCTGTAGCCACTAGCAATCACTCTCCAAACCCCTTCTCTCCTCCTGTACCCCTAGGCAACCACTGGTCTATTTTTTATCTGTATAGCTTTGTCTATTGTAGGTATTTCATAAAAGTGGGATCATATAGCAAGTAGTCTTTGGTGACTGGCTTCTTTCAGTTAGCATGTTTTCAAGATTCATCCATGTATAGCATGAATCAGTACTTCTCTACTTTGTATGGGCTGAATAATATTCCATTATATAAATAGATCATATTTTATTTACCCACTCATTAAATTAGGGACATTGTGTTGTTTCTACTTCTGAGTTGTAATGAATAATGCTACTCTAAATATTTGTGAACTTTTAAAAAAGTTATTTATTTTCAGAGAGAGAGAGAGAGAGAGAGGGAGAGAGAGGGAGAGAGAGGCACCTTTGACAGGATCTTCATACCAAGATCCTTCCTCCATCTCTATAGTCAGACAGGATTATGAGGGCACCTGTGAACATGACCAGTGTGTCAGGCATACCCTGGGCTGCAATCCCAGAGCCTCCCCACATAGCTTCCAGCATCATGTAACACTGCCCCTATTGTTTGTACCACTGTGGCTGTCTGTGAACAAGTTTTGAGTGAACACATGATTTCATTTCTCTTGGGTATACACCTAGGAGTGAAATTGCTAGGTCACTTTGAGGAACTGCCAAATTATTTCCTACAGCAGCTGCACCATCTTATACTCCCACCAGCAACATACAAAGGTTCAAATTTCTCTGCATTCTTACCCACACTTTCTATCATCTGTCTTTTTGATTATAGCTATCTTGGTGGTTGTAAAGTGGTGTCCTGTGATTTCAATTGGCATTTCCCTAATAAGTAAGGTTGTTGAGTATCTTTTCACGTGCTTATTGGAATTTCATATATCTTCTTTGGAGAAATGTCATTTTGTATCTACTGCCCATTTTTAAATTGGATTCTTTTTTCTTGTTGAGTTTTAAGAGTGCTTTATATAGTCCAGATACTAGTCCCTGATGATTTGCAAATGTTTTTCCCCTTCTCTGAGTTGTCTTTTCACTTTCTTAATCCAACTTTACTGTTGACCTTTCAAATTCTGACCCTTATCAAATTGTAGAACATTAGAGAAAAGAGCAAACATTTATTTAGTACCCTTCATGAGTTACTTGTTTGAATCCCCACAACAGGCTAATGGTATATATGATTAGTCCAATTTTACAATAATAAAACTGAAATTTTGAGGTACCTTGAACAAAGTCTACAAAACATGGAAGAAGAGATTTAAACCCATATCCTTGTGATTCAAAATCTCTGCATTTTGTTCTGTAGTTAGTAGGGCCCCTTCTATCACAATGAGTTGACATTAGATCCATCGTTTTAATAAAAATAAAATAATGATATTGAAGAAACAATAAAGGGCCTGGCCTGAAACATCATTCACCTAATGCCACTTCTATTTAAATGAGTAGGAATTCTGTGTATCTGGGAACGTGGCTGAGAAATAAGAAATCTCAAGTTGAGACCTGTGACTATTGTTGGTAAGCTATTGTGTTTGCTCTTTCTTTTTGTGGGTGTTGGGATAGCCCCACATGGCAATTATTTATTGTTCCACTTGGCAGTGCAGCCTGGGAGCTGGCAGAATGAGGCCCCCGTGGCACACTGGGATAGTCATTATTTGCATCAGAAAAAGGAGCTTAAAATCACCAGCTGGCCTGGATTTCCTAGTGAGATTAGGAGGACAGATAGCACTGGGAGGGAAAAAGGGCCATGGGTAATGTCCTGGGATAATGGCCAGTTATGGAGGGTCAGGAGAGATAGCTTCACACAATCTTTCTCTGGAACATGACGTAGGGGGCATTTGATAAAACAGGATCTCCAGGCTGAAACAATGTAGTTATACAGAAAGGAATCCTGCTGGAAATGTGGTCTCTACTCTAGCCTACAACCTGCTCTGTTGTAGGTTAGATCACCCTATAGCAAAAATCTCTCTTTTAATAAAAACAAAACAAAACAAAACAAAATAAAGACATGGCTTCGACTTTTATAGAGGTAATGGTATAGTAGGGTTGCTGTCAAGGGGTGAGTAGATTGACTATAGTTCAGTGGCTGAAATCCTCTGTGAAAGAGGTACAGTGCTCTATTTTCTGAGAAGGCAGATCCAGTTCAAATTGGGAGGGTTAGGCATGATATCCAGGAGAAACTGAGTTTTAAATTTAAAGAACTACCTCTAAGGCATTTGCTCAACTTCATTCTGCTTTTACCTCGGGGGGCGGGGAGGAAAATATCTAGGAATCATATTCTTTATGTAAGCCAAGTATGCAAGACCCTGACTTCTCTTTATCCAGGCTAAATCTTAGAGTTATATTTGCAGTGGCCACCCTTAAGGGAGGAGGCAATGGCTCTTAGAAAAAGGGCAGGATGACTTACTGCTTGTTATAAAAGTGATGGGTTCCCTAAGCTCAGTGTTCCTCAGTTGTGATGCAGACTCACTGTATGTGAAGCATCCTTCAGTGCCTTAGTATATTCCTCCCATGAGACTAAGTTCAGGAGACCTGACACGAATAGCTGCTCATTGTGCTGCTTGCTTGCTGTGTGTAATAACAAGCTCTGTCCTTGACCTAGGAGTCTCATGTCTTCTCCCAGAATCCATGAAACAGTAATGGGCTAACTTATTAGCTTGTAAGACCATTAGTCCGACAGGGCCCCTTTCACTAGGAAAGGACATACACTCTTTGTGCTATGCTGTGTTAAAAGGGAAGAATAGGGACCCCTGACAAGGTCACTTGTGCCTCCAAAGTGTTACAGTCACGTAAAGAATATTCACAATTTTGTTTTGTGTGGAGTTGACCTATGTGGCAGCCCAAGTATCCTGAGCTGGTTTAATGATAAAGTGTTTGGCAGTGAAGGCCTCTTGCCAGGGAAGACAGCTAATTATCCACTCCAAGGCTTCATAGAGAGGCCTTTACCTTTGTGTATTTACCACATTCTTCTATTTGTCCCTCAGCCTTATATATTCGGAAACTTGATTTATTAGCATAGCAAGAATGACTTTCCAGGGCTGACTCACCCTAATTCTGCTCAGGAGACTGATGCATAAACCAGCAACACATTTAAAGGATGAGCAAAGAGAACTTGAAGGATGTTGGGGCCAGAGAAGTTACCCAGAAAACTGACCTGACATACCTACTAAGTCTAGAACAAGAATTAGAAAACTATGACCCATGGGCCATGTATGGGCCACTCCCTGTGGCTTACCCATGAGCGAAAATATCTTTTTTAAAAATTAATTAATTTATTGACATTTAATCACATCTTTACAGTATAAAAAATTTCTTTTTCTAGCATAAATACTATGCATGTCAGTGAAGCCAGAGCTATTACTCTATAACTTATCAGCAAATAGATTCTCATTTTTTTTGTCAATTAAGCATATTTTTACTTGTTTTTCCTTCCCCTTTCCCCCTCTCCCTTCCATACTAAACTTTTTTTCCACATTTTATTGATTCACAAAATACTTTAAACTAAAAATATGGACAAAGCTAGCATCTAGTGACAAGTGCCTGTAATTTTCTTCTGAAACATTTTTTAAATTAATTAATTAATTTACATTCATTCCTTGAGCATCCTCACAGCATATAAAATTTGATTTCCCGTCCAGAATACACTGCATAGTGGCTTAATCATACATGTTATCATCATAATTTTCCATTCTAGTTTCATATATACATATATATGTGTGTGTATATATATATATTTTTTTCTCCCTTATATCTCACCATCTGCCATTTCCCACTCTCCTCCTACACTATCTCAGGTGTCTACAGTTGTTTTCCATAGTTTTTTCCTTCCACATTTTGATTCACAAAATTTCTTAAATAATCTAACTACTTTCGATAGCAAATTCAGCTAGTATATACATATCTGTTAATACATGTCTGACTTTAGGTGTGAAACTCTGAGTAGAATGAATATACTATAAGGTATCACCTAGCTGATGCTATATAGCTTACTACGGTCTTTAAATAGGTATTTTTAAATATATTTTTTAATTTCAAGAAAAGCAGTTTTAGCTTTAATAAATCAAAGAAATGCTAAGGAACTTTGCTTAAAACTTAAAGCCAGGAAACAGGTTAGGATTCTGTTCAAACAGTAGGTACATGAACCTATCGGCAGCTCAAGACAGGACAAAAATCCTTAAAACCGGAAAACAAAGCCTAGAAGAAAATTAGCAATGTTTTAGTCAAAAGTCATAAAATGCTATTTCACCAGTTCAGTCTCATGTACTTAATCTATCTTCTGTCGTGATTTGATTGGAAGATTAAATTCTGGGTTATAATATTCAACTCCAGACTTGTCCCTATGATTAAGTTGACCATGTTCTTAGTTTTTGAACTCTTATTTCTGTGTGTCTGTATACCTTTTTAAATGGTTGAAAAAAAAATGAAAAGAATACCATTGCAAAAATCATAAGAAAGTCAAATCTCAGTGCCTGTAAGTAAAGTTGTATTACAACACAGCCTTCTCTATTCACGTTCATTTCATCTATGGCTGCTTTCATGTTGAGCAGCAGCACTGGGCAGTGGGACACAGATCAGAAGTCTTGCCGAGCCTAAGATATTTTGTCTTTGCCCTTCCACAGAAAAGTATCTAGAGCAGTGATTCCTAAAATGTACTATGTACACAGATCTTACAGTGATCTTTCAAAAACATAGATTCTGCATTAGATCTAAGGAAAGGGGTCTGAAATTCTTTCTTTCTTTCTTTCTTTTTTTTTTTTTTTGAGAGATTTTTGTTGTAGGGAGCTTGCACTCCCCAGAGAGACAAAAAGAGACAAAAGAGATTTCTCCACCCAAAATCCTGGGTGCATAAGCACATGTGCCCAGTGTGTTTCAAGCTGGCAGGTCTGGGACTTGAACCGTGGTCGGCCATATAGGAGTCCAGTGGTGTAACCATTACACCATCTGCTGGTCCCAATATTCTGCATTTCTAACCAGCTCCCAGGTGATGCTAATAGTGTCTGAGTGGCAAGGTGTGGAGCTCTTTCCCCACTGGGTGGCAATTGGATGGTCATCTTAAAAAAATGTTTTATAAAAGTTTCTTTCTTTTTTTCATGGGGAGGAGAGAGAGAGAGCAAGAGAGCGAGAGCGAGAGCAAGAGAGAAAGAGAAAGAGGGAACACCCAACAGGGTCTTTTTTTTTTTTTTTTTTTTTTGAGGGGGTTTTTTTTTAGGGCGAGTGGGGCGCCTTTTTTTTTTTAAACTATAGGGCTTGTGCACCTCGCTAGACAGACAGAGAGAGACATAGAGACAGAAATCGAGAAATCACCCTCCAGGGGGGATGGTCACGCCGCAATCCCTTCTCCTCCATTCTCCTCTCGGGATCTTGGGCATGCACACACACGCGCCTGGCGTGAGTTCTAAGCCACCGGGTCTGGGATGTGAACCGCAGCCGACTACGTGGGAGTCCAGCGACATAACCATTACGCTAACTGCTGGTTCCCCCAACAGGGTCTTGATGCCATGATCCAGCCTCAGATCAGGGGTATCCACATGCTTTGCATACTCAGGGAGGTCTCTGGATGTGACTCGGGCACTTCCTGTGTGGTCCAACCTCACAGAGCATCACGTTTTACTACTGTCACCGTCTGGACTCCACGCCCAGTTCTTGCTTCCCTAATTTATCTTTTGGTCTGATCATCCTGTGCTCTTTTCCTAGTCTTTCTTCAGACTGGGTACAGCACATTGGAGTGAGTTTCCACACATTTCAGTTAAAGCACATTCTTGGCTTATTCCCATATGTGGTTTCTATCCACCACATCCTTTATGTATGAGTGTCACTGGTTGGAGTCTCAGAAAAAATCTACTTGCTGGAGGAGCCTCACTGTTGGTCTCAGGCTGACTCCCTGAGACCTGATGGGCAGGACTGGATGCTGTACTGAGGAAGAAGATGCTCAGAAGTTTACAATGGGAAGGAAGTCCATTTCTTCCCAAGGAACCTCTCAACTTTCCAGGGCCTAGCACTTAGGACTGACACCTCGAAGGTGTTCAGAGATACTTGCTAAATGAAGGACTGGATATTTGCTAACTTCCCAGCATTCAGCATTATTTGGCGTTTCTGGGACTTCAGCCAAAAGAACCAACCTGGCATTTCCCAAACTGGCTTTATGCGTTCATATTTCTGTGTCTTCTCAATGAGATTTTTTTCCCTAGGAAGCTTTTCCCTGTCTTTCTGCCTGGCAAATAATTTCGCCAGAAGATAATTCCGGTGATACGTCTTACCTGAAGTTTTCACACTTTCCCCAGAGGATATTAGCCTCCTTGTGTTTCTGTTGCTCTCCTGGTCCCCAGTGCTTTTAGCCCATCCCTAAGGTACCTTCCTTTCTGGCTGACACAATCCCACACCCAGGGGTTGACCAGAGAAGTGCCTCAGAGTCACTGGGGCATCCTCGCCTGCACCGAGCACCTGCACACAACACCATCTGCACAGAGCTGTGTGGGGCCTTGCTCCCAGCAAGCTGTCCACGAAGTTGCAGCTCTTTGTTTGACACCTGCATTCCCCAGCTGCATGTTGAACTATGTGAAGACGGGACCACGTCCCATTCATTTTTTGTCCATGGGATTAGGGCAGGGCTGTGCCTTTTTCTTCAAATGAAAAGAAAAGAAAACAAAAAAGAAAAAGAAGGAAAAGAAAGATGAAAGGGAGAAAGAAGACAGAAGGTGGGCATCAAATAATAACCTAAAATGGTAGAGCCTTTCCAATTTAGCAAATGCTTTTCTAGGTATTAGAGCATTAGATCCTGCATCCATGGTGTTATTATAGCAGTTTTGTGAGATACATCAGACAGGTTTTTGTTATTTTGCAATTGGGAAACAGACTCGGAGAGGTTGTTTGATCAACAAGGTTACACAGCTCATAGACTTTAGAGCTGGGCTAGAAATCCCACTTTCTTTCTTACTCCCTGTCTGTGTCCTTCAGAGGACACTGCCACTCATCTATAAGGGGTGATTGGCAGAGCCACCCCAGGAGGGAGGAGGAGGGAGGAGGACCTCCCCGGTGGGTGCTGTACTAGCTCTGCTCTGGATGACCTTTTTTGCTTAATAAGCTGAAGTAATTTTTACTAGCACTTGTTCTTGTCTTTGTTGCACAGCAGTGGTTTAGGCAATGTGTTGGTTAAAAAAGTGCTAGTAACTGCAGACTCTAATTTTTTGCCATCTTTAAATAAATACTTAGCACTTTAGTACTTGGAGAGAGAAATGGTTTAGTGGAGCTGGAAGAGTAACAGAGGTTGGCAGCTGGCAGGGTGGATCTGGAAGGCTTGATGAGTGAACCATTTGGACGGCTCTAGGGTCTACGTATTGGAAGAACTATATATGTGGGTGCGTGCAGTGGGAGGAAGGCTGTAGGGAAGAGGTGGAGGGAAGGGAATGGTTGGGTAAGTGCTCACTAGACCTGGTGCCTCCTCTTCCTGGTGCAATATTCTCATGCAAGAAGTGCTTTTTTTTTTAATATTTGTATGTAATTTCTCAAATGAGAGATTCAATCTGCAATTTATAAAATGCATACCTTACCTACTTAGAATCAACAGGTCACATGAGCAATTTTTTCTTTTTTGTGCAAGAAGGAATATTGATGATATCCTCTCAGAATTTACCACCCTCTTCCCTCTGCCATCCATGCACATAGCCCCTCTCACTAAATCAACCCCAGACCCTACGGTATGGGGCAGATTGGCCCCTGGCCCCATGAACTGACAATGGAGTTCCAGAATAATAGAGCTAGATGGGACCTTAAAGATAATCTCTTTATTCTTTATTTTATAGTCACAGAAACTGACAGAAACTGAGACACACAGAGAGGGAAAGAACTCTCAAATCACTCAGCTACTTAATAGCAGAGCTCACAACAGAACCCAGGTCTTTTGACTCTATTCAAGTTTGCCTTAATAACAGTGTTGACTCATGACCGGGAGCCATAGATCGTGGACGCATGCTGTAGTGTCTGAGTCACTATTAGTTTATTCCCCATGTTTGTGACTATGGGGAATAAATAGTCAAATTTCAGTGGATGGAGCAATCCCTTATATAAAGTCCTTGTGCATCCTGGGCAGCATAGTCAGACTCTATTGTATTTAAATATGGCTTCCAAGGTCACCTGGATAGCCCCAGATTTTGCTAGAAATGGGTTTGTACAAGCCCATGCCTGGAACTGGGGCTCTCAATTCATCAGCTCAAACTCAGTCACATAGTGACACCTGAGTGCTAGGGAGGCTGAGAAATCAAGTTTAGTGTACCCAGGAGAAGGAACTGGGTCTGATGAGCAGTTAGCCAATCATTGCCAGATACATTGTCTATGAGTTTCATTTCAGAGCAGTCAAAGAAAAATTACAAAATATTTGCTACAAAAGAGGACATGGGATGTGCTAGTTGAGAATCACCCTGAAATGCAGAAGCCCTTAGGAGTACATGCTCAGTAGATAATCCTCCCCCCCTTTTCTTCATGATTTTCCAATCTATTTCTAGTAAGACTTGACTTTGATCTGATGTTGAAGGCCACCTTGACCTGATTTAGAAGAGTATACACCTGACTCTAAGGAAGAGGGAGGGAAGTCTTCGGACAGGCTTTTAGCAAATACTCCCTTCGCCTTGGGTGTGTGAAATAGTGAGCAACACAGAACTGACACCATGAATGGTCACATTCCTTAGTTTGTGAATTATGAACCCTTATAAGCCCTCATGTTTAGGGGCCAGCGGGTGGCATAGTGGTTGAAGCGCTGGATTGTGGTTCAAATCCTGGACCTGGCGACTTGCTATCTCACTTTCCCAGTCTCTCTCTCCATGTCTCCCTCCAGTCAAATTAAATAATAATAGTAATAATATCAATAATAAATATAAAATTTAGAAAAAAAATCTCGTGTTTAGATACTGCCTCCTGGTTTGCAGAGAGCTTTCTGGAACATTATCTCACTTTGGCATCACAAAACCCTCCCAGATGGAGGAGAGGAGGTGAAAGAAGCAACTAACAGGAACTGTGGGACTTTAGAGTGAGGATTATTTCTAGCCGATAGAAGGACTGAGGAGGTCTCACCGAGAAAGTGGCATTTGAGATGGGCTTTTAAGAAAGCAAGAAAGAGAAAAGGACAGCATTCTAAGTGGAAGTTACATTGTGGACAAGGCACAGAGGCGTGAATGCACGCTTGTGTCTTGGGCTGGGAGAGACTGTCTGGGTGGCTGGAACATAGACTGCCCAGAGGAACACTAGGAAGCCAGCCTGGGAAGATCCACTGGACCCACATTGCAATGATTTCTTTATGATCATTTCATTATCTTCACTGCCCTCCTTAAAAACACACTTCCACTTGGTTAGGTGTGGGAGACACAGAAAATTGTTTCTGCCTTGAAGAAGTTTATAACCCACTGAGGAGAAATGCCACCCGCTCAGCAGTCCTTAATGAAATGTGTAGAAGCTACTTGGAAAATTGCACTCCCATTTAATGTGCATACTCTCCTGCCTAAATCCGAACAATGGAAACCTCAAAAAGTTTCCCTTTTACTTGTACCTGTGTATTTGGCAAACTAAATCTGGCTGCTTCTGCTGTAGTCAATGAAACGAGAAGTGGAGACTGGAGAAGGGAGTTTAAAAAATATGTTTATTAATTTTATTCATTATTATTGTTTTAAGAGTTTGCTACAGGGCATGTGCACTCACTAGAGAGAGACAGAGAGAAAGAGAGCGGAAATGTGAGAAAGCAAGCCACCAGGTCCCGGACTATGAACTAGTTGACCATGTGAGAGTCCAGCGCTTTAACCATCATGCCACCTGCTGGCCCAAAGGGAGTTTATTTCTGCAACCGGGTTACAGGGAGACAGTCAGCAAGCACCATCAAACTGTCTCTAAAAAGCTCAGCATGTGCTCAGTATGGATACAAGATACAAGCACATGCACATCATTCCTCACCGCCATCAAGCAAAGTGAATCACTTTCCTCTGAGCAATTAGCCTGATTCTGGTGTTTCTTTAAATGTCCATTCACCTCCTGGATCTCTCCTTGAAGGGCCCTCTATGTAAGTGTTTGAGGAAACTGTGCAGCACGATGCTAAAGACCACCATCTCTGAATCTGAAGTCTTGGGTTGAAATCGGGCTTCACTCCTGATGCCCTATGATCCCTGATGGAGGATTTTTTGTTCCCTGGCTTTAGTTATGTTATCCTTAAAATAAGGATACAAATGCAACCTGATTGATTAGGTTGTCTTATCAGTTGCAGTGACGCAAAGGAATACTTAGTACTTTGCATGAAACACTGAATAAACGCTAATAAATATCAGTAGAAATGATGCTGCTGGCCACGGCCTCCTACTGAGCTGCAGCAGAGTCTCTGAGCCAGCAGCACACGAAGGAATCGGGCCTTTCAGGAGTTCCGCTCAAGAGAGCACAGCTGGGCTGGTGTGGCAGGTCACTGCTGGGTGACTGGGCAGCCTTGGGAACATTTCTGGGCTACAGGAGTGGGGGTTTCTTAGTTAAGTCAGATGTTTCTGAGTAAGTCAGGTGTTTTCCACAGTGCCTGGAATGTGCAGAGGATGTTTTGAATGTGGTGCTGTGGATGGTTACATGCTGTCCTGGTGCAGTGTGCTTTCAGCAGTAGCTCCAAGGCCATTGCTGTCTGCAGTGGTGGATGATGCGTTCCTCTATAATATGTGACTCCTGGAGAGCTTCCTCTAATTATCCTGCCCTGTGGGAGCTTGCACACCCTCACACACAATTGGCTTTCCTCTCTTAGGAGTTTGGAATATTCAGGCCTTGCGTGTCAGCTGTGTTTATTAGATAGTCTTTGTTTTTCCCTTCTAAGATAGGAAGCTCATTAGAAACAAGCACAAACAATCAACCTTTAACCTAGAGTTTAAATTGTCCCCTGAGAGTAGGGGATATTTTTAAGGAGGGCATGTTTAGAGGCTCAGCCCTACTCAATCAGCTAGGCTGCCAAATCAGGTCCAAAGAAACCCACGTTCCGAGCATTTCAAGGTTCCCGTGAGAGGAATGCCTTTCTTCTGTGAACCTATCTTATGGCAAGGGATACAAGGGAAAGCTGAGGCCAAGTATATCACAGTAATTATGGAGTTAGATGACATGGGCTCATGTCTGATTCAGACACTTAATCATGTGACCTTGGGCAAGGTACTCAGCTTCAAATTTTTCTTCTTCTTCTTCTTCTTTTTTTTTTTTTTTTAAGAAGTTTTTGCTATAAGGACATACGTGCTCGCCAGAGCTACAAAAAGACAGAGAGACAGAAAGTGAGAAAATCACCCCTAGGTCAATGGCCACACCACAATCCCTTCTCCTCCATTCTCCTCTTGGGATCTTGGGCACAGACGCACACATGCCTCTTGTCTCTTAAACATGAGGTTTAAGCCACGAGGTCTGGGACTCACATTGCAGCCAACTATGTAGGAGTCCAACAACATAACCATTACACCATCTGCTGGTTCCCAAATTTCTCATCTTTAAAATTGGGTAGTGATACCCATTTCACATGAATACCATAATGCTTAAATAAAATAATGTACAATATTATTAGCTATTATTATTTATAGTAGATTCATTCTTTTTTTTCCTATAGGGCATGTACAATTGCTAGAGAGAGAAAGTGAGAAATCATCCCCCAAAGGAGATGGCCATGCCATAATCCCTTTTCCGTTCTCCTCTTGGAATTTTGAGCATGTATGCACGTGCACCTAGTATGATTTTCAAGCTACCAGGTCTGAGACTGAAACTGCACAGTGTCATGTGGGATCCAGCCACCTTAACTTCCGCACCACCTACTGGCCCCATTCACTCATTCATTTACTGAACTAATAGATTTAATACTTCCTGTGTGCCAGGTGCTGTATGAGCAGTTATGTAAATGAATGAGTCCTTGTCTCTGCTTTGAAGAGATCACCACTCAATGGGAGACACAAAATGTATACTGGTTATTATAAAACAGTCTGAAAAATGCATGCAGCAAACTTTGGTAGCACAATGATGGTGGTGTTGCTTTAGGTGATGGTGGTAGTGGTTGTACTATAAGTATATGAAGGATGGTGGCAATAATGATGGTGATGATGGTTGTGTTGGTGATGGTTTGCTTATAAGGATGGTAGTAGTGATGGCTATGCTGATGATGGCAATAGTATAATGATGGGGTTGGTGGTAGTAGTGATTATAGTAAGGATGCCATTTTATGATGGTAATGGTGATGATGACACTGAAACTGGTGATTGTGGTGATCAGCATGATGGTGGTTATGCTAATGATTTATCATGAGGATGGTAGTAATGATAGTGCTGCTGCCAGTGGTGGTGATAGTGGTCATAACTATTGTAGTCAAGGTGTCAGTAATCAGGATTGCAGTCAAGATAATAGTAATGATATGGTGGTATAGTGATGATGATGGTGACATTCATGTTTTGCATAAAGATGGTACTGATGAGAGTAACAGTGTGATGGTGGGTAGCAGTAGCAATGACTATAAGGATAGTAAAAATGATATAATGGTAGTGGTGAATATCATGATGGTAGGTGAGGGTGATGATGTTTTTCCATGAGGATGGTAGAAATGATGGTGCTACTGCTGATGACCATGTCATGGTGGTGGTGGAGGGGCTCTTCAGGAAAGACTTTCTACTAGATGAAACACTTGAGTGAGTCTAAAAGGACAAATACTTGTATATGCCTCAGATATTGTCAGGGCTGTGGATCAATGGTGATCCAGACAGATGCAATTTTAACCTTTCAGACCTTGCTGGAGGACAGGGACCAAGGATCAGGCAAGTTGACAGGCAATTACTACATGGTGAGATAAATTAGATGAAGTACAGGGCCCTATGGGAGCAGAAAGGAAGGATTCTTAACTAAGTCTGGAGTGTGGCTGGCATCTTGGAAAACTTCGTGGAAGAATTAATACCATCTCAGCTGAAGAACACAGGAATGGATGGATGGTTTTATCACAAGTCACAGAACCATGGAGGCAGGAGAGAGATGATGAGGTGGTGGGCAGGGAGAGACATCCGGAGATTTGTGGGTAATTTGTTGAGGCTGAAGAAAATGCAGCAAGTGGGTGGAAGGAAAGGATAAATGAATGAAGTAACAATGAAATTAGTTGAGGTAGGTGGATTTGAGAGGCCTGAGAAAAGTCTATGGATAGGTATTTCAAGGGCAATGAGATGCAGAGATTTGATGCTAAAGGTTATGCTATTTAGGCTATGGTCCAGGATTCCTAGAAGTAGAGATAGCTGAACGTGTCAGCATACAGAAAGACTTAATGGAAATTGGTCACATGTCGTCCAGTGAACGCTTGTTGTCTTATGGATAACAAGCAATTTTAGCACGAGGTCCATGTTGAGTAAAAATGTACAGGGTTGTAGTAGATTCCTCTGAATAACATTTAGAATTTTGCTTACAGACCTGAGAGAAGGATAAATCATAATCAGGGAAAGTGATATTCTTGGATTCTAAATAGTATCCTTATCTCTAACCCAACCAGAGAAGGGCCCAACTTGCACCCCGCCACAGTGAGGACGTGGCTATTTAAAAATCCATGCATTGTTAAATAGGTCTCTCCACTTCTCAGTCTGAAGCAGCTGGGGTTGAATGACAACTAGACTTCAGGATCTTTGCCTTTTATCTGAAAGAGGAAAATGCCTTCCAACAAAGAAACTTCCCCAAACCCAAGTTATATATTGCATTTGAAAATAAATAAATGGCCACAGTTTTAGGGATGTGAGGGTCTTGTTTTAGGTGGAGGGTCATGGAAGCAACAAGCTGAGCAGTGTCTTTAGGGGTGAAACCCACAGTTGCTGCTGCCCCACCCCCCAGGGTACCTTGTCCTTGACAGCACACTCATCCTTGGTCCTTGGGAGCAGGCAGTCCTGTGATGACTCTGGAACATAGAACTGCGTGGGACCTGAAAGATGGATCCACAGTAACTGCCTCTAGGAACTCATTGCAAGGAAGGCTCTCATGACAGGCTCCAGAGTAGTGAGAGCTATATCATCCCCAAGCTTTCCTAGCAGATGGCCTGTCTACCTGGGACAGCACCAAGAGGCACAGGGCACAGTCTTCCGCATCACCACAAGCTCTGTGTGACTCTGCTGTATCTCAGTTGCGTGACTTTGTCAGTTTACTTAAGCTGTCCAGGCCTCAGTTTCCTTATTTTTAAATGAGACTAATAGTAAGAGGCTGTTGTGAGGTTACATGACATAACACCTGTACAATGCAGCCCAGCACCTGCCATTTGACGGTTGATATATGATTGTTATGTTTCCAACAGCAATTCACTCGGGAGAAAATAACTACACGAGATTATCTTTGGGTCTCCTAACATTCTCATGTAGAGCACCATGAGACCTACGGGAAGAAACTTGCAACTTGTGGTTCTCCTTCTTTATCATGCTCTCAGAGTCAACGGTATTGGGCAGAGGCAGAGAAGGTGGATTTTTCCCAGTGGCACAATGTGACAAGACAGTTGTCTTTCAGTGGTGTCACCATGTTCCAGCATCACAGCTTGTTACTACATTTTTTTCTTGAGACTTTTGGAAGTAACCCTATCAGGAAAAGCTATTGAAAGGGAAAAGCATGTGCATTTATTGGGTAGCTAATATGCATTAGATCACTTACAGCATGAGAGGTAGGAGCTTTACTATCCCTTTTTACTGCAGAGGTAAAGAGGCTTGTTCATCATGCCAGGTATTCAGAGGCAGAATCGTAGGTCAAACCCAAGTGGCCTCCAGCCACAATCACCTCCCTATCTTTTCCCTACTTGCTCACTTTGTATAACTCGAGCTTTTATTGGAGAACAATAGAGTGATCCGCTAACACCATAGCTATCAGCTAACTACAAGAAGATTAATGGGACTAATGCTCTGAACAGCCAGGAGTGTAGGAAAGTTTCCCAGTTATGTAAGTGAGCGGGCATGGAAGATAAACTGCCTTCATTAATGGGCTACCTCTGGGCTAGGCTTTAGCCAGTCAGCCTCAATGTATCTGTCCATGCTGCAATCCTTTCCCCAGCCAGGATCATGGGCACACCCATGGGTTCTCCTGCTGTGTTCAGGTTGACCTAAGGTCTGAACTTGGCCCTCGCCATGTGGTTCCAGTATTGCACAGTTGTGGACTACTGCTCACACCGCTGCAGCTGGGCCTGCCTTCCTTCCTGGGATGTACTTGTCTTTAATATGTGCCCTTAAAGATCACGGTGGAAGGGGAGGTGGATAGCATTGGCCCACAATGGGCCAATGACAAATCAAATGGCCAGAAAATATTGGTTCAATTATGTATCCTGGGGAAAATCATAAAAATTATTTATGATTTGTTTATAGACTCTATTGGTCATCTTCCACATAGACACTCCTATCACCAACTATGTAGTTTTGTTTATTTCTTTCTAATACTTTTGCCTTTTCTTTCTTTTTTCTTGGAGGACCATGCTATGTCCTCCTGTTTAGTGTAGAAGAGAGGTAGTAATAGTGGTGTCTTTGCTTTTGTTCCTCACTTTTTAAATTGCTGGATGGCATGTATACTTGCCAGAGACAGACAGAGCAACAAATAGAGAGAGAGAGGGTTAGGGAGAGGGAAAAATCCTTCCATGGAGTGTGGTCACATGTAATCCTTTCTCCTACAATTCTCCATCCTGTTGGGATTTGGGGCACACATGCATATAGACCCATGTGTTTTTCAAAATGCCAGACTGTAATCTAGACTGTGGTTGGCTATATGGGACCCAGTTCCCTTAACCTAGGGTATGGGACTAGTTCATTTTTCCTAATTTTAATGGAAATGATTCTAGTGTTTTAAAAATGATGCTTATTATAGGTTTAATAGGTATCCCATATGAGGTTATGACATTTTGTTCTGTTAAGAGTTTTTCGTTCTTTCAATATGAGTATCTGTTAAAGTTTTTTTTAAGTTTTTTGTTCATACTGTCAGGGTACTCAGCCTTCACATTTTCTTCCTCCCTCCCTCTCTTCCTTCTTTTTTCTCTTATTTTAATTTGCTATATGGGGTGCATGTGCTCACTGGAGACAGAGAGAGAGACAAAGGAAAAGTGAAAGCATCCCCCAAGAAAATGTGTAGAAATCTCTTCTCCACCATTCTACTCTTGGGAGCTTTGGGGCACACATAAATATGTGCCCATTGTGTTTTTCAAGAGGAGGGGAGAGAAAGCTTCCACTCCCCTCCCCATGAGGCATGGTCATGCCACAGTCCTTTTTCCCCCTTCTTCCCATCAGGACTTTGGACACACGCACATGTGCCTGGTAAGCCACAGGGGCCAGAATCTGAATCACATAGAATCTGAATCACATTTAACCATATGGATTCTGGTTCCCAATGCACAGTGCACAGAAATTAACCACTGCATTGAAGAGTCAGACCCTCTTTTCCTTATTTCAGCCACTGCTCCAATGACTACAAAGACCAATGCCATGTGGGCTCTGACTGGCCCCTGCAGGTACACTCTGACAGCCATTGAGTTTGGGTCCCACTGCTTACCTCTTCCCTTATCTGTTGATGACCCAAGGGGACAATATATTGGCACTCACTGAAATTTATACATTGAGAAAAAGAATCCCTTCTGCCCTGATGTGGGCAGTCCTGAGATGCATTTTACATGGCAATCAGGCAGTCCCATGGGACCCAGTCACTGATACAGTAGCAAGCTCGATAACTCCTCTCTGTGTTGGTTTCCCCTCCTTTCTTCTCACCCCTCTCTCTAGCTCCCTTGATGTCGATCTCACTTTTCAAAAAAGGCTTTGTTCTGGAGAACTCAGGTTTAGACTAAGTTTTTTCTCTCTTAGTCTATTAATATGTTGAATACATTGATAAAGTTTCTGATAATTGAATTTTCTTTGCATTTCCTTGGATAGATCAGCCTGGTCACAAGTTTAACTTAGGACAATTTTTGAAAAGATTTTTAAAAACTATTTATTTACTTTTTCCATGAGTCTCTCTCTCTCTCTCTCTCTCTCTCTTTCTCTCTCTCACACACACACACACAGAGAGAGAGAGAGAGAGAGAAATAGTACTCTCAACAAGGTCTTGATGTCTCAGTCCGCCCCAGCCTGGAGACATGGTTATATGTATGATGGGCATACCCAGGAAGGTCTCCAAACACATACCCAGAACTTTCCCACGTGGCTCAGACTTGCAGAGCTCTATGCTCCACTGCTGCACTGCCATGTCCTTCCCTCTGAAAACTGTTTTTAATACACTGCTGGAGTTGGTCTGTTAATATTTGGTTTGGAAATTTCATACCTATGTTCATAGATTGGTGTGTAATTTTTCTTTTTTAAGCTTTGTTTGTTTGTTTTTGGTGCCAGAGATGTATTAATCCTATAAAATGGATTGTGGTAAGTTCTATCTGTTCTAGTACCCAGAAAAGACATTTGAACTTAAATATCTGAATGGTTCTTCCTTGAAAGCTTGAATATATACTTGTAAAATTGTTTGGGCCTGGTGTTTTTATTGTTTGTTGTTGTATTTTTTTCCCAGAAGGGTATATATTGCCAATTAAATTTCCTTAATGGTTATAAGATTATACAAGGTTTCTATTTCTCCTTGAGTCAACTTTGGATCCCTACCCTTTCGTGGGAATTTATATACTTTAATCCTGATTTCAAATTTATTAATACTACATTTAAATTTAATGTGAAGCTAAGTGTGTTAAGTTAAATATTTACTTATCATTTCTGTGGTAGTGTTATAGTTCCCTTTCATTTTTAATAGTGCTTTTTTTTTTTTAATCAGTCTTACTGCTGGTTTATCTGTGTCTTTAGCCTTCTCAGAGAATGAACTCGCAGGATTGTTGACTTTTTTATGTTATGTTGATATTATGCCTTTATTATTTCTAATACAAATTGTAAAATTCCTTGAAGTTTTGCTTTCACTGCATGCTATAAGTTTTTTTTTTTTTCTCTTTTTTTTTTTTTTGGAGAGATTTTTGCTATAGGGCGCGTGCACTCGCCAGACAGAGAGAGACATAGAGACAGAAAGCGAGAAATCACCCCCCAGGGGGGATGGTCACGCTGCAATCCCTTCTCCTCCATTCTCCTCTCAGGATCTTGGGCACGCACGCACACGCGCCCAGCGTGAGTTTTAAGCCACCGGGTCCGGGACTCGAACCGCGGTCGACTACGTGGGAGTCCAGCAACATAGCCATTACGCTAACTGCTGGTTCCCAAGGTTTTTTTGTTTTTCTTGAGCATGCACACACCTGTGCCCAGCATGATTTTCAAGCTGCTGTGTCTGAGACTTGGACCATGACTGGCCATGTGGGAGTCCAGCATCTTAAACACCATGCCATCTGCTGGCCACCCCTATAAGTTTTCACATGTAGTAATTTTGTTATGATTGAGGTCTATGTGATTTAATTAAAAATTTTTTTTCTCTTTTTTTTGGGGGGGTGGGGAGAGGTTTTTGCTATAGGGTGTGTGCGCTCGCCAGAAAGACAGAGAGAGACAGAGGGACAGAAATTGAGAAATCACTCCCCCAGGGGGGATGGCCACTCCGCAATCCCTTCTCCATTCTCCTCTCGGGATCTTGGGCACGCACGCACACGCGCCCAGCGTGAGTTTTAAGCCACCGGGTCCGGGACTCGAACCGCGGTCGACTACGTGGGAGTCCAGTAACATAGCCATTACGCTAACTGCTGGTCCCAAAATTTTTCTCTTTTTTCATGAATAATTTATAAATTTGTTTTAAAAATTCCTGGTGCATTTAAAATTTTTTCCTTCTTTCTTGATATCTGATTTAATTGCATTGTAATTATTTCATGTTACCATGTGACACTCATTCTTTGTCATTTATTGAGACTTATTCTTTAACATATGTAAGGTAATTTTAAAGTAAATATTCTATGTGAGTTTGAGATACACAGTTTCTAATTATTGGAAGAAAGATGCATCTATTTTTATTTACTTACTTTCTGTTGACCTACATTTTTATTATTGTTTTAATTGAAATAATAGTTGTACATATTTTGGGGTACATTGTGGTTTTTCAATTTAAAAATACAATAGTGATGTTCAAACCAAAATAATCTGCATACTAATTACCTCAAACTTTTTATTTATTATTATTAAAAAAATTTCACATATTGTTTTTCTCTTTAAATATTTATTGCACTTTATAATTTACATATAATCATTACACATCTTTGTAGGATACAAATTGCCTTTAAAAGGATGCATATAGTGTAAGAAACAAATTGAGTATATAAACATATTTACCACCTCCAACATTTAACATTATGTTGTAAACATTTGAAACTCACTCCCATAGTTCTTCTGCAAGTATGTACAGAATTGTCTACAACATTCTTTACTGTGAGGTACAATTCTGAAGAAAAACATTTTGATTAAAACTCGGGCAATAAACAATCCCATAAGTGAACAAAGAGCATCTTAACATAGTCAATGAAAGAAGAATTTGTAATTTCCATCTAGAGTACGACGGAAGATAAGCGTTTATAATTGTACATAACAATAGCCCATTAGGAATAGATAGAAAAAGAATATTTTACTCATGCACTGTGAGTTCTAGTAAGACCATAGTACTGAGCTGTACATAAAGAACTAAGTATTCGAAAAGCATAGATAAAACAAAATTGGAAAGAGATGTTTATAACTGAAGACATAGTAAAGCCAGTAAAGCCATTTTTTGGTGATTTATAGGCTTTACAAAGTTTTTGATTTTAGCCTTTTTAAAATTTCATTCCAAAGGAAGACTTAGCTGTAACATTTTGGACTTTTCCTCTATTATTTAGTTTTATACAATGAGTAATGGTAATGATAAATATATAAACTGAAACCTGTGGAGACAACTGTCTATCAAATATTTTGTGAATTTGTATTTAAACCTGCTTGCATGTTAAATTGTTAAATCTACATTTAGTCTCAACACTCAATGTTATTATCAATATGTATGGACTTATTCACCTTTTTTTTTTTTCTTTTTAGTTGTTTTGTGTTTTCTTATTTCTATTTGTCTCGCTCTGGCTTTCTTGGTATTGTAATCCCTTAAATATTTTCTGAAGAGCTGTTTTCATTTGGTGAATTCTTTCAGCATTTGTTTATCTGAGAGTGATTTTATTTCTCTTTTCCATTTGAAAGATAATCTTACTGGATATAGTACTCTTGGCTGAAATTGCTTTTCTTTCAGAATTGTAAATATGTCTTCCTATTCTTTCTTTGCCTTCATTGTTTCAGCTGAGAGATCGCATGCTAGTTTAATGGGATAGCCTTTGTGAGTTAACTTGATGTTTCTTGACATTTTTAGAATTTTTGTCTTTGTCTTTGATTTTTACTAACTTGGTTATGATATGCCTTCGAGAGGATCTTCTTTTGTTAAATCTATTTGGTGTCCTTTGTATCTCCTAGATTTGTATGTCCACATGCCTCTCTAAATTTGGAAAGTTTTCAGCTAATATATTATGAAAGATGTTTTCTGTACCTTTTCCTGTCTCTTCACCTTTTGGAATACCTATTATGCAGATATTTTGCTGTTTAATGTTGTCTAGGATTTCCTGTATATTAATGGTTACTCTTCTATTCTTTTCAGTGGCTTGGATTAACCTGGAGATTTTGTCTTCAAGATTAGAGATTTGCTCTTCTGCATGATCTAATATGCTGTTGATATTATTAGGGAGGTTTTAATTTCCTGCAAGATATTCTTTGTCTTTAGAAGTTCTGTTTGATCCTTTTTCAGTGAGTTTATCTTCTTAAGGAGTTCTTCCTTCATGTCATGGAAAGATTTTCTCATATATTGAAACTGGTTCTCTGTTTTCTCTTGCATTTTGTTGGGTATTGTTACAATGAATATTCTGAATTATTTTTCAGACATTTCTGGTATCTCTTGTGTTTTATCCATTGTTGGTGAAGAATGATGATCCTTTGAGGGGAAGGTATTTTTTGACTTTCTCCTATTTCTTTGGGTTCTACTTTAAGTTTTAGTCATCTGGTGGTATTCTCAATTCTTCATACTTCTTTGCAGTTGCTGTGTGCTCCTGCACTTCTTTATGATATGAATAAGGTCTGTGCCAATTTCCCTCCTCTATTATGGGTGGGAGTGTAGAATACAAAGTAGGAGTTTAGGATTTAGGTATTCAAAGGGGACTTTCCTTTTACTGCTAAGGAAATTAAAGAGAAAGAATTCCTCCACAGTCTCTTATTTTCAGATATTCTGTTCTTGGATACCCAAACTTAACCACTCCCAGATGGAATGGAGGTTGCACTTACAGGTAGAATGTAAGGTGGTAGACAACTTCTATGCAGATGCACTGTGTGGATTGGAGAACTCCTCCTCCTCCTCCTCCTCCTCCTTCATGGTAAGCTGGCTGGAGGTCCCTGCTGATAGGCTCAAACCTAGTGGCTTGGCTTGGGTCTGTCTGTTGGTCCTGGATGGTTGAGAGGCAGAATGGCATCAGCACATGTGGGGCAGTAGCCCCTACCTTCTATCTCTGGGATGGTTGGTTCTCCATGTTGCTCCTTACTTCTCTTCTATCTCTGGGGTTGCAAGGTGTCCCTGTTACTCCTTCTTTCTCTGGGGTTGTAGGAATCAGGTATTAGTTTTTGAAGGCTGGAGAGCCCCTCCTCTGCCACAGCAAGCTGGGTGGGAGTCCCTGCTGATGAGCTCAAGTTGGACAGCTTGGGTTGGGCCTGCCCGTTGGTCCTTTGATCTCAGGGGTTTTAGGGTCTCCCTGTTACTCCTTATTTCTTTTCTATCTCTGGGGTTTCAGGATCTCTCTGTTTCTCATCTTTTCTTTCATAAATATATTTTAAAATCAAGTTTGTCAGTATTTTGGTTGGTTGTCCAGATTTTCTGTAGTATTTTTCTTTTATATTTGATAGATCAATAAATCTTTGAGATGATGATTTTCCAATTTCTCCTTATAGTTGTATTAGTTTTTGATCTGTCTAAATTTAAGGTAATTTTAAAAAATACATACAAGTCTAGCATAATTATATCAAATAGTTAAACTATGTGTCAATCTGCCATTTCCTATCGTTGTACATATACAGTATATTATAATTGTCCAATTACGTGCCCATGTCTTCCACAGACTGTTTTCAGAGTTTGGGCAACAAATCTGTCTTGTTCCTCTAGCACAGTCCTCAATTAATAATTGTCAAATAAATGGCTGCATGAATAAGTTGACTGCTACCGTTCTAATGTGGCAAGTGATTTATACTGAGTTATGTATAGCAGGGTCTCTTGTTTAATGCCAAGCGCTGAATGTGTGCAGTGTGTCAGATTTGTAATGCATCAGAAGCTGGATCTCTAATATCCATGTCTTGGTTTAGTAATCCTCCCCATTCTGCAAATGACTCATCGGCTGAGGAATTCTGTTACAGAATTTTGATGACGACTCTCTTTTCATTTGGTTGATAATCTTTCCTCCTACAGTCCTCTTTTTCTTTTTGAGATTTTCATTTAGAGAAAACAAAGTCAGCAGGTTCTTTTCTTTCCTTGAGTTAATATCATAGGGCCAATGAGAAGAGAGAATGCTCACCTTACCTTAGAGTCTGGAGGATCGGAGATTAGGTTGAGAGTCTCTAATACCCTTCCTATGAAAACATCCAAAGGACTTTAAGCGAATAAAGCCTGAAAGCCATTTTTGTCATGAAGCGATCTGACTAAAAAGAAGCTCTTCTGGGCCATTTGCAGATTTGAGGAAGTGGGCAGCTATTTCAACTCTATTAACCAATACTTTTACTGAGTACCTACTCTGTGCCAAGTGTTTTGCTAAGCATGGCGGTTGCAAAGAGGCAAAGGATTCTTTAAGAAGCTCCAGGTCTTTGGGGGACAATGATCTTGTATGATTACTAGCAAGTTTAGTGAACCTCACAAACATGCCCTGTGAATAGCATCTGTGAGTTCTAAGCAGGCTCAATGATGATAATTATTTTTGTGGCATAACTTGTTATAAACAACTTTATATTCATTGTATCTTTTGTTCTGCACAACACCCCAAGAGTTAATTTTTAAAATTTTATTATTTCTAATTTTTTTCTACATGTATTTTTCTTAGTGTATTATTTTAATTCATGATATAGAGTGCATGTGCATTTGGGAGAGAGAGAGAGAGAGAAAGAAAGATCTTGCCACTGTGATACCATTTCCCTAGCCTAGTCTCCAGCTTGTCAGGATCTTGGGCATGTGTGTTTTTAGGCTGTCTTGGGGATCTGAACCTGCAGATTGCCATGTGGAGCCAGCCTGTAGTTCAGTGTACTACTGCTTGTGCCATCTGGCACAATTTTAATTGACAAATAATAATTGTACATATTATATATTTATGAGTTACAATGGGATGTTTTGATATATATTTACATTGTGGAATGAGTAAATTAAACTGTAAAATCTATTGCCTCATTACTTGTCATTTTGGGAGCAAAAACATTTAAAATCTGTTTTCTTTTTTCTTTTTTTTTTTAGCAATTTTGAAATATACAATGCATTGTTATTTATTATAGTCACCATTCTGTGCAATAGATCATTAATGCTTATTCCTCCTAAGTGAAATTTTATACCCTTTAGCTAATGTTTCACTTTTCCCACCCACACTCTTCCATCAGCCTCTGGTAACCACCATTCCACTCCCTACTTGTGAATTTGGCTGTTCTAGATTCCATGTATAAGTAACATCATGTAGAATTTGTTTTTCTGTGTCTGCTTATTTTACCTACTTATGTCCTTCTGGTTCACTGTGTTGTCAAGAAGACAGAATTTCTTCCTTTTTAAAGGCTGAATGGTATTCAATTATGTATGTATGCCACATTTTTCTCCATCTGTTTATAGACACCTAGGTTGTTTCCTTATCTTAACTGTTATGAATAATGCTTCAATAAACATGGAAGTACAGATATTGCTTCAATATATTGATGTTAGTTCCTTCAGGTATATACCTAGAAGTGGGGTTGCTGCATACTATGGGTTTAATGTATTGCTCAAAATTCATGAATTAGAATCTGATTGTGTTGTAGAGGTATTAACAGGAAACTTAAGCCAACTATGGATTTAAGAGGTGGAGTCTGGGCTAGGCAGAGGTATGGTGGTTAAGGCAGATGAATCCCACATAGACAGCCTTATTGTTCAAGTCATGGACCCCCACAATGTGAGAAATATGCTGAGTGTGTGTGCAATGCCAAAACTGTAAAAGGAGGGAGGGATGGAGGAGAAGGAATTATAGAATGATCATTCTCCATGGGGCGTGATTTCTCACCTTCTCTCTATCTGTCTTTATCTCCTCTGGATGAGTACATGTGCCCTTTAGCAAATTAAAAAAAAAATGGAGTCTTTGGGAGGTATGATCAGGATGAGGTCCCTGTGATTGAGTTCTAGTGGGTTTATAAGGAGAGATAATGAACCAGAGACATTCTCTGCTCTGCAGGTGCTCCAGCCATCCGCCATGTTGTGATTCAGCAAGAAGACCCTCCCTAGATACCAGCCCTTATTTTCTCTTAGATTTGTCAACCTCTCAAATTGTGAGCTAAATCAACTCCTATTCTTTTAAATTACCCAGACTCAGGTATTTATGTTATTAGTAACACAGTGAACTAGATACTGGATATTATGACAAGTCTCTTTTCAGTTTTTTGAGGAATCTAGGAGTTAACTTTTATTGTTCCCATTTTGCAGATTAGCAATCTGAGGTTCTGTGAGGTACTTTTCATAATTAACGCTTGACTCCAACCTGGTCAATAAAAATAGGTAACATATGCTGAGCTCCTGTGATGTACCAGATACTGATCTGCTTATGAATTATTGCTTTTAATTTTCAAAAATGATTCTGTGGCAATTGTTGCCATTTCTCCCCTGATCCCATTTTGCTGATGATAAAAGGATGCAAAGAGAGATTAAGACAACTGAGCAAAACTAACAGATGGCAGAAAAAGGCTTACCTCTACCCCTCACATAGCAACATGATTTGCTATACTAGCCTTGTACTTGGAAACCTAACAGTCAATTTATTTTTTATTGTCAGAAGTATGTGCATTCACCAGAGAGAATGAGAGGGATTCCCCGACCCGCTACCCACCAGTGGGATGCAGTCATGCTGCAATGCTTTCCCTCCATTTCTTCATCCCATCAGGATTTGGAGCATGCACACATAAGTGCCTGGAGTATTTTTCAAGCTCCTGGGGCCAGGACTCAAATTGCGGTCAGTCATTTGGGATTCTGCTCCCTATGCACAGGGCTTAACCTCTGCACTATGGGGTTAGCAACTAAGACTCAACTTTTATTCTTTTTATTTTTTTTCTCTTTTTTTTTTAGAGGTTTTTGCCTTGGGACATGTGTGCTCACTGGAGAGAGAGAGAGAGACAGAGAGAGACAGAGAGAGACAGAGATAGTGAGAGGGAAAGTGAGAAATCACTCCCTAGGGAGGATGGCCACACTGCAATCCTTTCTCTTCTCTTCTCCTCCTGGGATCTTGGGCACACATGCACACATGCCTGGGAGTGCTAAATCTGCCTGTGAACAACTTGTTCCTTAAAGTGTGGTCCATGGACCAGCAGCATTGGTGTCACCTGGAAACTACTAGAAATACAGAATCTGAGTTCCACCCCACACCTACTGGATCAAAATCTTCATTGGCTGCTTGGTAATGCCTTGGTAACATGCTGCTCAACTGATACCAGATCTGTATGGAAGATCATGGTTCAATTCCCCAGTCAACCTGTACATGCTGGGTCTGTTCACTGATGATCTTGGCTGGCAGGCAAGACTGGGGAAAGATGGCAGCATGAGATCTTGTTGAGGGTGCTTGGGTTTCTCTCTCCCTCTTTTTCTTCTCTCTGTCTCTCACTCTCATGAAATAAAGAAACTTCAAAAAGAACATCTTAATTTTACTGACCCTCAGATGATTCTCCTGCTCATTGAAGGTGAGAAGCTCTCTCTTATCAGCATTGCCCAAATCACAGCCATCACTTTCTGCCTCAGTTTTTCTGAATGTAAAATGAGGACGGTTTGCTTCTGTGCCTCTCAGGGCTGCTGTGGAGGTCAGAACGGAGGTGGAGAGGCATTGTAAATTGCACAGTGTCGTGTAAAGGTCAAAACCAAAAAGAGCATTAAAGCTTTAGAGACAATTAGACAAACAGATAATGTCTTTTATCCCCACAGCTTGGCTGCACAGGAACTCACAATGCTGTATGTGATGCCAAATAACCAGACAGAAGAAATGCTTTCTACAAGCAGTTCCTGGAAATTTCCAACTTTATCAAGGAATTTGGTTTCTCCAGTTCACTGCCTAGTGAGAATGGCCGTGCCTTAATAAGGCCCAGATGTTGACATAGTCACTCACCTTCACGATTGCATGGCTGCGTCTCATACTGAATTCCACCTAAGGAATTTCAGACTTTAAAGATAATAATCAAAAACACGGCCAGCTTCCCTTTGGGATTCTTGCTGATTTGGGAGATCAAAGATGTCCCAATGACACAACGAATGCAAGCAGAAAGTTAGGTTTCTTGCCTACTAACAAGAAGATGAACTCAGTATAACAATGACCATTTTAGCACTTTTGTCCCAAGGTACGTCTGCTCAAAGTGGGTCCAATTCTCACATATTTTTATAATTTCTCCCACCTGCCCTCCCTCACCTCATGCTATCTGCAAACATGGTCAGTGTGCTAACAACATTAGCTTCTGTTTCAAATACAATTAAATGGATGCCCTTGCTGGTTAATTCTTGGCATACCTACAAAATAGTTTCTCTGCGTCTAGGATAAGTATGAGATGTTTAAATTCCAAACACTGAATGATTCCCAAGGGCATCTCACATAGAGTTTCGTGGGATGGGAATCTAGCCCAGAGGAAGGGCGCCCTCCATGGGGGCCCCTCACTTTTTCCGGAGGCGGTCCGATTAGACTTGCCGAGAGTTGCTGAGAAATAACATAACTCTTGACTTCTGAGAGAGCCCTGCACTCATGTAGACTCACATATAGAGACCAGGCTGTTTTCATTACACGCTTTCTGGAATGCATGGGATTTGCTATAGGTCGCCAGGGATTTCACAA
>NW_006208084.1:6065375-6066591 GCF_000334495.1 Tupaia belangeri chinensis | reverse complement strand
CAGGAATGGCAGAAATTTGTGAGAGTGCCCGCTGCTCTTCAGTTTGCTATGTGTGTTTCTGCGTTTCAAAGAAACTACAAAAGGATATAATCTCAAAATGGTTTTAAAGGGCCAGTTTTCTCACCTTGCTCCCCTAGGCGAGGGTATCCCTTGGGCCTAGCCCCTCTGCCTCAAGATGAAAGCATGTATTAGAGTGCTTCGAAGAATTAATGGAAAAATAGAATTAAAGAATGAGTTTGGGTCTGGTTGATGGCTCAGCAGTGATGTGCTGCTCAAGTGAAGTTGGATCCATTGGAAGATCACAGGATTGGTTAATAGTCAACCTGCATTTGCCAGGGGTGTGCTCTCATGATCTTGGCTGGCTGGGAAGGTCAGGAGTCATCACGGAGTCAGACCCTGATGAAGGTACTTGTCTTTCTCTCTCTCTCAGAAATAAACTTTAAAAAAAGTACGAATTCAGTCAGCTCTCTAGGACAGTGCTTAAGATCTGTGCATAGGGAGCCAGATGCCACATGGCTGCCTGGTTTAAATCCTGGTCCAAGTGACTTGAAAAAACACACCAGGCGTTTGTGTGTCAGTGACTAAAATATCAACGGGATGGAGAAGTAGAGGATGGGGACTGCAGCATGACTACATCCCATTGGAAGGTTGTTTCCTGTCTGTTTCTCTGTCAAGTGCATGTGCCCTCAAGCAATTAAAAAAGAAAAAAAAAAGTAAGAGCTTTGGGGGACCAGGAAGTAGCAGGGTGGTTAAGGTGCTGGACTCCCACATGGCCAACCATGGTTTAAGTCCCAGGCCTGGAGGGTTTGTTTTCCCTCTCTCTTTCTCTCTCTCTGAGTGTACATGTCCTGAAACAATTTAAAAATTAATACTAATTATAAATAAAAATTAAATAATTCTTTAAAAAATGTAAGTGCTTGCACATCTGTATTCATTGCAGCCTTATTCACGATTGCTAAGATATGGAATCAACCCAAATGTCCACAAATAGATGAATGGATTGAAAAAGTGTGGCACATATACTCCATGGAATACTATTCAGCCATAAAAACCAACGAGGCCCTGGAATTTGATAGAAAGTGGACAAATATGGAAGGTTTGTTGCTGAGTGAAGCAAGTCAGGCTATGAAAGAGACATTGCATATCTCCACTAATGTATACCAACTGTCTACACTCTACGGTAGAGGCTGAAAAAATAGGAAAAATCATAATGGAC
>NW_006208084.1:6054459-6065326 GCF_000334495.1 Tupaia belangeri chinensis | reverse complement strand
GGGGAAATGAAGGGGTAAGACACTTGTGGGACACAGATAAGGTTTATTATCTATTGATGAGGATGTGCATGGTGGTCTCAACTGGGCTGGACTGAAGTGCATATCATGCTGGGTAAAGTCTCTTTACAATCTAACTGATATATAGCAATTACATGTATGAATAATAATAAAAATACATATAAATTTAAAAAGTATGAGCTTGTTTTGCTGTAAAATAATCTTAAAATCCATACATAATTATTTCATAATGCACATTTTCTGTGAATTATTCAAAGACCTTGTGTAAAAAGAAATTTAGACCTAGGTTTGCATCCCAGCTTTGCACTTTCTAGCAGAGACTTGGGCAGTTGTTCAACTTTTCTGAGGCTCTGTATTCTGGCTGTAAAAAGCTCAACAAACATCTTAGAGGGTTGTCATAGATTACTCCAACCCCTGGCTCATGCTACTGGCATTCTGTGGATTTCTCAAGAATGATTTTTTTTTTTCTGCATAGGAAGCCACCACTGTCAAACTATATTTTGAGTTATATTATTTTAAAAATATTTAAGAAGGAAAATAAGGATTTGGTCCATTTAAGGAGCAGACTAGATAATACTTAAAAACCTGCTCTGTGTCCCAAGCTGCTCTCAGTGGGAGCTTCAGGCATGTGAAATTCATTTCAACCAATGTGTATGGAGGTCTAACTCCAGTGCAGGCACTGTGTGTACTGTGGGCTTTGATTATAAGAGTGGATGAGAAAGAACCAATTCCTGTGGTCAAGGGCCTGAAGGTTAGTGGGGAAACATAAATAAAGTATACTGACAATTTCAAAACACTGTGAAATAAATGCCATGATGAGGAAGGCTTCTGGTGCCAAGGATGCTCTCGGAGACCTGCAAGGTTGTAGGAGATGTGCTCTAAATGACAAATGCAACACGGGGTACTTGTGCAAAAACTTGGTGGTGTGACCCAGCAGCATCTGTACTGGGAGGTCAAAAAAGTGTTGCAAAAGAGAACAAGGCCTAGAAGAGGGGATTGTAGCAGCAGATGAGTCTGAAAAGAGGACAGATCCAATCACAGAAGGTGAAATAAACCAATATAAGGAGTTTGGATGAACCTAAGGACAACTGGGAGCCACTGAGGAATATATGGCAGCAGGGTAATAAGACCAGGTTTTTATTTGATGTGAGCTATGTTTTCTGTGAGTTCAGCTCACAAGAAGATTCTTCCCATGAGCCCTCAGAGGCCTCGTGCATATCTGACTGCGTGGTGCTTCCTTTCCCTGTCTGCCACCCGAGATTAGGGACAAAGTCTGACCACTCCTAATAGCCCAGCTTTCAACAGAGGCTAAAGTCAAGGCCTAGGTGAAAAGAGAGGACTCAGAGGAGACTGACTAAAGTGTGGTCAAGGAGAGATTCTTTGTCCATCCTTTGGGCTGCCACCTGGACAATCTGGAGTCTGTGGTAGGTAGTTAGAAGGCCTGACAGATGACCCAAATTCAAAGAATAAGAACATCTATCCTGGGACCAGCAGTTAGCGTAATGGCTATGTCGCTGGACTCCCACATAGTCGACCGCGGTTCGAGTCCTGGACCTGGTGGCTTAAACTCACGCTGGGCACGTGTGCGTGCGTGCCCAATCCCAAGAGGAGAATGGAGGAGAAGGGATTGCAGCATGGCCATCCCCTCTGGGGGGGTGATTTCTCGCTTTCTATCTCTCTGTCTCTCTCTGTCTGTCTGGCAAATGCATGCGCCCTATAGTAAAAAACAAAAAAAACTCTCAAAAAAAAAAATCTATCCTGCCCCCAAGCCCCTGCCCCTTACGTCGAAAGAAGTGTAAGATGACTTGGCAAAGGGCATGACTCCATGGACAGAGAAAAAATTGGGACCAAAATTGCAATCTACCACATTAATTTCTGTATCTCTGGTGTGTAACACATAATAGGAACTCAGTACATGCTTCTGGCTTGAAATGAAAAACTAAGCCAAGAGCGATAAAGTGATTTGTCCAAATAACTTGGCAGCAGGGCAGGGTAACAGAAAGTGTATGGTAGGAAGCATTTGGTAGGAAGAATAAAGTTGGAGAGGGCTTTTCCAGTGGTTTAGACCGATTATTTCTTTCTTTTTTGGGGAGAGGTTTTCGCTATAGGGCGCGTGCGCTCGCCAGACAGACAGAGAGAGACATAGAGACAGAAAGTGAGAAATCACCCCCCAGGGGGGATGGTCACGCCGCAGTCCCTTCTCCATTCTCCTCTCAGGATCATGGGCACACACGCACACGCGCCCGGCATGAGATTTAAGCCACCGGGTCCGGGACATGAACCGCGGTCAACGTCAACTACGTGGGAGTCCAGAGACATAGCCATTACGCTAACTGCTGGTTCCCCTAGACCAATTCTCTCTTTAAAGATGCTCAGGAATCTTGAGTGAGATTAAGTTGCTTCCTTAAGATCCCACGACTCTTCCTAGAGAGAGTTTGCCTTAAAGTGCAAATGTACTGTGTTCTTCTAAGTTCTCCTGGTATGGCATCTTGTGAACCTGGGACTCGTAGCTAGTTGAGGGCCTATCAGCGTGATGAGATTGGGATTTTTCTCTCTTTACTTCAGAAACTAGGATATAAAAACACATGCTTTGTTAATGGGACTCCGTCCCAGGCAATAGAGGAGGCCCATCTTGGCATGTGAAAAGTCTGCTTTTCTGGAAAATACTTCACTTATAAGATCAAAAGAATACTTTCCCTTAGGCAGATGCCCAAAATAAAAGTCTAGTACTACAACCCTACTGATGGAGTGTAGATATGGTAGAGCTCATTATTAAATTCTCTTACTCTTAGGCAGCCAAATACATCCAGAGAATCCAGAATAATGCACAAAAGAGTTCTTTATTTTGAGTTCCATCTTCCAGCACTCAAGTTCATGTAGTGTTGGAGGATTTGGAAGCGCCTCTGCCTCTGTTTTTGACACATCTCCTAACTTTTCATGGATGTAGATCCCATTCTCTCACCTTTTTGGATACATTCCCTTCTCATGGTGACTAGACAATAAACATGTCTTTATTTGGCACACTCTTCTTTTTAATCCCTCTGTTCTTTGCCTCCTTCCTTCAGATTTTTCTTTTAAAGAATTATCCATTTAATTGTATTCATTATTTTTGTTTTAAGATTTGCTATAGGGCATGCGAGCTTACCAGAAAGAGAGAGAGAGAGAGAGAGAGAGAGAGAAAGTGAAAAAGCAAGCTGCTAGGTCCAGGACCCAAACTGTGATCTGCTATGTGGGAGTCCAGCTCCTCAACCACCATCCTACCTGCAGGCCCCTTCAACCTTTAGGTTTTTTAAAAAAGAATTATTTATTTAATTTTCTTTATCATTATTATTATTATTTTAAAACTTTGCTACACAGCATGCATGCTCAGAGGGAGACAGAGAAGGGAGGTAGGGGGAGTGAGAAAGCAATCCACCAGGTCCAGAACTTGAACCACAGTCAATCATGTGGGAGTCCAGAGCCTTAACCACCATGCCATCTGCTGGCCCCCACCTTTAGATTTTAAGAGAACACTTGCTTCTTATTTATATCAGTTGTACTGATGTTGTGATAAGAGTTTTTAGCTCTTACTCCATTTTACTAAGAGCCCTCTTATAATTTTGTTCATACTTAAAAGCATAGCTGGGTTTGGCTAGTATGAGTGTAAATTCTGGGTGGGATCAGGCAGAGTGATGGTGACAATGGTGGTGGTGATGGTAGTGGTAATGGTGACAGAGGTAACAGTGTGGGTGGTGATGGCGGCAATGGTAATCATGGTGATGGCAGCCATTATGAAAAGGGAAACTTAGTCAGTTACCCAACTGAGCTTCCTTAAGAGAAAAGCCTACTGGTTGGTAGAGCAGAAGTCCTGTATCTTACCTGATAGCCATCTTCCTAGAGACTGGAAAGCCAAGTTGGAAGGTAAATCCTCCCTGCCTTCCACACCTATTTCATTCCTTCATTCTGACAAGGCTGTAGATTTTGGAGACAAAGGTAAAATGGGGCTGGTTTCAACTCTCTCTTTCTTTCTTTCTTTTTCTTTCTTTCTTTCTTTCTTTCTTTCTTTCTTTCTTTCTTTCTTTCTTTCTCTTTCTTTCTTTCAATAGAAGCTCCTAGCCAGCTGGCATATGTATTATTTGCAAATATTCTGAAATATTTGAGGGTGCTTAGGATTTGTTTTCAAGCTTGTGTAAGAGATACACAACTACCCATCTCTGCTGCTGTGGGATTTGTGGTTGCCTCCAACAGTCTCTTTTGGCATACTGTGTCCTCACTTCTAAAGACTAGCTTCTGGAGAAGTCTCAGGCACAGTGAATGTATAGATAGTGAGGTCCCTGAGAAGAAGAAACAGGGCATGATTGGGAGGAATGAGTGGGACTTTATCATCTTCTGATTCCAAGGAATCTAGATGCTTAGCTGCCTTTCATACTCATCCCTGGAAATCCTAACACTTGGGGAATACGCAATTTCTCACTTAGAAGAGAAGACTAGAACCTGATTATTACCTTTGGGTGAAGTGTGAAGGCACATGATAAATTATGCATTAGCAGATAAGAAGGTGAGCTGAGGAAGTGGGAGACTCCAGTGCTCTGTACTCCGTGCCTCTTTGTTTAGAGTTCTTTCTTTGAGATGTGATATGATATCCAGACCTATTTATCACTGTCAGGTCTAGATGGGGAAAATGCTCATGTTTTTTAATGTTGATTTAATTTGAATCCATCTTCCCTGAAGCCCTGGCCACCCTTGTATAAGATGTATTGTTTCAAAGGTGAGTGGTTTATGCTTGGATGATAGTAACAGTATTGGTGTTTACCAGGGGGTTATTGTGTGCTGGGCACCATGGTTATTGCTATCCTGCATCACCCTCTTTGTTTCTCATAACAGGTATTATGATTATACCCCAAGTGTGTGTAAGGAAGAGTAAGATATAGGGGAGCTAATGAAATGGTAATATCACATGGTGGAAATGTAACATGATCAAGATTTGAATCCAAGCCTGACTAATTCTAGAACTCATAGTTGAACCACTGGTTTGAAGCTGTCTCCCAAAATAGAAACTGCAGGTTGATACAGTTCAGAAGGTGAAGCTTTGGGCTTGATGGAAGTTCTGCTATGAGACTGTTGGTAAGGTTGCGACCTTTCCAGATCTCAAATTCTTCCACTGTAAGAAGATGCTGTTGGTCTAGAGATTTGTTAAGGTCTCATCTTATCTTTCTTTCTTTTTTTTAAAATGAACTTTGTTCCTTAGAAAGGAGAATTAGCTTTGAGGTTAGGCTAATGTTCAGCATGGAGTTGTATGGTCTTTGGAAACTTTAGACCAGGATTCAAATCTTGACTTCATTATGAGTGAATATAAAGCCTGCGTGAAGCTTTATTTTTCTGAGCCTCAGCTTCATTGTGTGTAGGTTTGAGGATAATAAACCTTCCTTATGGAGGATCCATGAATACCTCAATTATATTGGTGAGCATATAATCTTGTGTTATTTTTGAGAGTGGGGCCATGCCTTGTTTATTTCTGCCAGGCAGATTGGGGTTGACTTGACTTTAAGAAGGGAAAAAAGGGAAGTTTGGCTTTCTCTGGACAACCAGGGTGTGTCTCTCCTTCGTTCAAGGTGACAGAAGGCAGAGGTTCATCTCCATACCCCAACATCTCCCACTGCCCAGGGTTTTGCTCTGTCCTGGGAAGATCTCCCCTCAGTTCCAGGGTACTGTATCATCTCCCACTACAATAGATAGATCATACTTTAGCAAAAGTATGCGGCAAACAGTGTCTCCAGCTTTGGGATTGCATGGTTTTGAGAGGAAAGGTCAAGAGCATCTACAAACAACTAGACTTATAAAATTTTATAAAATTCCATCTAGCATGGGATTGCAAAGCGATTTTCTGCTGAATGGTCGAAACTTCAGCAGGAACCCAGAGCAGTCCAAAAACAGTGTCCAGAACTCTGAGGAAAGCCATAGGAAGAGGGCCCAAACTCAGAATTAATAAAGGGGAGCATCACGGAGCCTTCAGTATGCCTAAGTCTCTAAGACTTAATAAGGGCACATAAGTTCTTTGTGTGTGTTTGTATGTGTGTGTGTGTGCGAGAGAGAGAGAGAGAGAGAGAGAGAGAAATGGCAAGGAAGAATAGTAGAGGAGAAGAAAAGAGAAGAGAAAAGATGAGAAATACAGTATAAAAATCAGGGGCTGGTATTGATCAAACTTGAGTCTCCTGATCAGGATGGGGGGATATTGGCATTATTTTAGTCAGATGAATTAAGAGAGAGAGAGAGGCCAAGCCTAGGTGGCACAGCTTGTAATTCACTGAATTGCAGGGCTGGAGGCCACATGGCTGATTGTGGGTTTCAATTCCCAGGTCAGCCTGCACACATGACTGGTGAAAGGTGCCCAAGATTCTGAGGAGATGGAGTCTGGGAAAGTGGATCATGGCATGATGAGACTTTGTCAAGAGATCTCTGTCCTGGGACCAGCAATTAGCGTAATAGCTATGTCACTGGACTCCCATATAATAGACCACGGTTCGCGTCCCGGACTAGGTGGCTTAAACTCATGCCAGGCGCATTGTGCGCGTGTGCCCAAGATCCCGAGAGGAGAATAGAGGAGAAGGGATTGTGGCGTGGCCATCCCCCGGGGCAGTTATTTCTTGCTTTCTGTCTCTCTGTCTCTCTCAGCCTATCTGGTGAGTGCACGGGCCCTATAGCAAAAACCTCTCAAAAAAAAAAAAAAAAAAGAGTTCTCTGTCTTTCTCTCTCTGTCTCATAGAAAGGAAATAAATAACAAAACCCAGATGTTTATCTAGTAGCTGACTAATAAACTAAAAAAAAAAAAAAAAAAAAAAAAAAAAAAAAAAAAGACAGAACAATGCAAAAACAAAGAAAGTGGGGGGATTGGTTTCCCAAAGAAAATCAGTATGGTGTTACTAGCAGAGGGTAGAATAGATACTGGACAGGCAAAGACACTGCACTCCACCTAATGAGGGAATTGAGAGAGAGAGAGAGAGAGAGAAAGAAGGGAGAGCAGAGATGAAGATGGGAAAATGATTATGATGGAGTGATTATGAAAGGTGTTTGAGAGAAGACAGAAAAGAAAAGCGGACAGAAAGACATACAGGTAGGGAGGAAGGAAGGAGGGGGGAAAGGATGGAAGGTTGAAAGAAATGAACGAAAGGAAAAAAAGGAAAAGAAAACCAAGGAAAGAGGGAAGGAAGGAGAGAAAGCAGAAAGGGTGAAAGGAAGGAGAGAAGGAAGGGAGAGAGAGGTGTGTTTACCTGTACATGCATGAGAAGCAGAGTGGAGTAATACGAAGTGTAGCAAGCCTTTGCTACAACCTAACATCATAACCCAGGATCCTCCCACCACCTCCCAAACAGCCGAGATCTAAGAAGGGATGAGGTCTCACTGAAGTTCCTTTCTTTCCTCTCTCTTGAGCATGACCCCACCCTACATCATTTTCACCTCACTATGTCCACGGCAATGGGATCCTGGAGCCTCTTGAATTGTGGAATTATCTCACTAGTTATTGGCCATGCTTTGGTCTAGAAGCCCAGGGGCATCAGTTCGTCCATGTGTTTTCAGCGTGTGGCTGCCTGAGAACACATCTGTCAACCTTAGCATCAGAGAACAAAAGTGTGGGTTTGACATAAAAAGGACAGCAAAAGAGCAGTCCTAACCTAACTGCCATGTGGCATTCCTAAGCGTGCAGAGATTCGGCCTGGAAGATATGCACATTACTTGAAAGAAGTCTTTTATCCAGGCAAGAGGGGATAAGCACATCTGTATGACATTGATTTCCCCCACTTTCTTTCTGGGATTTGGAGCTGGGTGAGGGGGAAGGAACAATGAAAACATTTAAAACATCTGACACTGAGTTGGTGTTGTGGATAGGCAGCATTTGTGGGGAAATGAAAGGTGAAATGCCAAATTTAGTTTGGCTCTTCTTTCTTTCTGGCACCATTTTTTTTTCTCTCATATTCATCCCGTATTTTCCTTTTAGCACTGGTGGGGGGTGGATCATGTAACCTTCCTACTTAGTGCACACATAGCTTGCCTTGTCTTGAAAGGGAAACATACACTGACAACGGAAACCTCACAACCTCCCGAGTGGGAGACAACCTTAGGTTTCTGGCTCCCAGTGTATTTATTTTGGTTATTGTTTAGTGTACTAAACACCAACCAGGATACCTTGACTCTCAACTGAAATGGGATCAGAATCTGAAGGCCTGACATCTCTGCTGGAAAGACAAAGGTTGTAGCTATCCAAAAGCAAACAATTCTATTTAAGAAGTAAGCCATTAGTACAAGGGTGGGGCCAAGTATACCTATGTGTCAGGAAGAAAGGGGTTGGTGCATTATATTCTGGAATTGGTTGGACTGTTTTGATTGAAGACCAATCAACCCCATTGGTGCAGTTGGGGCTCTGTGACGGTCTCCCAGATATCCCAGGAAAAGGATCCATGTATAGTAATAAGGCAGTTACTAGGTACGGGCTAATGTTGGAGAAGAGAAATCATGAAGTTCTTCACCCAAAATTCATGAGATCTAACACTTTTCATGTGGCTACATGTTGTGGTAGACTTTGGTTCAAAACCCAGATGTTTATCTAGTAGCTGAATATACTTTGGAAATTAAGTCACTTTTCTGAATATCAAATTCTTAGTTTATAGATACTGGAGACAATGTGGGAAGAGGGTGGCAGAAGGGGGAGAATGTAAGGAAAGAGATTAAAGAGGAAAATAGAGAGTCAAAACATTTATAGGACACAAAAATGGATTATCATCTGTTGAAAATAATGTGTTTTGTATCCTCAACCGGACTGAGAATACAAAGTATAAAATATATTTATGTTGGGTAAATTCAAATTACAAGCTATGTTCTATAAAGTGATTAAATATATAAATTAAATTAGAATAAAATAATAAACGTCTATTAATACTTTGTGTGATATTGATTTTAATATTGATTTCATATGTTGAACTATTCCTAAGATAAATTCCAATTAATAATGGTACATACTTCTTTTAACTTTATTTTTTAAATATTTATTTAATTATATTTATTATTATTTTAAAAGAATTATTTATTTTATTTGTTATTATTATTATTATAATTATTTTTAATTTGACCAGAGAGAGACAGAGAAAGAGAGAAAAGAAAAGTGAAAATGCAAACCACCAGGTCCAGGACTTGAACCATGGTTGGCCATGTGGGAGTCCAGCACCTTAACCACTGTGCCACCTGCTTGTCTCTATTTTTACTATTTAAAAAATTTGACTATAGGACATACACGTTCACCAGAAAGAGACAGGGAGAGAGGGAGAAAGTGAGAAAGCAAACCTCCATTTTCAGGGTTAAATCATGGTCAGCCATGTGGGAATCCAGTGCCCCAACCATCATGTCAACTGCTAGCTCTTTGTAGTTCTTTTATATATCGCTTGATTCAATTTAGCACTTTTGGGAGGAATTTTTGTGTCTACATTCATAAAGTATATTAGTCTGTAGTTTTCCTGTGACGTTTCTTTTTTTTTTTTTTTTTTTTGCATGAGGATAATACTGGTACTCTACAAGGAGTTGAGATATATCTTCTATTTTTGAAAAGAATTTGTGAAGAATTGATGGCTATTCTCTTCATTTAGAAGGATTCGCATGTAATGTTGTATGGGCCTGGACTTTTCATTGTCAGATTTCTTTGTTTATTAATTTTATCTCTTAATTTGCTATAGGTATATTTAGGTTTTCTATTTATTTTTGAATTGTTTCCTGTGGTTTATGTCTTCTAGAATTTATCCATTTCATCTAGGTTATCTAATTAGTTTTGTTTACATTATTACATTAGAATTCTTATTTATTAGGTAGGTAATGATATCCTCTCTTTCATTCCTGATTTTAGTAATTTGAGTGTTCTGCTTTTATCTTGGTCAATTTAGCAGCAGGTTGTCTTTTTTTTTCTTTTAATTTTTTCAAAGACCCAACTTTTAGTGTCATTGATTTTCCTATATTTGGTATTCTCCATTTTCTTTATTTCCACTCTAGTCTATAGTACTTCCTTTTTCTTTTTGTTGTAGATTTCATTATCATTTTGCATCCCTCATGCTTTTGTTTTGTTTTATAAGGTGGAAGGGTAGGTTATAAATATAACAACTTTCTTCTTTTAGAAACATAGGCATTTACAGCCATAAATTTCCCTCTCAAAACTGCTTTGACTGCATCCCATAAGTTTTGGCATATTGTATTTTTGTTTCTATTTATTTCTAATTTAAATTATTTTTTAATTTCTCTTTTGATTTATTCTTTGATCAAATTTTTATTTGGAACATGTTGTTCAGTATCAAATATTTGTGAATTTCCCAAATTTACATCAGTTATATTGATTTTTAATTTTTTTCCATTGTGGCTAGACATCACACTTTATATCATTTCACTCCTTTTGAATTTATTGAGGTTAATTTCATGACCTAACAAATGATTTATGCTGGAGAATATTTTATGTACACTTGAGAATTTTATGTTGACTGAAATGCTCTATATTTATTATATATATCTATTTATCTGTTAGATCTAGTTGTTTTTCAGTGTTATCCATGTCTTCTTTTTCTTTCTTTTCTTAAACAGTTTTTTATTATTATTTTATTTAACTTTATTTATTTATTCTAATTTGACGAGACAGAAAGAGAGAGAGAGAGAGGGCTTCCAGGTCTGGGACTCAAACCATAGTCAGCCATGTGAGAATCCAGTGTCCTTAACCACCATGCCACCTGCTGGTCCCTTCTTTTTCTTTTTTGATATTCTGCTTATGATTAAAAAATGGACATTCTTGTGTGTGTGTATGTGTGTGTGTGTGTGTATGTGTGTGTATACATATATTGTGGGGAAA
>NW_006208084.1:6016545-6054428 GCF_000334495.1 Tupaia belangeri chinensis | reverse complement strand
AAATTAGTATGGATACTCTCCATACTAATATTAGTATGGATACTCCAGTCTCTTTTAGTTATTCTTTGCATAGTATTTTTTTCATTATTTTACTTCCACCTATGTGTCTTTGAATTTAAAATGTGTCTCATTTATATAGCAAGTAATTAGATTATTTATTCCCATCTAGTCTTCCATTTTCTACCTTTTGATTTTATTCCTTAGTCCATTTATATTTAATGTAATTTTTACCTATGGTCTTTTTGAGTATAATTTCTCAATGTTCCCTTTATCTTTTTCTTTCTCTTATTACATTTACTTCCTTTAAAAATACTGTCATAGAAACCAGCAGATGGTGTAATGTTACATTGCTGGACTGCCACATAGTTGACTGTGGTTTGAGTCCCAGACCTGGTGACTTAAAACTCACACCAGGTGTGTGCATGTGCATGCCAAAGATCCCAAGAGGAGAATGGAGAAGAAGGGATTGTGATATGGCTATATCCTCTCTGCCCCCGGAGGGGGTCATTTCTTGCTTTCTGCCTATCTTTCTTTGTCTCTCTGGTGAGCACACACACTCTATAGTAAAAATCTCTCTTAAAAAGAAAATACTTTGGTTTTCTCTTGGAATGCAGAGGAGGTAGACAGCAAATTTTTATATTTTAATATCTATTTAATTACATTTTAATTTTCATTATCTCTTGTAGAAACCATATACATTGAGGTCTTATCAGAGTCCACCATTCTTAGAGAAGAGACTGCAGCATGGCCATGCCTTCTGGGGGGTAATTTCTAGTTTTATGTCTCTCTGTCTTTCTCTGTCCCTCTGGTGAGTGCATGCACCCTATAGCAAAAATCTCTGGTAAAGAAAAAAAACAGAGTCTACCATTCTTAACATACTCATCTTTGTATTCTCAGTGGCCATTACCATGTCCTGTATACATTAGGTGCTCTCTTTAATGTTTGATGAATAAGTGTCAGAGTTTAGAGATTAAAAAAGTTTAATTAGACTTAACTCTCATATTTCTTTTTATTTTTTAATTGCCAGAGGGCACATGCATTCACCAGAGAGAGACCAAGAAAGATGGAGAAAGAGAAAGTGAAAAAGCACCTGCCATTAGGGATGGTCATGTCACAATCTCTTCTCCTCCATTTCTCCTCTTGAAACTTCAGTCATGCATTTATACACCCCTGCAATGTTTTTCAAGCTGCCAGTTGCAGGACTTGAACCATGCAGTCAGCCATGTGGGATCCAGGCACATTAGCCACTGTCCCTTAACTCTCAGATTTTTATCCACCACTTTGAGCTGATGTATTATTGGCTTTAGCTGGAACAAGTTTTTTTACTCTCTGTTGTATGGTTTATGCTAATTTATCCTCCAGACTTTTATTTATGGTATGATACTACTAGATTCTCTTACTGATTATCTCCAAATCTCATATATCCTTCAAAGTCTTATATAAAGTTAATTTTATCTAAGGAATCCTCCCAGACTAGCCCACTGGATTTCCACAATGCTTTGCAACTTAAATAAGTTGTAGGCAAGAAAAATGAGTTAAAAAGTCTATTATCTAAATTAATTCTTTTTTGTTTTTGAGAGGTTTTCACTATAGGGAGTGTGTACTCACCAGAAAACCAGAGAGAGACAGAAAGCGAGAAATCACCTCTCAGGGGGGTGGCCATGCCACAATCCCTTCTCCTCCATTCTCTTCTCAGGATCTTAGGCATGCACGGACACGTGCCTGGCATGAGTTTAAGCCACTGGATCTGGGACTCGAACTGCCGTCGACCACATGGGAGTCCAGCGACATAGCCATTATGCCACCTGCTGGTCCCCTAAATGAATTATTTTAGGAAGAGAACAGCCTTGACTGAAAATACTCTGATTTATCCACTGAGGGAATAGGCAAGCCCAAAGGCATAGGTTCACAGGAACACAGAGAGATGGCTCAATTTCTCAGCCTAAAAAGAAGAGTCTTTTTTTTTTTTTTTTTTTTTTGCTTCTTGGGGTTGGTTAGGGAGAGGAAATCAAGGTGATGGGGAGGAATGGGAAAGAGGTGAGGGAGAAAACAGTGAGATTAGTCAAGGTGGAGTCTCGGAGCTGTGAAAAGCAACTTGGCTGTAGCGAGGGCCTTTAAAAAGAGAGATATCTGATGCTCACTGCAAAGTTGTTTTTGCTTTGTTGTTGCTGTCCCTTTTCCCTGGTTCCTTTATACCTTAAGGAAAGTTTGACGCTCATAAATTTTGAACCAGATAGCTTTTGGGTGGAATTGATGAAAGAGTTGGATTTTATAGTTGGGTTGAATGTAATGTAAAGCTGGAAGGATGGGTGAAGGGAAGCTGGCCTCTATGACTGCACCAGGATTTTGTTAAAATCTTTAGGAAGAATCTTTTGAGAGTTCTAGTTAATTGTGAACACCTCTCAGAGATCACAATGGGGCTATCCTGATTTAGTCTTCATATAATGAACTTGTACAAAATTTCTTGTCCCAAGTTCCCACTCCTACAGAAATCTACTTCTCACTTTTTCTTCCTTATTCTCTTTCTTCTTTCTTTCTTTCTTTCTTTTCTTTTCTTTTCTTTCTCTTTCTTTCATTCTTTCTCTCTCTCTCTCTCTCTCTCTCTCTCTCTCTCTCTCTCTCTCTCTCTCTCTCTCTCTCTCTCTCTCTCTCTCTCTCTCTCTCTCTCTCTCTCTCTCTCTCTCTCTCTCTCTCTCTCTCTCTCTCTCTCTCTCTCTCTCTCTCTCTCTCTCTCTCTCTCTCTCTCTCTCTCTCTCTCTCTCTCTCTCTCTCTCTCTCTCTCTCTCTCTCTCTCTCTCTCTCTCTCTCTCTCTCTCTCTCTCTCTCTCTCTCTCTCTCTCTCTCTCTCTCTCTCTCTCTCTCTCTCTCTCTCTCTCTCTCTCTCTCTCTCTCTCTCTCTCTCTCTCTCTCTCTCTCTCTCTCTCTCTCTCTCTCTCTCTCTCTCTCTCTCTCTCTCTCTCTCTCTCTCTCTCTCTCTCTCTCTCTCTCTCTCTCTCTCTCTCTCTCTCTCTCTCTCTCTCTCTCTCTCTCTCTCTCTCTCTCTCTCTCTCTCTCTCTCTCTCTCTCTCTCTCTCTCTCTCTCTCTCTCTCTCTCTCTCTCTCTCTCTCTCTCTCTCTCTCTCTCTCTCTCTCTCTCTCTCTCTCTCTCTCTCTTTCTTTCTTTCTTTTTTGGTGTTACCTCTTCCCTTCTTTCTCTTTCTGCTGCCTCAGCCTGTCTTATTTAGAACAATTTAGCTTCTCTCATCCTATGTCTACTGTCTTATAGTACAAACACCTAATAATGGTCCTATTGATTAAAAGATTATTCCTTTTGGATAGTAGGTCAGGTACAGAGGTAGTAGACAGCAAATTTTACTATTTATTTAATTTTAATTCTCTCTTGTAGAAATACTTATACAATAAGGTCTTATCAGAATCTATTTTAAATTCTATGGGAGTAGGGACCATATATTTCTTATGAACAAACACCATGCTACTTTATGAACCACCCAATATACAGCTAGGCATGTAGCCCTTATTCAGTGAGTCATGGGTGACCTGTAGTGAGTTACATGAGATCTATGAAAGGAGGGAGGAAGAAAATGGGAAAATGTTTGTAGAGTTCTACTTCATGCCAAGCATGGTATAATACACTGTATATGTAATATCTACAGTATAGCTAACACTTACTATGCACCTAATACTCTATACAAGTATTCTTAATTAATTCTCATTGCTAGGCAAAGTTATCTACTAACAGGAATTAGGCAATATGGTGGCCATATCGATCATAACCATCTTACAACATAGATATCATTCAAGTTATTGCACAGATAAGGAGTCTGGGGTCCTTGAGCTTTTTCAACTTTCCACAAGTGGAGTGGCAGAAATAGAACATTTGCTTTATCTTTTTGACTTTGTGGCCCATGATCTTTTTCTCTCACTTCACCACAAAATAAATCTATTTCAAGTATTTGAAGACAAGAGAGACCAGGAATGAGGAAGCTTGTGCTCATAGCCAGTTTTCTCTGGGTTAAGAGGAAAATGGATGGGTACAAGATGGTACATTCCAGAAGAGTTTCTCAAGGGAGAACTATTGACATTTTTTTGCTGAACAATTTTTTTTTATCATGTGCAAGTGATCTGTGTGTGGCAGGGTATTTCATATCCTTAGTTCTTGCCCACCAAATGTCAGGGGTGTTTCTTTTGCTCATGGCTCCCTCCCCCAAAATAGATGCTTTCAGACATTTCTGAATGTCTCTTGAGAGTGTACCATTTCCTTCTTCCTGAGAATGACCAGAGACCGGATTGTCTCCTTAAGCAATCCTAAATCCTCTTTAGCAACAATATTCAATAATGCTATGCAGAAATGAATGAATGAATGAGCCAATGAGAGGTGGTCAGAACTAATCCCAGACGCAGGCTGATTTTATGAGGGTAGGTTTTGACAGGATTTTTCTCCGTCTTTGGAGTACTGAGATCCCTAGAGTACTCAGGTTGATACCCTAATGAAGGTGTGATGTATGACCCAGACTGAAATGAAAGATCCAGAAGGCAAACTTCACCTACTCCAGTTTACCTCTCACCAGACTCCTTCTTGATGCTTTCAAGACTGTCAAGTGAAGATTCTGCTCAATGGCAGCTCAGAGTGGGAACAGAGAAGGGAGGGAGGTGCATCGGCTTCACTACAGTAAAGTGGAATACCATTGCCCTGATGCTAATGCAAACCAGCTGCTGGCCGGCCCCAGCTTGCGATAGAACAGGCGGAATTCTTGGACACTGAGTTATTCTTAGAAGCATGTGCACAGTCCCCTGGCAGGACTCACTGTGAACTGGCTGCTGCCAGCCCCTTGTCAGGATACTGTGCCAGCAGACCTGAGAGTGATTGTTCTTGCTTATGAAAAATAACTTTGGGATTTTAATTTCAAATTACCCACAGAGATGGGGCCTGGATATGGAGAATGGTGGGAAGGGCAGAGAGGGGAGTAGGACAAAGGACAGAAGAGCATCACCCATTTGCTCAACACATGTATTGAGTGTCTGCTCTGTGTGGCTGCTGGAGCTCTCAGCACATCCAGACTTCCATCTGAATTGAATGGACATGGGTGGGCAGTTGTCTAGACCTTGAGAGTGGGCACTCCTACATGCTTTTAGGTTCTTTTTATTGAATGCTTTTTGCATACTAGACTCTTTACATAGGAGATATCATTCAATCGTCACAGGAACACTGTCAAGTAGGTATCATTACACTGTGAAATAGTCATCACTAATCATATTTTACAGGAAACCAAGTGTTGCAGAGGAATCTGCCCAAGGTTCCAGAACTACCGAGATGCAGAGTCAGGATTTGAACTTAGGCCAGCTGACTCTTCTCTTCACACCTATGCTAGCACCCTGAGCCAAGGCCAAGCTGGACATTGAGACTATGCAGCCAAATAAAAGGACTGAATTCTAATCTTCAAATCTATTACACTGTCTACAGAAGAGACAGGCACTTGACAAGGAATTACTTGAAGAGGATCTGTAATGTAGGATATCAGAACTATTGATAAACTCCACCGCGATATGGCAGGGACAGCTTTGAACAGGAGAAGCTGGTGGAGTCTTACAGAGGCACCTACATGGGAGGCAATGGAAAAAGGCACTTTGAGCAGAAGATTAGCACGTGGATGAGCAATCGTAAGTGACTCAGTGGGGCTATAGCATGGGATGCAATGAAGACATGGAAGATGAGATGACTGGAATGGGGCCATTTCAGTCATTTCATCATGAAGTCATCTAACTGTAAAGGGCCATGGGTCAGATTGATGATCTGGTGCTTTGTTGTGGAGGAACTGAAAACTCCTGTATCCATCATTTAGTAATTTGCACATTTAGCATTAAGTGATTGAGCACCCACTGTATGCCAGGCACTCTACATTTCAAGAGTTGGTTTTCTTTTCCAATTGCTGGAGGGCATGTGCATTTGCTAGAGAGAGACAGAGAAAGAGAGGGAGCCATAAAGCATGCACCCCCTTCTCCTCTATTTCTCTGTCCTACTGTGATTTTAGGCACATGTGCATATAGGTCTGGTGTGTCTTTCAAGCTGCCGGGGCTGGGGTTCAAACCACAGTTGGCCACTTGGTCTCTGGATCCCTTAACCACTAAGTCACAGGATCAGGCCTACACTTTAAAAGGTTTTGTTGTTTAATTTATCAAAGGGTATATGCACTCACCAGAGAGAGACAGGCAGATGGAGAAAGTACCCCCCAGTCGGGTGTGGTCCTGTTGCAATCTCTTCTTCATTTCTCCACCGTGTTGGGATCTGAAGAATGCACCCATGTGTCCAGTGTGTTTTCAAGCCACTAAGGCTAGGATTCAAATTGGAATATTTGAATTGTGGGATCCAGCTCCTTTAACCACTAGGTTACTGGGCCATCCCTACATTTAAAGGGTTTTAAGTGGGAAACAGGTGCATGTTTTTTACTTTAGAGGAAAAGGAAAAAAAAAAGATACTTATGTGGAAAATCATTAAGGGGCCTCCCTAGTGGTCCAGATGAAAGATGACCTCAGAATGACCCGTGGTAGCAGCTGGGAATTTAGGAGCCACTATGGCAGTAGGGAACCCTCGCCACTTGACAAACATAGGGGATTAACTGAAGCTCATTTCCTTTGAGAAACACATTGCTGAATGCGGGCCTACATCATGGGAAGTGCCTGCAGATGTGAGTTTCAGGATACCCACATATGCCTGCTCCCATCAGTAGGACTGTACGTCCATCATTTGGTGTCAAACACAAATGTCAGTCTACATGATGAATGAATTATTCAAATATTTGCCAGAAAATAAGTTGTGCAAAATGAAACAAAGCAACAAAAAACACAGAACTATTTCTGTTATGCTGGGTTAAAAGCTTTAAAAAGAGAATTGCTAAAAGCAATGCCATGGAGTTGGGCATGTATGAGACAATGGAAGGATTGGGGACATCATAAAATTCTAGCAAGATTCTGCACTCAGATTGCTTTACAAGGGTCTTTAAGGTCTCTCTCCACTTCAAAGAAACTTATGCTAGAAATTGTAGATGATGCATTATGGGTGTGGTTTATGTAAGAAAGATGACAAGGATCTACAGTCAGCAGACCCGTTCTCAAAGAAAAGTCTTGGCTCCACATCAAAAGAGTGGTGTATGAATGTGCGTTTGAATGTGCGTTTATATGTTTTAAGTTAAAATTAAACAGGTTTGAAGTATGTATGTATCATTTGCTAGCTTTAAGAAAAGTTTTTATTGAAGTATAGCATACATAGAGGAAAGTGTACAGATCTGAGAGGATGGTGGGGTGTATTTTTATAAAGTCAACTCCCAGGGCAATCCCACACCAGACTGAGAAATAGAAGTTTGCCAGCACCCCCAAATCTTTCCTTATGCCTTATTCCAATTATTACACACTCCCACTTCAAATGTAACCACTGCTCTGACTTCAATAGCAGCATTGACTATCATTGCCTATTATATAAATTAAATCAAGCAGAATGTTTTTGTTTTTTGTTTGGGGCTTGACCTGTTTTGCTTGGCATGTTTATAAAATCCACCCATGTTGTTTAATGTGGCAGTAATGAGCTTGGTCTCTTTGTTGTACAGTACTCTGCAAGTTGCGTAGAAGTATACAGTAAGTACTTAATACATAGTAGTCAATGAAATGGGAGTGACCTCTAACAAAATAAGGCAACTCCTGGACAGCTGTCAGCTTTCTGAGTTCAAAGGATGTTTTGGAAGTGGTGAATACTCCAATTTATCTACCCATTTTACTGCTGAAGGATTTATGGTTGGGGGGGGAGTTCAAGAAGTTAATGGAAAATGCATATGATGAGAAAACTACATGGATTTCAACAGTTTCTTTGGGACCAAAAGGAACTCAAACTTTAATTCTACTTTCCACAAACTTTTTGAAGTTCCCTCATGTATGTTGCTTCCAGTGTCTGGCTATTGTGAATAGATCTGTGATTAAACACTGTGATCAGGTCTTTGGATGAACACATGTATGTGTGTTTTTTTGAGTGTCTAAGAGGAAAATCACTGGGTCCTCAGTTGGACATACATTCAGGTTGAGTCGACTCTGCCAGTTTTCCAAAGTGATTGTGTCAATTTACGCTTCCCCTCGTGGAGTATGAAAGTTCCAGTGGCTCCAACCTTCTTGCCAATGTTTAGTATTCTCTATGTTCTTTTTACTTTTAGCTGTTCTTGTGGGGGTGCAGTGGTAGTATCTAACTTTTTTGTTTGTTTTTAATAAACCTTTTGTTATAGAATAATTTTAAATTTACAGTAAAGTTGCAAACTGTACAGTTTCCAGATAGTCCTCTCAGTATTCCTCATTTGTTGACATCTTATATTATCATAGTAAATTTGTCAGAGCTAAGAAACTGATAATAGTACAGTACTATTAAGTAAACTCCAGACTTCAGATTTCACCAGTTTTTCTATTATCATTCTTTATGTTTTGCCATTCCAGGGCAAATTGTAGATACCACATTGTATCTAATTGTCATGCCTCTTGTCCCTTCTGCTTCATGATTGTTTCTTAGTCTTTCTTTTGCCTTTTATGATCTTGATGGTCTTGAGAAATACTAACAAGGCATTCTGTTGCATGTCCTGAATCTTGGTCTGTTTGATGTTTTTCTCATGACTATCCTTGAATTAAGAGTTTCTGGAAAGAATACCAAAGAGATGAAGTGCTCTTTACACCATAATTAAAGAGTACCTTACACTCATCTGACATCACTGCTGATGTTAACCCTCATCACTTGCTTAAGGTAATATTTATCAGGTTTCTCCACTGTAGAGTCACTATTTCTCCTTCATCCTGTTCTATCATTTGAAAGTGAATCACATGGTCTAGGTCATGCTCCAATGGAATAGGGAAGTCCGACCTCTTGGAGGATGGGATATCTACTTATGTTATTTGGAATTCTTCTACAAGGAAGGCTTGATTCATCTCATTCATCCATATCATGTATACTAATGTTTTAAAATATTTTATTTAACTTTATTCATTTATTTATTTTAATTTGACCAGAGAGAGACAGAATGAGAGGGAGAGAGAGAAAGCTAGGAAGGAAGCTGTCAGGTCCAGGACTTGAACCATAGTTGGCCGTGTGGGCAACCTTTAACCACCATGCCACCTGCTGGCCCCATGCATACTAATTTTATACTTTGGTTTATAATCCAACATGATGGTATTCTTTTGTTTTTGTTTTGTTTTTGCTACAGGGTGTGCGTACTCATAGAAGACACAGAGAGGGAAAGCAGAGAGAGTGAGTGAGAAAGTGAGAAATCACCCCCTAGCAGTGATGGCACACCACAATCCACACCACAATTCCATTTTCCTCTTGGGATTTTGGACACATATGCACATGCATCATGCCTATATATATTTTTTTTTTGAGAAGTTTTTGCTATAGGGCGTGTGCGCTTGCCAGACAGACAGAGAGACAGAAAGCGAGAAATCACCCCCCAGGGGGGATGGTTATGCCGCAATCCCTTCTCCTCCATTCTCCTCTTGGGATCTTGGGCATGCACGCACACGCGCCCGCCGTGAGTTTTGAGCCACCAGGTCCGGGACACAAACCGTGGTCGACTACGTGGGAGTCCAGCGACATAGCCATTACACTAACTGCTGGTCCCCATCATGCATATTTTTCAAGTTGCTGGGTTAGGCCCTAGAATTGCAAAGTCGGTCATGTGGGCTCCAGTCAACTTAACCTCTATATCACCTGCTGGCCCTCAATATAACATTATTTGAAGTTCAAACTTTTTCAGCTTTGGCCATTGGAAGCTCCTTGTGGGTGACTATCATGTCCCTTTAATGTGCCCTCAATTCTCTACTTCCTTACTTTCCAGTACTATAATATATATTCCAGTGTCATACTGTACTTTCCCCCAGCCTTAGAATCATTCATGTCTCTTCGAAGCCTTGATTTGTTTTTATTGGAAAATAGTATTTAGAAGTCAGACTATTATGCTTTCATTTGCATTTTCCATGAAGAGGATGTTTCTTGTCCGTTTGGATATTATTTTTAACGAAGTGCCTATTTAAGTCATTTGCCTTTTGTCAGGGGAAGTATATTCTGGATTTGAGCCTTCGTTGGGTGTTTACATCACACATATCCTCTTTTACTCTGTGACTTGACTTGTTCTATTAGTGGCATCTTCAAAAACCAGATATTCTTCATATTGTCATGGAGTTATCCTGTCCCCTCAATGGTTCTGTTTATAATCATAAGAATATTCTCAGGGCCAACAGGTGGCGAAGTGGTTAAAGTGGTTAAAGCACTGAATTCCCAGGTGGGTGACTGCTGTTTGTGGTATGAAACACACTGGTGCATGTGTGTGCATGCCCAGGATCCTGAGAGGAGAATAAAGAAGGGATATATATATATATATGTATATTGTTGCCAGAGGGCACATGCATTCACCACACACACACACACACACACACACACACACAGAGAGAGAGAGAGAGAGAGAGAGGGCCCTCCAATGGGGCACAGTCATGCCTCGATCCTTTTACCTCATTCGTCTCTGTAAGGAGTTTGGGCATGCACACACTCATATCTGGCCTGCTTCTCAAGGCACTGGGCACCTAGTTGAACCACATGCTAAATTGGCCTTCTCTCTTTCTATCTCATATATATACATATATGTACATAGGCTATATATATATATATATATACACACCCATAGACAAACCCATGTATAGAGATATAGATGGATATACATGTATTTTTTATTAAAGTATTCTTTATAAAAGTACACAAACTTAAAGTGCTCAGCGTGATAAATGCTTATAAAACAATTATCTTAACATTACCACATCGAAATCAAGAAAGAAAACACCATGTATAATCAGAAATCTCCCTTGTGCACATCCTGTCATTCTCCAAAGACAGCCACTATTTGGACTTCTCTCATTAGACATAATTTTGCTTGTATTGTATCATCTAAGTGAAATTGTGGTCATGTACTCTTCTGTCTGGCTGCTCTGCTCAACACTATGCCTGCAAGATTTATCTGCGTCATGCATGCCCTGGTAGTTACTTTTCATTGCCCTATTGCAGTCTATTCTATTGTCTGAGTGTGCCACACTTTACTCATTGTACCATTGATATATAGCTGAGTTGTTTCCAGTGCTGAGTTCTCACACGTAATGTTGCTACGAGCCATTGTTTTGCATATCCTCTAGCAGACATAGGCACTGATTTCTCATGGATTTACAGTATGAGTACAATAGTTGCCAAATTAGAAAAAAAGAACACAAATATTAATATTTCATGAGGCAGCTCTTGTTTCTATTTCTGATGAAGATTTGCCAAAGTTCTAGAGGACTTCTTAGTCTCTTCACAAAGTGTACATGAACCCTAAAATTCTCAAAGATAGATACAAATCAGCTGTCATAAAGTGCAGAAAGAACGTACAGGAATATGGGTGTCCAGAGTGCAAGATCTCTTGTCTAGTGCTTCGTGGAGAAATGCCGATCTCAGCCCTGGAGGATTTTCTGGGTTGGGTTCCTGCTCAGGTGCACCAGTCCCTTTCCTTTCTCCTTCTTGCCTTACATCTTTCATTTCTTTCTTACTTCTGCAGGAATCAGTTCCAGAGGTGAGTTTGCAAACATCTCAATCATTTGCCTTCTAGGATCAAAGCTTCTCACAGGACCCTACAGCACTAGAATCTACAAAGTTGGAAGGTGATCAACCCACATACAAGGGGTTCTTTGCTATGTATGCTTGAAGACTGGGAGTCAGAACTTAGAATTAGAAAGAGCTTTCTACTCAAGCTTATCTCCCCCTTTCGTGTGACAGTGACACCCTCTACTTCGATTTCGCTCTTCATTACTCTTGGGGTCCTTTCTTGTAGTAACCTTGCCATCTCACCTAACCCTGGTTGCAAAGTCATCATTGCCCCAGCCAGAGCTCATGGATGGTAAGTGCTCGAGAACCCACTCAGAGTCCAGTGGATACTGCAAACTTTCTTCTTCTTATCATATGGCTCTTTAGGCAACACTAGATTTCCCTCTCCAGCACATATGGGGTCTCTTATACTTTGGAGAGATTTTTTTGCCATAGGGTGCATGCGCTTCCCAGAAAGACAGCGAGATAGAGAGACAGAAAGCAAGAAATCATTCCACAGAGGGGATGGCCACACCACAATCCCTTCTCCTTCATTCTCTTCTTGGGATCCTGGGTGCACGCGTGTGCGTGTGCACGCGCGCGCGCACACACACACACACACACACACACACACAAACATACACACACACGTGCCCAGTGTGAGTTTAAATCACTGGGTCCGGGACTCGAACTCTGGTCAACTAAATGGGAGTCCAGCAACATAGCCATTACACCAACTGCTGATCCCACAGGTCTCCTATCCTTTGGTTTCCCTCTTTTTTTTGCTATTTATCTCTCTTCTCCTGGGATCCTGCCTTTATCATGTATATTGCAGACTAGAGGTAACATTTTTGTGTTCTTCGACCTCCCCCACCTCCCATGTTGCTAAGTTCCTTTGCTCCAGACTCTCAGCTACTTTTTTTAAAAAAGAATTATTTATTTAGTTTTATCAGTATTATTGTTTTAAAATTTACTATATGGCATGCACACTCACCAGAGAGAGAGAGAGAGCACATGTTCAAGAGAAAGAGAAAGAGGAATGTGAGAAAGCAAGCCAACAGGTCCAGCCAACACGATCAGCCATGTGGGAGTTCAGAGCCTTAATCATCATGCTACCTGCTGGCCCCCTTCTAAAAAGAATTATTTATCTAATTTTTTTTTATCATTATTATTGGACTCCCACCTGCTTCTCAAAAGAGCAGCCACAAGATAAAGACTCAAGGAGCTCTTGTTAAGACAGACTGTTGCCACTAAAGCACAGCTTCAATGCATTATAATCCTAAAATTATCTTCCCCATCAAGGTTGAGGATTGATTGGAGTGGATCCACCCTTTTGGACCTATAGGACAATGAGTTATAATGAATGTATAGTTGTGTAACCACCTCCATAAGTGAGATACAGAACATTTCCATCTCTCTAAAAAGAGCCCTCTGGCCTGAGCAGTCAGTGCCTTGCCCAGCCCCCAGAGGGGTCTGTCTTTTACAACAGAAATTCTCCCTAAGACAGTCACACTTGTCCATGCAAAAGGTATGGGGATAGTGCTCTGTTTCTTTAAGATGGAAGGCAATGGGGACTGCAAGTTGAAGACAGAGTAGCTAGTGCTGAATATAACTTAGTCCCAGAGACAAGGTTCTGGGTGAAGGGCTAGGGGACTGAGACTTGGGAGGGTCAGGAGGGAAAACTGGGAGAAGCAATACCCAGGACATGAACCAGAGCCTGGTGTGAATTAGGGATTGGAAAGAGGAGCAAAACCAGAAATCGAGATGCCAGAACTGAGCATTTAGCATGGAGTCCAGTGGGTTTTTCAGGCTGGGTCTCCACCAGGCTTAAAGTGTCATCAAGTATCACCTGACTGAAGGATTATAGACTGAGATCAAGAAAGAGAGCATAGAGGACAGAGACTTGCTGGTTTCAGTGTGCGTGTGTGTGTGTGCGTGTGTGCGTGTGTGTGTGTGCGTGCGTGTGTGTGTGTATTTGGAGTCTGCCAACACATTGGGCCATCTCAAACATTATTGCTAACCCATATTCTCAGCCAGGTGGGGAAGCTTGGAGCTGGGCCAGTCAGAAGCCTAATCTCGTCCTGCACTGGAGCCTGGCTGGGCTGCCTTGCAAACAACCTGTGCTGGCTCTGAGCAGAGCAGCACGTGCTCAGAGCTGACAGGCCAGCCGCAGGCTCACGGGCCGTCACCCTGGCTGGAGCAGCCGCACATTCTTAGACGCTCTATGTCATGGAAAGAAAGTTGAAGCACTCCATCTGCTGTGCCCCCCCCAAATATTACCCTTCCACAACAAAAGAGGGGTTCACAGAGGTGATGTACTCCTTTTCTTCTCTCAGAGGGTGGGGAGATTCAGATCCTGGAGTCTGTGGTGATATTAAGTTTGAGGAATTTAAAAAATCATCACACGGAAGCATCTGCTAAATACCCTTCTGCATACGGTGCTCACGGAATCTTGGTCTGAGGAGGGGGACTCGGCAGGTTGTGTTTTTATGGGATTATACACTGGAGGGGATGAGAGCATGCTTTTATTCCTGTACTTGTTCGCTTTAACTGATGACCACATTAAATTACATGCTACATGCTAAGTGTTATAAAGCATAGTGAACAAGCCAGGCAAGGTCTCTGGCCTCATGAGCTGATGGGCCAGCAGGGGTGGGCATCTGTCAAAGGACCCAGTGGAGCTCTGACTCACTTCCATGGCCCTAATTTATGACTCCTCTGCGTCTGTGCCCTTTACACGGGCATCAAGGGATGGAGCCTAAATGCTTATCTTCGAATCTGGCTCTTTTTGTGACTTACCCTGCTTAATGGAAGGTGAGCTGAGTACCAACTGTGAGCCGAGGCTTCAGGATACTTGTTGCATGTCTTCTCTGTTTGAGAACCATGCCTGTGCTTGCTTAATGAATAAACTTGGCCCAGTTTGGTACAGGCTGCAAGTCCACCAGAGAATTGCTCATTTGTCTGAGTGGAAGCCATTCTGGATCAGTCACCAGCCAGCCTGTTCCCAGACACATGAGCGAGGGCAGTTCAGAGCAGCAGAGCTTCCTCCTCTACCCAGGGCTGACCGAGACACATGGCTGTGCCCAGCCAAGAGCGGCAGGGCTGCCCAGTCCACCTGCAGAAACATGAACAGTAAGAAATCTTGATTTCTCACTATGCAAGGTGTTCTGTGCTCACTGATGGTTGGTGCCAGGCTTTGACTTTCTGGAGGCTCAGGAAGTATTCCTCCCAACCCCCCCCAAAAAACTCCGGCCCCCCTGCCTTAGCCCTTTCCCTCTTTCTCTATACTTTCTCCCCCTACCTTTAAACCATCATCTATTTGAAGCAATCAGAACTGTCATAATGATGTTTATTGCATTTCATAAACCTTTCTAAAGGGAGGAGGATGACACTGCAAAATCTGTACCATGAATATTTATTTCCCTAACATTACTTGCCAAGAGTTGGTTGTGGAAAAGCTCATCTGCTGGATTCTTCTGCAGCTGGGGGATAGGGCAGGTGTGCCAAGAGGAACTCAAGAGTGAGAAGTAAGCACTTTTCTTTTTTTTTTTTTTTTTTTTTTGCAGAAGAGAGAGAAGGGAGTAGGTTGAAAAATGATACAGGCCTGCCCAGATGGAGATTTGGTGGAGTAGTTCAGAAACGAGTTTGTGCATTCAGTCATTCATTCATTCCTCTGTTCATAAGCTCTCAACACAGCTTACTTTTTACAGATATTTTTTAAAATAAAAAGTAAATATTTAAGGTAAATAGCATGATGCTTTGACATATATAAGAAATATTTTAAAGAAGAATAAAGTATTATCTCTTAGTATGTGTGTGTGATGTATTTGAACAACCACTATGTTCAAATTAGAAAATATGGTAATTCAGTGGAAGGACCTTTGAGTTCTCCTTTTATGATTTAAACCTTTGGAGAGAGTTGAAAATTTGTCTTCAGAAAACACTTATTGTTGGTTCCAAGGCTTGGTTTGTATGAGAGGATTCATACCAGTTCATGGACATCGCAGAGCACCAGGCTGGGCTGCACCTGGGTTGGGCGGGGCTGGGGCAGGAATCATGGCTCAGTGTTTTTGAACCTTTGAGATCATGAACTGCATCACACAAAGGTGCCATTGTGCCTGGTGCCTCCGTGGTGGTGATTTCACTGCTGGGCCATGTCCCTCAAAGGTTTCTTGCAGCCTGGGGAAGGCAGCTGTAGCATGATTCTCCAATGAAATCATCAGGCCCAGACCACAGCAGTCAGCCTCACCCTGCACTCCCAGGTCCCATTTTAATCCCCCTGGGTGGAGACGCTGAAGGGCAAGCAGGCTGCGTTAGTTGGCAGTAGTGATGCTGAGTCTGCTGGCCCCCAAAGCTTGAGAGAACTTAGCTTAGGGGGTCTCCTCAAAGAAATCTGGCCATTCCATGGAACTGGGTCAAGAGGCCTCCTTTCCAAACTAAGGGACTTTGGCCATCCTCTTATAAACCATGAATGCCCTGGAATCTTGGGATTTTCCTTGGGGGTGATGTGGATTGTAGGCCTGTGCCTGACTGAAATGACTCCGGAATTGTCTAGCACAGTGTTTGGTGCATCACATGAATCAATCAAAAACGAACTACTTCAGGGAAGCGTATATGAACACGTGGCTCCTAGCAAATAATTTCTTTTACACAGTGAATATACTGATTTGCCTAGAGAAATAGTATAGGATGATGGATAAGAACAATAGCTCCCGAGCCAGGCTGCCTGGCTCAAATCTTGCCTCTTGTATTAACTAGCTGTGTGCCCTGGACAGATTACCTGACTTCTGTGTGTCTCTCTATATAATATGGAGATTAAAATGGATGTCCAGTCTCTTTTATGTTCTTGCTTTCTGTCTTTGTTTTCCCTTGAGAGAAGCTAGCCGTCATTTTATAAGCCATATGCATGGTAAAAAATTAAAGTCTCCTGCTAACATCCTCTTGAGTGAGCCACCTTGGAAGGGGATACTCCATTTCCAATCATGCCTTTAGATAACTGCAGCCAGAGGCCACATCTTGACTGCCACCTCACAAGAGACCCTGGGTTAGAATCACACACTCCTGGCTTCTGGATCCCCAGAAACTACTAGGGATAATAAAAGTCTTTTTTTTTTTCTTTTAGAGAGAGAGAGAGAGAGAGGAGAGAGAAAGACTTTTGCTATGGGGTGTGTGCACTCACTGGAAAGACAGAGAGACAGTGACAGAAAGCAAGTAATCAGTTCCCAAGGGGATTGCCACGCTGCAACCCTTCTCCATTCTCCTCTCGGGGTTTTGGACATGCACACACATGTGTCCAGCATGAGTTTCAAGCCACACGGTCCAGGACTGAAACCACATTCAGCCATGTGGGAATCCAGTGACGTAACCATTATGCCATCTGCTGGTCCCAATGTCTGTTGTTTTAAGCCACAAGAATTGAGGAAATTTGTTATGTGGCAATAGGTAACTAAGCACATTCTTTCTTTGGTGTACAAAGTTTGATGGAACAGAAATGAATCATCTGAGGACTCTGATACTTACGGAAAGAGCTAGGGAGAAAGCCTAAGGCACTATAAAAGAGGAATAGCAGGGATGGCTTGAAAGTGGTGGTACTTGGCAGAGGCTCCCTACAATCAGTAAATCTAAGTTGCATCTTGAAGGATGAACTGAACTAGTAAAGCAGTGTGGAGAACAGGGGCAGGAGAAGGAACAGCACATGCAAAGGCCTGGAGGTAAGGGATGGCAAGTAGAGGTGTGGGTGAGAAATGGGTCAGATGATGTTGGACTTTGGTTCCATGACAAAGGAGTTTGAACTTTGAAGGGTTTTATAGAGGATGGGATTACATTTTAGAAATATCGGAGTATGACGTGGAGAATAGATTAGAGTAGGACTAGAAAAAATAGGAGCCTGATCATTTACTTCCATTTACCTGTTCTATGATGATATATTACATTATCAGATATATGTACTTATTTTTTTAAATAAGTGTTATTCTTTTTAAAACATTTATTATTATCATAATCTTGTTTAAATGACATTGAATCACATATATCTTTATAATATATTTCTTTTTCCAGAAGGAATGCCATGCATTTCAGTCAAGACAAAGACATTACTAACCACATCATCATGACTTCAGGTTGGTTTCTTGGGACTTTAAGACGAACTTTCACCTCTCCCCACCCCATCTGGAGACTGGTTCAAGCCAGTGGCACTGCCGGACACCAGGCTGAATGCCCGGGACCCATCCCTCATCCCCGCCCCTACTCATCTCTGGACTTCAGGTTGGTTTCTCAGGACTTTAAGATGATCACTAACTACATCGTCATCAAATAGCTTTTCAATTTTTTTCAGATTATTTTTATTATTGTTCTCATTATTTTTTAAACATTTAATCACTATATATAATTTTGCTTATAAAAGGAATTTACCCAACATGAAATACTTCTCAGACCAGTCCAATTGAGAATACTATACATGTTATCATCAACAGGTAATACACCATTTCTGTGTTCCACTAATGTCATGTCTCTCTATTTCTTTTTTTGTTTGTTTGTTTTGTTTTGGAGAGGTTTTTGCTATAGGGTGAATGTGCTCACCAGACAGACAGAGAGAGACAGAGAGACAGAAAGCGAGAAATCACCCCCCAGGGGGGATGGCCACACCCCAATCCCTTCGCCTCTATTCTCTTGGGATCTTGGGCACACATGCACAAGCGCCCAGTGTGAGTTTTAAGTCACCGGGTCTGGGTCACGAACCGCGGTCGACTACATGGGAATCCAGCGATATAGCCATTACGCTAACTGCTGGTCCCATGTCTCTCTATTTCTGAACATATGGATATACTTTCTTTATTTGAAATAAGTTTATGTTGGGATAATTTTCTCATGTTATTTTTATTAAATGAAGTGTAGTGTGATGGCATAGTATAATCGAATGTACCCTAATTAAATTAACTAATCTCCTATTGATGGATATTTAGATTATTATTTATTTTTCACAGTTTATAAATAATACTAGGGTCTTCATGACAACAGTCTCCCACAATCTTGTACGGTGAGTTTATTTTAAGAGGGAGCTGAGGTGCACATGTGGGCAAGCGTATGTAGACAAGGCAGCAGACTGAGGTTCAGCTATCCAGTATATTAGTGACTTCATCTCTGGTATGTTCTGAGACATTCTTGATTTGGAACATTCCACTTCATGAAGGCCATGTATTCTGTGTTTTTTCTTGGAAAATATTCTCACCACTCCATTCCATGAACTTCATGCTTCAGATCAAGCCAGCGACATTGACTTGCTTTCCACATCCCACACCTGCATTGCTGCTCTCACTTCCTCATCTGCATGTGCCAACGCCTCTGCCTGAAATGCACCTCCTTTATCTGTCTACCTATTTTCACCATTTCTTAAGACTCATGTGATACACCTCTGAGCAAGTTTTCCTAATATTGTTCCACCCAGGATGGATTAGGGTCTTCTCCTAGGGCACCCCTGGTTCCCTGTGCTTTTATCAAATTTAGAACAATATGTCAAAATGATCACTTTATGAATCTCCCCTACTCAGCCATGAGATCCTCTGGAGTAAGCAATCATGAATTAAATGAAACAAAACAAAAGAAAAAACAACTCTATGACTTTATATAATGACTGAAATATTTTGGGCATTGATGAAATTATACTTAAAGAATGAATGAATCAAAAACCCTGGTAGAAAAGGTGAGTAGCTGGATTGTGCAAGGGCTGGGTTTTTGTTGAACAAAGTTAACCCAATTGGGGAATGAAATTGAAATTGCCAAGTGGGTCGAAGTGGTAGACCCTGGGGCTTATGAGGGACAGGAAGAAAGTGAAGGCAGGAGGTGCTGATCGAGAGGAAGCCGAAGAATCAAGGATCTGAGGGCCGTGGATTGGAAGACAGGTGTGGTGAGAGTAATGCTGAGGCTGGAATAATAGGCAGTAGTTCTCAAACTCAACTATGTACATGTATAATCCAAGAAGCTCATTACAATTGCAGATTTCTTTTTAATTACCAGAGGGTGTGCATACTTGCCAGAGACAATCAGATGGGCAGAGAGAGAGGGAGAAGAAGGCATCTCTCAGTGGTGTGTGGTATACAACAATACCTTCTCCTTTGCCCATCCTGTTGGGATTTTGGCCATGCTTACACATACGCTTGATGTGTTTTCCAAACTGCCAGGGCCTGGATTTTTTTTTTCAACAAAAGCTTTATTTAGTTAATTCAGAAAACATTTGCAAAATAAATTTTAGTTGCAATTTCACATGTACTAAAAATACAGGTGATGTTTATAACAATAACTTACAGATACAAATTAATGATAAACTACAATTTCACAAAATATTATAAACATTTTGCACATTAGTCAGTCCTAAAATAGATAAGTGGGATTATATCAAACTAAAAAGCACCTCACATAGAAAGAAACTATAACTAAGGTAAAAAGACAACCCTTGAATGAGAGAAAATACTTGCATATTATTCCTCCAATAAGGTATTGCTACCTAGAATATATAAAGAACTCTAGTTGCTTACCCATAAAGAAAGAAACAATCCAATTAAAAAAAAGGAAAATGAATTGAATAGACAACTCTCCAAGGAAGACTTAATGAATGGCCAAGGGCCATATTAATAATGTTCAGAGTCCCTGGGCATAAGGGAAATGCAAATTAAAACTAAAGTGAGATATCATTTAACCCTAGACAGAGTGGCTAGGATAAAAAAAAAAAAAAAAGAATGATAAGTGTTGGTGAGGCTGTGGTGAAAAGGGGACTCTTTTACACTGTTGGTGGGAATGTCTGTGGAAAACAATATGCAGATTTCTCAAAAACATACAAATAGAACTGTCATATGACCCAGCAATCCCACTTCTTGATATTTACCCAAAGTAGATCTATACTTTGGTTAGTTGGAAAGACCTCTTCCCATCATTTTTTATTGCAGGATTATTTATAATTGTTAAAACATGGCACTAACCTAAGTGTCTATAAAACTGATGACTGGGTTAAAAAAAAACTTTGGGCATATTACATAGCTATAAGAAATGATTAGCTCTGGGGCCAGCAGGTGGTTAAGGGCGCTGAACTGCCATATGGTCAACTGCAGTTTGAGTCCCAGACTTGATGGCTTGCTTTCTCATTTTCTCTCTTTCTCTCTCCCTCTCCGGTCAAATTAAAAATAAATAAAGTTAAATAAAATAATACTTAAAAAAAAAAGAAACAATGAGATCCTATTGTTCAACTCAAAATGGATGAGTATAGATTTAATGTTGAGCAAAGTGAGCCAGACTTTAAAAGATACACATTGTATGGGACTAGCAGATAGCATAATGGTTACATTGCTGTACCCCCACATGGCCAACCGCAGTTTGAGTCCCGGACCTGGTGGCTTGAAACTCACACAGGGTGCATGCCCAAAATCCTGAGAGGAGACTGGAAGAGGGATTGCAACATGGCTATCCCCTCCGGGAGGTGATTTCTCACTTTCTGTCTCCCTGTCTCTGTGGCAAGTACACAAGGCCTAAAACAAAAATCTCTCTCTCTCTCTCAAAAACAAACAAACAAACAAAAAGATACACATTGTATATACTCTCTCGATTCCTACTGAGTATCTGTACTTACTTTATGGCAGAGGTTGAGAGATCTGAACATGTGATGGTGGGGAGGATTGTTGTGGATGGTAGCTACAATAAGGGGAAAAGTAGTTGGCATAGAGTGGGTGGTAGATGGTGGGTGTGACAAAAAAAAGATTTTAAATTATAAACTGTTTTTTAATAAGAGAAAAACAAATCCACCTCCTCCCAGCTTTTTTGTATTGTCTGAAATAGTTCACAATAGTGTATACCTGTTAATTTATCTGTCAGCAAAAGAGCACTTTGCTTAACAGGGCCATAATTGCCACAGGCATCTGACTCCTTTAATCAGTTGGCTGTAGGCCTGGTCCACAAATGCAGATTCCTGAATATCTCTCTTAGTGACTCTAAATCAGTAGGTCTAAGGTAGAGTGTAGGATCTGTATATTTAATTAATATCCCAGAAATATCTCACTCAAGAATTCCTTTTCTGTTTTCAATAGAATACTGCAGAGTGGATAATTTATAAAGAAAAAAAATATTTAGCTCGTGGTTCTATAGGCTGAGAAGTTCAAGGGCATAGCAATAGCTTCTGGCAAGGGCTTTTGTTGGGCATCATAACATGATAGAAAAGTAGAAGGGCATGGACGTGCCTGTGAAGAAACTGCAGGAGTGAGACAAGCTTGCTTTTGTACCAACTCATTCTTACAAAAAAATAACTCTCATGATAATGGAATTTTAGTTCATTAATAATGGCAGAACATTCATAACCTGATCATCTCTTAAAGGTCCCACCTCTTAATGCTATCACATCAACAATAACATTTCCAATAAATGAACTTTTGGGAACACATTTAAGTCATAGCAGATCTTGCAGCACCGTGGGCACTTTCTGAAAAGTAAGACTACTGAGGAAAAGAGAGTTGTCTGATTTTAATATTACAGAGGTGGAGATGACTTTCCTGAAGTCAAGGTTTGGGTATGGCCACAGAAATACATGAGTGGAGCCAGAGTGGCATGGAGATAGGTGGAAGTGAAGATGAAGGGATCCTCCATGTGCTTGTGATCATTCCCAGGATGGTGGCAGTGCTTAGTGGGAGGAAGGATTAAGCAGCATGTGCCAAAGTCTCCCATGAGTAAAGGGAGGGCCCAGAGGGATGTTGGTTGATCTCCATGCTGGAGTGGACACTTTACAAACCAATGACTACAGTTCTTGTACGTCAATGTGCAATGGTAATACAGGGTAGAATCTGTAGCTGAGGAGAAGAGAGGGATATATGTTGGAGCCTTTCTATTACCAGTATTCCTAGGGCTTCAGGCACCATAAGAGGGTTGGGCAGGTGTCTGCAAAGTGGTACAGAAGACCGACAGAGGATAATCATGGGCACAGATAATGAAGACATTTTTTGGAAGGCTGTTCTCAAACCATCTATGGACCCCACCACCCACCATACAAATAGTGGCATCAACAGAAGTCATCTTTGGCCAATAATCCAAGGTTTTCAGATCTGGCATTATTGAAGATCTAAAGTGCTAATTAACCATCTCTTCATTCCAGTGGATTCTAACCAATCTGTGAAACAGACATGAGAGCTGAAGATTCAGATATCACCTTTGCTTTATTATCCAAAGCGAGATCAGAGAATGTAGCTTAGAACTGAGGCTGAAATCAGATTTTCTACCTCTGCTCTCCCAAACTTAGTGCCTACTTATGGGGTGAATTAGGTCTGCCTCGCCAATCTTGCCCTATCAGCTGCATTCCAGAGAAAACTGCCTTGCCCTACATTACCCATCACAGGGGAGTGCAGGTTTTCCAATGTGCCTTTTCATACAAAAAAAAAAAAAAATCCACCCCTGGCTAATGTAGTTCAATGGATAGATGGCTCTGCCCAGGTAACCAAAGAGATAAGCTCCCTTTTCTGCCCTGAAGAATCACAAGAGAGGGAATGAAGAGGATGGCTCTCTGAGTGATTGAGAGAGTCTGAAAAAATTCTCATTTTATGGACCAAGTTTGTTTAGGCAGAGAATATGTTTCTCCTGTCTTAGGAGAAACTTTGAAAATATGGGAGAGATGCCACAGGTTGCTGCAGAGAGGAAGTCAGTCCTTAAGAGCAGTCCTGGGAATGGAAACTTGGTAAGATGTCTGGGATGTTGTAACTCCCTAACATTGTCATCTACTGCTTGATTTCTTAGACTTTTTTTTAGTATAGCCTTTAAAAATAAAAGGATTCAAGTCCATGGTCTTAGATCCTGCAAGCATGCATTCATGAGAACGCTGTTCGCCAATTCTTGACTATTTGGAGTGTTTGATGTTGGACTCTAAAATCCAAGCTAGTGTTTGTGCTTCAGTTAAGCCTCCCAGGGACAGCTCCCAGTCAGTGATTGATGCAGTGGCAAGGATAAGACATGGGGCTCCTCTGATAGCTGACATCAGCTTGAAGACTGATAGTCTTTCCGAACTCTTCTTAGATACCTCAACACTTTAAGGCCCTTCCTTCCCTGTTTTCTTCACTTGGCCAGACATGCATTGTGGTCAGAAGGCTCTCCCACCACTCTGAGTTTTCTTTCAATTTTCTCTCATAGATATTTCCTCTAATAAAATCCTTGCATGTTTATTACTATCTTGACGACTGCTTCTTGGAGGATCCAGACTAACACAGCAAGTAAAACAGGAAGGGTGCCATGACCTAGGACAATCATCTTACTCTGAAATCTACCTCCGAGAGTGGAAAAAAATTTAGGAAAGCTAACCAAATCACTGGTTATTAAGTGCAAAGAGGTTAGGCCATGGGGGTTTACTCCAATGACTCTGTGCTAGACAGGACACAATCATTATCCCTGGAATCCCCAGCTCTACAGATCAGGACCAAACAGTCAGTGAGATTAAGATCCTGCAGCTGCCAAGACACACTTTCAGGTGAAAAAACAGACCCTTCTGTGCCTCACACTCTCTGTTGTTACTCCTGAGTCTAACTGTCTATAGGGAGGATGGGTTTCTGAAATGGTGGCACACCCAGGAGACTTGGCCAGCACTTTTTTTTTTTTTTTTTTTTTTTTTAGTAATGCCCAGACATCTTGGGTGTACTGCTATCCTGGTATCTACAAACCTCCCCAGAAATATTTCTCATTTTATGGCCTGCCTGCTTGAAGTGACTACTGAGAATTTAAAACTGTTTTTCCTAAGGCTCCTGACTCAGATGAGAACCAACAGACCCTATAATGGACCAACTCAAAGTCTTGATCAAATGGCAGACTGATGCAAACCTGGAACCTCCTGCATGTGAAAAATTCTTTCTTACTTTAATCTCATCTAACAAGGTAGGTCAGCTCGATTTGTGACATGTATCCCAAATATCTCTGCTTTTCTCCATTACCACTGCTTCCACCTCATCCATGCCACCATCTCTTCTCAACCACAGTAGCCTCCTAACTGGTCTTTCTGACTCTCTGTCCTTCCCCATATAGCTCATTCTTTATATAAAGCCAAAATGATTGCTCTAAAAAATCAGATCATGTTTCTCCTCTACTTTAAGCCTTCAGATGTCTTCTAAGTATACTTGGTAAATGAGCCATGCTCCTTCCCATAGCTCCTGTGTTCTTCTGTGACCAGACTGCTGCCTCTTACTCCTTAAACCTCTCCAGTCAAATTGCTTTCTGCTCTCTCCTCTATTCCCTACTCTTCCTTGAGTCCTTACCACTCTGAACATCTGTGTGTTTCTGGAACAGATCAAGTTCTTCACCCCTCAGTCTTTGCACAGGCTGTTTCACTTGCCTGAGAAGGTGCTTTCCCACCTTTGCTTGTTTTGCTTCTCACCATCATTTAGGGCCTCAATGGCAAAATACTCTAAAGGTGACTCCCATCCTCCTCCCGGTTACATTCACACAATCCTGCTGTATTTTCTTCAGAGCACCGAGCACAATGAGAAGGTGCATGATTCCTTGTTCATGTGCTTCTTGTCTGTCTCTCTCTCTGAGTACAACTCCATGTTCATGTAGCATGCATTCATGTTGTCTGCTGTGTTTGATTCTGCATCCTCAGCACTGAGAATAGTTTAGGCACACAGTAGGTACTCAATAAATATGTGCTGACTGAGGCTGGCTCTATGGTACAAGAGAAGTCAGATCCCATGTGATGAGCACAGTTTGAATCCCTGGCCAGGTCAGCCTAAAACCCACTGGGCATGCATGCAAGTATCTAGGATCTAATGGGCTAGAGAACTGGAGAAAGGGGATTGTGGCATGACCAGACCCTGTGGAGGATGCTTCTCTCTCTCTCTTTCTGTCTCACTTTCACATGCACATGCTCTCTTATGAATAAAGGAAAAAATAAAAAAGATTTGTTGACTGGATCTAGATCAACTGACAATGAAAGTAGAAATGTCTAGATGAAAATGTAAGTGAATGGAGAAAAAGTGAATAAAGAATTTATGTTTTAAGCAGCAACATATTTTAAATCCATTTACTCTTAGAAGAAACATACTTTCTCTGGCTATAAAATTGAGCTTAAAGAAAGAATTCTTTAAAAAGTTTTAAAGACTAGATTTAAGACGGGAGGATTTGCTGCATATGTGTCTGATCAGGTCTATATCAGAGAAATTAGAACAGAAGGGATGTACCACTAAATGGAGACCTACCAGTGTCAGAGCTGGACTAGAGTTGTAAAAATAATAACAAGCAGTACTTATCTTGTGTTTACTTCATGGTATCATACTTTATACCCATGTGATATCCATTAAGTCCATTCACAATAACCCTATGAAGTTGACACTGTTATATACCCCTTTGTACAAAACAAAGAAGCTGGGACCCTAAGAAAAGAATATGGCGGAGGAACCACAGCTAGTAATGACTAGAGCTGGGATTTGATCCCTGGTGTCTGATTTCAAACCTCTTTGTTGTACAACCTTATATATAACCTGCATGGCTATTATTCCTTGTACATTTATGGCACTAAGTCCAGTATTAAACTGTACCTAGAGGTGTGCTCATCAGACAGGATCAGAACCCAAGACCTGTGCTTCTCATGTTGGGTCACTTCACCTGTTAACTAGCTTTGACCATCAAAGATGGCCTTTGGTTTCTGGTTATTTTGGCACCAGATGCCAGGGCAACCATGTGAGAGCCTCAAGTACTACAAATCAGATATCTATGAATATTTGTTGCCCAGTGTTGGAATAATACCTGCCATTTCCAAGGATATCACAAATGCACTAACTTTGTGATATTTGCAGTGGAGTGCAGGTTTGTTGTGGGTCCTGGAGTTGGAAAGACTAGGTTTGGATTCTGGCTCTACCATGTACAAGACAATGTGAAGCCTCCTTTTCCATATTTGTGTGCAAAGAAAACAGGAGTTGCCTACCTCACAGCTTATAATTTGTTACCATCCTGTACACAACATGGTGTGGATACCCAGCTCTTAGTAGCATTAGTTATTGGCAATATTTTATCATCATTACTATTGAACTTGGCTGTTTTGAGCCAGACTGTCAGGACTGGGAAGAGAATGATGGAGAGGTAATCTGTCTACCTGGGCAACTTTCAGTTGCTAAAAGCACAATCCTGACTGCTAACAGTTTCTACATCTATGAAATAGCAGTAATAATCCTTTCTTGCTAGTATGAAATTTAAATGAAAACACCTATAAGGATAATGATAACAATGGTTAATATTTATTGAATACTTCCTATGTATGTTCTGGGCATCATTCTAATAACTGAACATATATTACCCCAGGAAGTCTGCATAGCAAATCATTGAAGTAGGTGCTGTCATGATCCCCTAATTTAAGGATGAGGGAAGAGAGGCAAGTACGTGTTAGGGATGATACAGGGATTAATTAAATAATTATTAGATGCTGAGATCTTTCAGGGGAAGCAGCTTTTCATTATCTTCAGTATAGAATAGGAACTCAATACATTTTCATTATTGAGTAAACTATATAGATCAGAGATTGGCAAACTTTTCTGTGAGGGGCCATGTAGTAAATGTGTTAGACTTTGGGCTCCATGTGGTCTCTGTTGCAGTTTCTCAACTCTGCTGCTGCAGTGTAAAAGCAGCATAGATATTATGGAAATGAACAAGTGTGACTGCATTCTGATAAAACTTGTTAAAAACTGGTGGCAAGATGGATTTGGGGTGGGCCATAGCTTGCCCATCCCTGATGTAGATGATACTAATTAAACCATACCATTTATTAAATGCATACTCTGTGCTAGTACTGTCTTAAGTAGTTGCATGCATTATCTCATGAGATTCAGAAGAAGAAAGTAGGTTGGTTGGATTTAAATTGCTTGTCTGTGACTGTGAGACTACAGATCCTAGACTAGGGAGACAGTGTGAAGGACTTCAAATACTATCTGGTTGAAAGTATGAATTAATTCAAAATTGGCTTGATGGTCTGGTGGTTAAAGCAGGCAGACCTTACATGACTGACCCAGCAGCTTGAGAAACATGTGGGTATGTGTGAATGCCCAGAATCCGGAAAAGAGGAAAAGAGGAAGGAGAAAGGATTATGGCATGACCATTTGCCATGGGGAGTGCTTTCTTCTCTCTTTCTTTCTCTGTCTCTTTCTGGAGAGCATATGCAAATTCTGGAGAAAAACTAAGTGAATAATTTAATTCTAGACCCTTACTACTCTGGTCCATGGACTAGCAGTATGGATATCACCTGGATATTTGTAAGAAATGCAGATGACTGGGTCCCTCCTTAGAAATGTTGAATTAGAATATAAATTTTTATAGGATTCCAGTGATTTTCAAACATATTAAAATTCGAGAAGCAAGTCAGAGGCTCTAGATCAGGGGTCCTCAACCTCTGGGACACAGATGGGCACTGGTTAGGAGCCAGGCCACACAGCAGGAGGTGAGCGGCAGGCAAGCAAGTGAAGCCACTCCCCATCACTTGCATTACTGCCTGAGCTCCACCTCCTATCAAATTAGCAGCAGCATTAGATTTTCATAGGAGCCCACATTTTATTGTGAACTGCATATGTGAGGGATCTAGGTTGCATGCTTCTTATGGTGAGTCACATAATTATTTCATTCTCTATTACAAGGTAATAATAATAGAAAAAGTGCACAATTGATGTAGTGCACCTGGATCATCCCAAAACTACCACTCTCCTCTGCTTCAGTCTGTGAGAAAATTGTCTCCCATGAAACTGATCCCTGGTGCCAAAAAGGCTGGTGATTGCTGCCCTAGGTCATTCGAGTTAGAAAACTAACACTGCTCAATATCCAGAAATGTTTAGCTTTTACAAATAATATGGTTGAGCTTTTCATTCCTCTTGGGCATATAAGCCTACTATGGTCAGCATGTTGCCAGAAGTTCTAGAGGAAAGTTAAGTTTAGACACTCAACAGAAGCTTTATCATCTAACAACTTTTGGAAGTTACTTGGAAAATGCGGCAATGATTAAATGATCTTTAACTTAAAGACATTAGAAATATGCAAGGTGTGCTAATCAGTTTCAACACCTGAGAGTTAATACTTGGTTGTCTACAGAGATGAACACCTAGAAGAAAATTTTTCAGAAGCTCCTCATTGGAATCAAGTGTATTGATGATCCATTTAGCTTCTTTCTTGCCACTGAGACAGACCAGGAGCCCCTGAAACAGCTCTCCTTGCTGTGGCTTAATCTAATTGACAATCGGATCAGCACACAAAGAGGAGTGAGAAATCACTCCACTAACAAGCTCCCTGCCCTCCTGTCTCTAGAAGAATGTTGGCTGACAGGGACACAATTAAAAGGGGATTGATTTATTGAGCTGGAATGCTCTGGCCCCCCTAATCTCAGCATCTCTGGGCTTCATGCAATCACCATTTCCAAACAAGAGTCAGCCTACACAAATGAAACCATTCGTGATCACCAGGGAGCCAAAGACGCTCTTAATTTACCAAAGGTAGCTCAGCCCTAGAAACCCATAAAGAAAAACCACATAAAAGAAGTCCTTTGCTGCACAAGGGGCTGGATAAGGATCTGGAATTCAGCAGGGAAGGATGATCTAAACAAAATGTAAGCAGTGGTAATGAAAACTGCTAACCTTGGCTCCAGGGGGGAAGAGGGCTAAGAAGAGTAAATGGGCAAGAAGCCCTATTTTCATCCTGTGTATGATGAAACTGTAAATTTCTGTTCGAAATCACAGGCTCATCAAGTATCTGGAATGTTGATGGGAATGCCGGTGGGATTCAAGGGAAGAAAAACGTGTTTGGATTTGAATTCAATTCTCCCTTTGAACTGTTTCATTGAAACACATCTCAGCTATCGTATGCATATCATTATTTATAATTGTTGGGATTTGAGGGGCACCCAATAAATAACACCTCTCCCTCCCCCCACACACTAGTGTTCTGAACCGATGGAGAAGTAAAACAAAAGCCTTGACAGATGAAGACTGAAATCCAGCATCATTTTTGTTACTGATGATCTAGATGTTGGAAAATGGGACCTATACCTGTGGACTGATAGATTTCTTGAGATGGAACCCTCAACCTAAAAAGATAGACAGTCACAGCAGCTCAGGGCAGGGCCTTGTGAGAGCACTGTGTGGAGAGGGCAGCAGAATTAATCTTTGCAGGTAGCTTCACTCCTAAGAGAAAGAGAAAACCCAGAGGCTGGACTGCCCATGTCCAATTTCTCTTTCTAAACTTATCAGAATAAAAAAAAAATAATGACTTCCTCCCTTCAAGAGGAGGAGTGTGTGAGGGACTAGAGAGAAACCAAGAATGAAGTTAGATCTCTTCCACCTGGAAGGAATCATCATGAGGTAGGGAAAAGCACCTTCTGTTTTCTCACTGTTTTGAAATTAATGGAAATAATAATAATAGTAATGATAATAATAAGGACAGAAGTTTACAAGATTTTTATTCTGCTCAGTTTCTGGGAGTAATACCCGTTCTCATTTAATCTTCACAACTCACTGAGTTTTGTGGTTGTTGTTGTGATTTCTCTGCAACAGATAAGAAAACCAAGACAGAAAGGTTGTGTAACGTGCCCAAGGACACACAGCTAGGAAATGGTAGAGCTACCATCCACAGATAGCTTTTTCCAACTCTGGGCCCTGAATTATGCTCTAGACTCTGCTCTATTTGCTGAGAGAATAAATGAATTGAACAAGTTACTAAATGAATCAATGAAGTGAGATTGACAAAGTAGGTCTGGAAGTCTGGCTGGCATGGGGAGTCTGTGTGCAGTGCTGCTAGGTTTGGCAGTCTGCGTCTTCTCTCTCCTAGTTCAGGGGCTGGCCCTGAGGACCTACCACTGGAATGTTCTGTCCTGCCAGGCTATGCCCAGGAGAGTCCCAGTAGGTAAATCCTGCAGCTGGTCTTGCTGTCCTAGGAACCCAATGTCAGGGTGTGCAGGTGACTAGAACCCTAGGTACCTCCCCGTCCTCTTGGCCACAACCATCTTTTCTCTTGGTTTCTGACTTACATTCTAGAAGGGTAGTAGCCTCTAGAACAACGGACCAGAGAAATACATAGATATGGCTGAGCTAGAAATCTGACTCATGGATTAGAGCGGGTCTTCTTCCTTCTCTGTGTGGAAGTGTCCCAGCCTCCTGTGCACCTGGCCACCACATTGCTAAGCATCCTTCTCACCACTGGGCATTAAACAAAAAAGAGCCCTGAGACTTCATTTTCCCTTACTGTTGGCAATGTGCAATTTCTTTTGTGTCTTTGGAGTAGTATGGCTACTGTCCTTCTCAGGGCGTCCTTTCTCCAGGGGTGATCCAGTCGCTTCTTTAGGCTTCTGCTTCATTCTTGTCCCTGTGGCCACCTGGGCTTCTTCAGTCTTCCTCCCACCCACCCCTGCCTTGACTTCTGTGATCTTAATCTTTTCCTTTGGAAACTCTTGTCACTTGTACTTCTTCCTAGTTTCCTTCCTCCACCTCAGCCTTTCTCCCAGGCCCCTTTCACCTCAGCTTTCTTTTCGAAGATGTTACATTTCTTTTTCTCCTTATTTGGTCTGACATGACCTGACAGGGTGAATGAATTAGCATGATGGGAATAGAAATATGTACTAGGTCTCCACAGGCTTTTCTTTCTTTTTGTAATTGCCAGAAAGAGACAGCGAAATAGAGAGGGAGAAAGTACCTCCCAACGAGGCATGGTCACACTGCAATCCCTTCTTCATTTCTCCCCCGTCCGGGCTTCTGGGTATGCCCAAGCACGTGCCCAGAGCACTTTTCAAGCTGCCAGAGCCAGGTTTCAAACCTTAGTCAGATGGGTGGGATTGACTTCCTTAACTACGAGGTTATGGGAATGGCCTTGTTTTATTTGCTTTCTGTTTTTGAATGTTGCATTTGCAATCAATTTACAGAGTTTAACTGAAAATTTGAGACTTTACAGCTTAAAAATCAACTTTCCCAAATAAAAGTTTATTGGTGCCTTTTTTCCCATTATTGTCCAGGTTTGTATACACCCCTATGCTTAGCAACTTTTTGGGGCGGGGTGGGGGCCGCTTCCCGAGAGAGCCTATCTGTGTGTTCCACTTCTGCTTATGAGTCTTAGGAAAACTGACTCGATGGAGCATCAAGAATGTGCTGTGCTTTTGTCCTCTTTAGGATTCTTAGAAAAGTGAGAACAAAATAAAATATTTTCGATGGTGCTCCAAGTGGGGATGAGACCAAGATGGTGTCAGGCCAAGGAACCATGTGTATTTGAGCTCTTTCAGGAGAGGTCTTTATGGAAATAAATGTCCACAGAACAGCACAAGACAAAGCAATCTTGAATTATTAGCTGAGGCTCAAACAACAAACCTGACTGTAGAACCTCAGTAGATCCAGGCTCCATCACATGGAGATTTCCTTTTCTTAAGCTAAGGAGCCCTGAGAAGTCTGGTGAGAATACTATAGATGCCCCCACCCTGGTCTCATTACCAGGCTGGTTCAGCCATCTCCAGCTTCTCTGGATGCTGCCTTCTAAGGACTCAGAGCTGCCCCCTCTCTCTAGATATCTGCCTTACCCTACAAGAATCACTTCACTGGGGAGAACACACATAGCCCCCTCTCCCCAGCTGTCCCCTGCAGCTGCATCCAATGACTACGCAATAGGGAATACAAAGGGCATCCCTTGTTTCGAAGTGAGACCAGCTCTGTGGTATAATCAGAGCTCCCTGTGGAGTTAGTTAGACCCTGGCTGACACTCTATCTTGACTTAGCACCTCTCCTTCTTATCCTGCTTTTCTCACTTCCTCAGTAAGTCTGCATACCCAAATCCTTGCCTCAGACCCTGATTCCAGGGAACCAGCTCTAAAACAGACTCCAAAGTCAAGTCAGCCCAAAGATCTGCCCCATTACTGCCCAAACCTGAATTCTGGGTCTGATGTGTGAGGAAAAATCACACGCATTGAGAAAAGCAGGAGAAACTGTCGCAGTGGGCACTTTCCCAGAGCTGCAGTGGTCTAGAATATTTGACCCAGGCTTGCTGAAGCTGTCATAGTGGAGAAGTTATGGACCATGCAGCTACTCATTGGCAGGGCCAAGAAAGAAAGTATAGCAAAATGGAATGGAGGTGTCAAGGAAGACTTCCCCTTCTCTGAGGGGAAGTAGACTCCATTTTCCTAGGAAGAAGCAACAGCTGAGAGATAGAGGAACATGTGCCTTAGGTTCTTGCAATTATGACGCCAAGACATATGCAGATGAGATCCTACTGTGTGCTGCTGACCTCAGGCATGCCCAGCGAAAGCACCAACCCATCTGTCACAAGCATATCTTCCCTTTGCAGGTAGCACAGGGGTGGAAGAGAAGGACCTGAGTCCTAACCTGAGATGTGTTAGGAGATGGATAGAGAAAAGGTGAAGAGAAGAAGAGCTCTCTTTCCAGAGGCCTACATCAACCCACGTGAACCTCTCTACTTCAGTTTACCTGTTGGACTTCAAATGCTTCCACCCCTCCTCTCTGGGAAGTCTTATCCCACAGTCACCTTTTGCTGTTCTCAGCTCCTCTGCCACTTCCTTTCCTGGCCCAGCTTCTTGTCGTGCATTCAACAAACGTTTACCGAGTGAGTACAAGGTAGCACACAGGGCTTTTAAGAGATTCATTGGTGAATAGCTGCCCTCATTCATTGCTGATGGGAAAACATGTACGATAAGCATGCAAACAACTAAATAAGATTGATTCAGCCAGTGGGACCTGCTATGAAGGAAATAAAGCTAGAAGGTTGATGTACCTATTATGCTAGTACTTGTTTTTGCTGTGAGCCTTGTCTGTCCTGTGGCATTGCAAGTGCTTTGAGGGCCCATACCTCAGCCGACAGCTCTCTGCTTCCTCCAGGGAGCCTGATTCAGTGCCTCAGCCATCACAAAAAGTCAGGACAACCATCTGATTTCTAGGCAGTGATTACACTAAAACTTTTCAACTTTGGGCCAGCCTTGGGTTTCGATCTTTTTCCCCCTTGGACTTCACTGATCTGTGAATAAAGTGGCTGTGGTCTCCAAGGGTCTGTATTAGAGTTTTCTGCAACTTGCTGGGGTGTGACCCACAGAGAGTCTTGACTTTCAAAGTCTCATATCCTTCTGTGAAAGGCAGGGAAAGTGAGAAAGCTCACTTTGCAGAGTTTTGGAGGATATAATGAGAGGATCCGTCTTTCATAACAGGAGGACAATGAGGCACATCTTCACTAGCACTGAAGGTGTTACCAGCCTCAGAGGATTCAAAAGGAATGTGGAACCTCAGGCTCTGCCAGTCCAGTTAGCTCCAGGGAAGTCTTGGCCGTAGGTTTTGGGCTTGGTTGAAGTCCTGAGCCCAGGTTTGCAGGAGCCAGCAGAAGCAAATGGCAAGAGGAAGGTTCTCTCCCTGAACTTCCTGCTGCCACAGAGTGGGGATTCATCTTTTCTGTCCTCAAACGGATGCCCTCCTGATGTCCCTATTTCCCTCCTTCCTTAGGCTTGAAATTCCAGGCTCACCTTTGTTTTTCCTTTTCTTATCCCATCGTTTATACAGAAGCCAGTCTCCCCTACCCTGCATTTTGTTTCCTCTGCTCTTGCTTAGCCTCCGGTCTCAGATCCTCACTTCACATATTCAAGTGGTTGGTGATCTTTCTCACTAGTGTCTCTAACTCCTGATTATCCTCCTTATAATGCACCTGTCATACTCAGAGATCTTGCTTCCAGAAAGAGCAATAGTTGGCACCCTTCATGCCAGCATTTGGAGCTCTCTGCCACAGGACCCAACCTACTGCTGCCCCTTCCTTCCTCAGGACCGCAGCCAGCCTCACCCACACTCTGATCCCTGACTGCACCCACCTCTTGCCTCTGAGCTTTTGGTGTTGCTGTTCTGCTGTTGGGATGCCATGTTTGTGCTGCTCTTCAAGGCCTGGTTCAGAAGTGGCCCCTGATGCCGCTGGTGGGAACTTGCTCTCACCTCTGCATATTTGTACCTCTCATTTTATACCTTTCATATAACTTTTTTCAAATAATTATTTTTATTTAACTTTATGTGTTATTATTATAATTATTTTCCAGTTTGATCAGACACAGAGAGGGAGGGGAAGTGAGAAAGCAAACCACCAGGTCCAGGACTTGAACCATGGTCGGCCATGTAGAAGTTCAGTACTTTTAACCACCACATCACCTGCTGATCCCTCATATGATTCTTACATTCTACTTGGAGTTCTAAGGATTGCTGTGCTTTTATGATGCTAATAGAAAAATGTTGTTTTCTTAGATTCTGATATGAGATTCTCTGTTGGGTAAAACCCATGTTGCTTGCAGATGTGAAATCCAGGATGACTGAGGCAGGTGGATGCTTGATAGAACACAAGGAGATGACCATATTTGTACTAAGGGGGACAAGGAGTGGCAGCTGGGGAGATGGCGAAATGCTGTGTGTCCCGTGCGGTCTTTCCTCTTCTGGAATTCTCCAAATCTTCAGTAAGGATGAAATTCTAGAGGTAAGAGTCTTTTCCGTGGTATGAAAAAAGGTACTGGATTATGAACCTGTGGCATCCCAGGTGGGCTGGGAGTGGCTGGGGGGGGTGGGCTAAAAAAAAAAAAAAAAAAGCATGAGAAGCTCCTGTGAGGACTGAAGAAAGGGCATGATTCTCTGCAGGTGAGGAGGCTGCTGGCTAGTTCAATGCCATTTTGGGGGTCAGGTTGGCTTGGGAGTACTCAGATGGCATCTGAGATGTCTCTTATTTCCTGTCTGAAAAATTTAGGGGGCAGAGTTCTGATATGCTTCCTTTTGCTATCTCTAGTTTGATATATGGCATGATAATTGCTGATTTAAATTGAGATATTCAGAGGCAGGTGGTGATTTCATTGCAGAAGTGTATTCTGCTGGACAAATTGTTTCTCTTACTTAGTATTACACAATATAATACTGTAGACAGATAAAGAAAATGAGGCTCAGAGAGAGCGAGTGACTTCCCAAAGATCACATAGTTAAAGTGCCAGAGCTGAGACCTGAACCCAAAGTTCCTTGCTACAAGTCCAGTGGTTGGTTAGTTTTCTGCACCAGGCAGCCCTATGAGTGCTTATAACTCATGTCAGGCTGAACTGGGGGACTCCGGGAGAATGAGTTGAGATACTCTCTATTGTAAACCCCAAAGGAACATTACATGATTTGAGAATATGGGCTGATGCCAGAACCCTCCCCTCTTTCTGACATTCTCTCTGTGAAACATTTTGGGTGTGCACAGGTAGCTAAGTGTTAACAGAATGGCTTTCGAAGCACTATCCAGATCTCACCACCTGGAGCCATAAGAAGCCATTGGTCACTTGGATTATCCAACCACAAGCAGAGCACTCCAGTTTCGTTAAAACTTGAGTTCTTATCTTGGTGCCCATTCCACCCAGAAGACAGTTATTGTGGTTGTTACCTTTCTACTGTGCTGTGCATCGATCTCTACCTTGAGCTCTGTATAGGGTATGTGTTGTTTGTCCTTTTTACAAAGGAGGAAATGGAGCTTGGATTAAATTACTTGCCCAAGTTCGTGCAGTTAGAAATGAAGAGATGCAGAATACAAACCCATATTATTTATTAATCCCAACCCTGTATTCTTAGCTACTATGTGCTATTATGCCTACAAGTAGACGTTTGCTGGTTGAATGGAGTTGAAGAGCAATACAGGAGTAGAGTGGCTAAGGACCAAGTGTCTAGCCCAGGTAGAAATGTGGTAGGAGTCAAGAGAAGAGTAGATGGCCTCAGAGAAATTATCGGCTGACAGGTGACCTCTCCATTAGGTGCAGCACGGAGCTTCTGGTGGGGAGAAGGGAGAAGGCACCTGGGCCTTTCCAGGCAGCCCAAGAAGGATGAGCTCTCACAGGAAAACTGACTTATGATGAACCTGGCCAGACATGGCCAACTCTGTCACCAGCCCTGTCTGAGGTCATATTTCAAAGACTGGCTTAGGGCCACAGGCTGGGATACAGGGCTGTGAGATCATGGCTGAGCAATCTGACTTTTAAAAATATAAGGACCAACTTGGGAGTTTTATCGCATTTCGGCCGCCCAGGCATGAAGTCAGCTGGCCTGCGTGTGACAGGGAGCGTTTCACTTGTAATTAGCTGGGTTTACCCCCCCCCCCAATGTTCTGCCTAGACTGCTAGTGCTGTGAGCTCTCCGCTCCCTGGAGCTACCCCCCAGCAGTAGCGGAGGTGAGTCATAGCCATGAAATCTGGAAAACTTGTAGGGGAATGGAGGGTGGTGGAAAAATATAAATTATTCTGATCGTCTTTCAGGCACGCTTGAGTTAATTATTGCACACTCGCCAGCTGCATTGCACCTTCATCAACACTGAGCCAGAAGTGATGGCTTTAGTGAGGAAAGCAGTTCTCTAATGGGGCAGCAGCCTTAGAAGCCCCACGTTCTTTTGAGGGAGGTTGGGGCCCTTCAATTCCCAGCACCAGCTGGGACCTGTGCGGATTTGCTCTGAGACACTTGGGTGTGAACAGCATCACGTTTTCTGTATTTTTCTAAAGGAAATAAATCTGGCTGGTTCTCCACCTGCCAGGGCTGGCAGAAACTCATTCTTTCTTATGTCTTTTTTTTTTTTTTTTTTTTTTTTTTTTGGAAGAGGATGAGAAGTTTTTTCTTTCTTAGAAACATACAAACCAGGAATTAGACAGTTCAGCAAGTTCTAGGGAAACTTTTTGAACCTCTGGTCCTCTATAGAGTGATATATATATATAATACAATAAAGTTATCTTCAACAGATAATACCACATTTTTTGGCCCATTAATACTTTGCCTCTCTATTTTTCTTCTAATTCTTTTTTTTTTTTGACAGTTTTTTTGTTTTGTTTTGTTATAAGGCATGTGCACTCACCAGAGAGACAGAGAGAGATGGAAAGACAGAAAGTGAGAAATCACCCCCTCCCCCGCCCCCCGGGGAGGATGGCCATGCCACAGTCCCTTCTCCTGAATTTTCCTCTTGGGATCTTGGGCACACATGCACATGTACCTGGCATGAGTTTAAGCTACCAGGTACGGGACTCAAACTGTGGTCGACTACATGGGAATCCAGCGACATAGCTATTATGCCAACTGCTGGTCCCAATATGTAAATCTTATCATGGAGCAATAGCTTTTTAGGTATCTGCTGAAGAAAGAGTACTAGACAGGAAGACTAAGAATTTCTCAAATCACACCATGTTGGAACTAGATGGATTCATTTATTCCATAGTCTTTCAAAGAAGTTGCTGAGTCCTATACCTACTATGTGTGCTGTTGGAGCCAGAGGAGCATTGGGAAGGTCC
>NW_006208084.1:6008497-6016514 GCF_000334495.1 Tupaia belangeri chinensis | reverse complement strand
CTGCTGAAATCTGGGTAGAGTTTTAGCATCTCTCACATCCTAAATCCTTGCTAGCCTAGTTGTGAACCATGGCAATGATTGAGTCAGGCAGGAGACAGATGTGGCACTTGCAGTGGCTTGGACACTCCTTGAACATGGCCTGTGTCTTGTCTGGTGTAAGCTCAGGGTATTGAGAGGCAGGCAGACAGGTGGGTAAACCCTCTAACACACTATCCTAGCCTGCCCTTGCCTAGAGCCTGTTCTTAATAAAGTCCACACATGTCACAGCCTCTGAGATTTGTAATGGGGACCTCTGCTTGCCAAGTTTACTCACTGGCCACACTGTGGGCCCACTGGGGAAGTAATCTGCAAAGCCACAGGACAAGCCTTCCAGAATCCCCTCCTTCTCATCCTCTGAGGTTAGAGCTAGCATTAGAGGGCTCTGGAGACATATACCATGATATCAAGGAGACTGTGGGTCTGGAATTTTCCTGCTATTTTCCAGGGTGTCATGATAACACTTGGAAAAGCTGTATCTGTGTCCATTGTGGTAAGGGAGAGTGGTCTGTGCTGGCTCATGTTGGCTAAAACACAAGCTTCCTCTCCACCTTGCCTATGGTGACAGTATTCTTTGTGAAATAAGATCAAGAAACAAGAGAATCAAGGTTATGTATCTTGCTATTTGTGTAACTTTGGGCCAGGCATGTAACCTCTTTGGCCTCAGTTTCTTCACAGAGTATAGCACAGATGGACAGTAGGGCCTCCCTATCAGTAACATAACAGAAAGGAGACTTAAACATCCATAAAAATCCCCCCGTATGTCTGAACTTAGGCTTCAACTTCCTCCTATAGAGTCTCTGTTCTGCACTACTTTAAACCAACATGAAATCTGATCCCTCCTGAGAATTCTAAGATAATCTTAGTAAGTAGCAAGGATAAAATTAGTAGAATCAAGCAAGTGTTCTTGGTTTATTGCTTTTGTTTTTAGTTTGGTTTTCATTTGGGCAGGGGAAAGAGAGATGAGGGGTTTACATGGTGGACATTTGATCAATTTCAAAAGAGTAGTAGATGGTATATGATCTGCTATATGATCCTTAAACTATCCTTCAGCCACCTTGCCAAGGGGTATCTCATTGGTTCTTCACCTCACTTAGTCCAAGTCCTTCTTGACCTGTGGGTCCTCTCACCCTAATCTCTATTTTCTCTTCTCTTCATTGGTCTCAGAAAACTCATCCCATTTCCTCTTGCCCAATGTTACCCTTTCTATGTTGTCTGGCTCAACATTCTTGCCCTCATGATTCTCACCTACCTCAATGACCTCTAAGCATTTTCCCACAAAAGGCCATTTCTTTTCCAAGAGGATTTTTGGTAGTCACTTTTTTGGGGTAACCATTAATAATAATATGAAGCCATCAAATTACGTGAAGATTACATGAGATAATGTAAAGAAAGTATTGTTGAAATGCAAGATGTTGTACAATTCATCTATCCACTCATCCATTCATTTATACAATAAATATTTGTGAAGGCTTTACTCGGTGCTGAAGACACTGAGATAAACAAAATGCCTTCAAGGAGTTCATGGTTAAATTAAATGCTAGAAAATAATTGTAATAAAATGCAATAAATACCATAGCTGTCTTACATCTCACATACAATGGAGGGATAAAGAAGGCAGTGATAGCTCTTTCCCACTGTACAAGATGGCAGGTGAAAAAGCTGCAAAGCAGGATACTAAGAAGAAGAAACCAGAAGCCAAGAAAGCTGATGCCAGTGGCAAGGTTAAGAAGGCTGACCCCAAGGCTAAAAAGCCCAAGAAGGGGAAGCCCCATTGCAGCCGAAACCCTGTCCTAGTCTGAGGCATCAGCATATATTCCCAGTCTGCCATGTATTCCAGGAAGGCCGTGTACAAGAAGAAATACTCAGCCACTAAATTCAGGATCCAAAAGAAAAAGAAGGGGAAGGTTCTTGCGACTGTCACAAAACCAGTTGGTGGAGACAGGAATGGTGTTACTTGGGTGGTTAAACTGCGCAAAATGCCTAAGCATTATCCTACTGAAGATGTGCCTCGAAAGCTGTTGAGTCATGGCAAAAAACTCTTCAGTCAGCATGTGAGAAAGCTGTGAGCCAGCATCACTCCTGAGACAATCCTGATCATCCTCACTGGATGCCACAGAGACAAGAGAGTGGTTTTCCTGAAGCAACTGAGCAGTGGCTTGCTACTTGTAACTGGACTGCAGGTTCCACTACATAGAACACACCAGAAATTTGTCATTGCCACTTCCACAAAAATTTATATTAGCAAAGTAAAAATCCCAAAGCACCTTACTGATGCTTACTTTAAGAAAACAAACAAACAAACAAACAAAAAACTGCAGAAGCCCAGACACCAGAAAGGTGAGATCTTTGACACAGAGAAGGAGAAATACAAGATTTCAGAGCAGTGCAAGATTGATCAGAAATCTGTGGACTTGAAATTTTATCAAAAATCAAAGCTGTTCCTCAGCTCCAGAGTTACCTGTGATCCATGCTTGCCCTTACAAATGGAGTTTATCCTCACAAATTGGTGTTCTAAATTTTTTGCCAAGAACCTAATTAAATAACTGATTTTACACACACACACACACACACACACATATATATATATATATATATATATATATATATATATATATATATATATATATATATATATATATATATATATATATATATATATATATATATATATATATATATATATATATATATATATATATATATATATATATATATATAAAGGCAGTGATAAAACAAAAACAAATATAGGGACCAGCAGATGGCAGAACGGTTATGTCGCTGGACTTATACATAGTCGACCACGATTCAAGTCCAGGACCTGGCAGCTTAAAGCTCACATTGGGCACACGTACATGCATGTCCAAGATCCTGAAAGGAGAATGGAGAAGGGATTGCGGCATGGCCATACCCTGTACCCTCCCTGGAGGGGTGATTTTTTGCTTTCTATTTCTCTGTTTCTCTCTCTGTCTCTCCAGCAAGCACATGCTCCCTGCAGCAAAAATCTCTAAAACAAAAACAAAAATGAAAAGCAAATATAATGGAGCAGATATTGGAAGTATAATCTAAACAAAACAAGCTCAAAGTGTTCTCCCAAGCATTTTGCAGAATAAGAGATTTCTGTTGAATTGGTTCAATCACTGGAATTATATTGACAGTCATCTGCATCTTTTCTATGTGTTTACATAACAGGATTTGTGTTCAAGATTTGTTCAAACTTTCACCCTGTATAGGTTATTTGGTTATTTAGAGTCTCAATGTTTTTATTTGTCACATCTGTATGATAATCCTTCATCAGATTGTCATAAAGACTAAAAGAGATTTATTCATTCACTCATTCAACGTGTTTATCAAGAAGCTACCATGTGCCAGACATTGATCTGATATGATAATGTCTGTTGGTGCCCAGTCTTGTACCTCGCACCTAGGAGTTATGCATCACCTTCACTCTACCCTCTCCTTTTTGAATTTTCTTCATTATTTATTCCTCTACAACTTGCCTCATAATTTATTGCCTTAGAGTCTTTCAGCAAAAGGCTGCATGAGGGAACTCCTGGGATTATTGAAGAGGGGACGATTTCCAGGCCCACGGGTCAGCAGGAGTATCCTAGTTAGTTTGGGCTGCTATAACAAAATACCATAGACTGAGTGGCTTAGATAAAGTTCTCGAGAACAGCAGATGGCATAGTGATTACATTGCTGGACTCCCACATGGCTGACCATGGTTTGAGTCTCAGACCTGATGGCTTGAAATTTGCATTGGGCACATGTGTATGTGTGCCCAAGATCCCAGGAGGAGAATGGAGGAGAAGGTATTGCGGTGTGGCCATCCCCCTCTGGGTGATTTCTCACTTTCCATCTCATCGTCTCTGTCTCTCTATCTCTGGTGAGCACATGTGCCCTAAGGCAAAAACCTCTACCCACCCACCCCCCCCAAAAAAAAACAAAACAAAACAAACAAACAAAAAAAAAAAAAACAAAGAAAGAAAGATAGAAGGAAATAAACTTCTATTCTTATAGTTCTGGAGGATGGGAAGTCCAAAAAGAAGGTTCCTGCAGATTCGATGTCTGATGAGGGTTTGTAGATGCCATCTTCTTGTTATGTTCTCACATGTTAGGGAGAGAGGTGATCTTTCTTGTGTCTTTTATTATAAGAGTACCAATCTCATGTATGAGACTTTACTCACATGACCTAATTATCCCCAAAATGTCAAATACCTTCCAAATACCATCACAATGTAGGTTAGGGTTTCAACACATGAATTTTGGGGGAGAGCATAAGTCAATTCATAGCAGTGAGAAAGAGTGGAGAGCAAACAAAAGATGCTGAAACCAATGAGAAAACATCTTTCTCTTTGTTTCTTTCTGAAAGGCCACTGGGGAAAAAATGAACTTTTTAATGGCTTCTCTTTTCTTTTTTAGAATTTATTATATATATGCTTCCTTTGTTTCTCCTATAATCATGTCATCAAGTGGCCCAGAGATAAATGTCGACAATGCAGCTCTCTGGCTGGAAAAAGGCCCAGGATGCTTGGGCTTGTCATTAAAGAGACCTAGTAGTGGGAAGAGTGGGGAGCAGGCTGGGGGCTGGCAGGCTCAGCAGAGGACACAGTCATTAAAACATGGGAAGTGTGGGTTGAACCATTCAAGCCCTAGGTCTGGCAGAGTTTATAACCAGGTGATAGTGGGAAGAGTGCATTAGTGTCTCAGGAAAACTTCTCGGCCATTGGGCTGGTTTTCTCTGGCTCTTTTGTCAAGCCTGGGTTCTTTAGTTTTGACATTTGCTTTTTCCTGTTAGACTTTTCCTCTTATTACAAATAAGTATTGTGAATTGACGCCTTGGAAAACACTATTGCATTTTAGAATGCTGGTGGTATGGGGGTGGGGGGCTGGTGAAAGGAATCCAGTGTCTCTGACTTAGAGAGACAAGGCTTGAGGTTTTGTGCTCCATGTAGGGAATGATGCATACAGGTCAAACATTTAGGAATGGGACCAGGTTTCTTGTCTTCCAAGTTGGGCTGCCAGCACCACACACCCCCAAAGGGCTCTGCTCACATAGTTGTAGCATAAATAGTGCCTTCTGGTTGTGCAGTTCAGCTCCCAAATCAGAGCTCTTTCTCTATATCCCTCTTTTTCTCAGCCTTCCTAGTTTTAAGTGGTTGGACTAAGTGCCAGTTTCCCTAAGAGCTTGGACTGGATCCAAGGAATGTACTCCTGGGGGCTACATCAGGAATTCTGCTGTGGAGACAGATGCTGGGGAGTCATATAGTCAGAATTTTGTCTGCAAAGCTGCAAGGGGGCTCTGCTTGAAATGGCTCTGGGTAGGAATCCTTCTCAGAATTGAGTTGAAAAATTGGGGAAGATCTTGCTTAAGATTGTCTTTACTTGTCTTTCTCCTTTTGTTGCTTCTTCCAACAATATTTAGGGTTTACCATGTGCCAGTATTAGGGTTACAAAGATAAACAATGACAGGAGTTTAGCAGCTTGACTCTCATCTTTCACTTCTTGCTCCTCTTGGACTCTCCAAAGAGAAATCTCAATTCCTCAGTGACAAGCAATGAATGGAAATAAAATATTACTCTAGTGATAGTTGGGCACGTATCCTGTACCCTCTTTCTCTCCACACTGCCCCTATCCTCACTGTCATTGCAGGGCTTCCTAGGAAACTGTACCTGGGGTATAAGACTGATCTAGAATCTAAGATGTCATATTGCTCCCCCGAAAGCCAAGATAGATCTACATAAGAAGGCTGTTTCTTTAGCTATCCAATGGTAGGTATATAGAAGCAGGAACAGAGCTGGTGATGTGGATAGGGCTTGTATACTGTGTAGATGGGTTATTGTCTAAGTCCTACTCTGAGTGTACTGGGATCCTCCCCACAATAACTCAGGGCCCAGGGAATGTCTTGTGCCTAGTATCACAGGCTGGGAGTTGGTCTTGACTCTTTCCTTCCTTCAATCTCACACTTAACCACTCACCAAATCCTGTCAATTCTACCTCTAAAACATCTTCTGGATCCATCTGCTTCTTCCTATCCTCTCTTCCACCATCCTCATTCAACTCTCACCTCCAGTATAGCAACTAGATATTTCTAGGTCTTCCCCCAATCTCCTCTGCCCCATCTTATTCCATTGTGGCCAGAGAAATGTCTTACAAATTTGTTAAGTATTACCTTTACTAAATCTTTCAATGCCATCTTTTTGTCTTTGAATAAAAATATTTTATATGTTTTTCATCCTTCCTCCCCTCCCCCTCACCGCCCCAGCTACTGCCCCTTGTATTCTGTGTTTCATACATAAGGAACTACTTTCCTTTTTCCCATATAGGTCAGGATCTTTATTGCCTTTTCCCATGCCATTTCCTTTTGCAGGGACTTTTAACAGCCCCTCCCTTCAATTAAACTCTTATGCCTCCTTCAGAGTCTTGGCTTAGCTATCACTTTCTCTAGGAAGGCTCCTTTCCATTGTCTGGGTTGGTGGTCCTTTTACATATATCTGTAGCTACATAGGTCATGTATCATCATTGCCTGTTTCCTTGCCATTCTCTCTGGCTTCCAGAGCAAACTCTGTCATCATCAGTAGGAACCTCCTTGACACCCGCTAGGCTAAGCATGTCAAGTCTTCCTTCCATTCCAAACCATGTGGATTCACTTCATCTCTTTATGAGTTTGCCTAAATCAAAAAGAAATGGGATATTGGACACCATAATGCACAATGTCCACAATAGCAATAATTTCTTTTAATATAACCACATTCCATATATTACTGGTTGTTTTACTGGCTCTCCATAAAACCAAGGGTGAAATGAGATATCAGCTCTTTAAGTGGCAATTCTATGGGGTAGCAGAGTAGGGACCATTTTTAGACTAGAAACTCCCATATGGAACACAATTTCACCTCCCTCCTCTTAATTAGGGTGGAAATGTTACAAAAATCTTGGTAAATTTTCTTTTGTCTCTGGAACATGGGTAGTTCAGCCAGGATTTCGATAAGAACTAGGTATCAGGCAATTCACTAGGGAGAGTCTAAGAGGATGTGCTATGTAGAAGATGATCTGCACATTCTAGACAACAAAATGATTCTTGTCTACAACCAACATTTCTTGATCACCTAATCTGTTCTAGACTTTGCTGGGTATTGGGGTGCAAAGGGGACTTAAAACACAACCTTATCCATAAAAATTTTAGCTGTCCCTAACATAAGACACAAACAAAATATCAGGAGTTGAGTTAAGAAAGAGAATACAGACAGAGACATAGCAAACTGAGATGAACAAGCAAAAATGTTGGGTCAAATTGACACAGGTGAACCTTTAAAGTGGAACACAGCTCCCAGACTGTGGCAGTGCCAAGGGCCAATGTGACATTGAGAAGGTTTAGATTGTCTCCAAATCTCTATGAGTATCCCAGGTTCTTTATATAATCACTTCTTCCCTAGTGCTTTGTGAAGTGTGGTGCAGGGACCAGCAGTTAGCATAATGGCTATGTTGCTGAACTCCCATGTAGGTGATCGCGGTTGGAGTCCTGGACCCAGTGGCTTAAACTCATGCTGGGCGCATGTACATGCGTGCCCAAGATCCCAAGAGGAGAATGGAGGAGAAGGGATTGCGGTGTGGCCATACCCCTGGGGTGGGGGTGATTTTTCGCTTTCTATCTCTTTGTCTCTCTCTCTGTCTTTCTGGCGAGCACATGCATCTTATAGCAAAATAACCTTTCAAAAAAAAAAAAAAGTGTGTTGCAAACACACCTTCAAACTCCCCCACTCACAGCACTGGATTGTCCCCCAAACCCTTTATTGATAGACATCACTAATTTTCAAAAACCCAACAGTTGATCTGTAGTTAGAAACATACTAGGTTGTCAGAGACATGGACACAGGCTGATGCAGATACATGGGCTTATGATGCCGTGCACTTTTCTATGTGCACATAGAGACATAGTCCTGTGTACTCTGTGACTCTGTATTGTTCAATTGTCCTGCTT
>NW_006208084.1:5972525-6007600 GCF_000334495.1 Tupaia belangeri chinensis | reverse complement strand
TGTCTGTAAATACTCCAGGGACTGTGGAGGCTCCTGAGTAGGCCCTTTCCTTCTGTTAGATACTTGGCAGACTTTAGCAAAATTGACCTAGCAAGCCATGGTGTAAGACAGTGAAACAATGCAATTTTAACATTATTTATGACTTTCTCTCTTTGTATTGTCGGTGACCTTGGCTGCCCTACTTCTGAAGCAAAAATTTATACGTAAAGAAGTCAGGAAGATATGTGGGTGTGGAGTGACAATGATGTATGAGTGTTTAGGGGAGAGAAGTGGGGAGCAGTTGGGATAAGAGGACAGGTGCTGACCATGAGGTCATTTGGTAATGGGCTGTCTCTGATGAAACCAATGAGGATAGCAATCCTAAACTTTCATTATTAATAGATATGTCTCCAAAACATGACAATAATGATATTAATAACAATAGCTGCCATTTTTAATACCTAGGGTTTTGAGGAGGCCCATCCAATAGCTCTTCTGTCCCTTCTGATTCTAAACTGAAATAAAAGAGTGAGGAAAATGGTACCAAGTTGTCATCTCTAGGACTGGAATAAGCATTCAGATTTGAGAGCCCAGGAGGTTTTGTTCATTTCTCAGTTACCAGATTGGACTTGGAGCAACCAAGCTGGGTACACATTGGAATCTCCAAAACCACACACTTCATCAGTTAGAGAAAAATGGAAGAAGAGAGTCAAAACCTCCTCCTTGTGATTTTATAGATTAACACAACTCATTCATAAAACTCAAATGATCAGCTCTTGTTTTCCCATCAGGTAACTTAGTTTCTCAGGGAAGCAATAAGCAGTGGGATACCAGACCGGTGTTCTGAAAGGGAATCTTCACCCCAAACCATAAGGGTCATCTGGAAAGGGGCACAGTTGTTTCCTTGAACATTCCCTGTGCTTTTGCTATTGTCAACTCATAGTCAGTGTGAGTGTGTTGTCCCTTCAGGGAAGAGTGGTTCTTTGTCAGGACAGATTGGTTTCCCTTAAGAGTCTATTTTTCTCATCCAATCTCTTCGTCTTCAGATGTTCCCTTTAGGGTGCTGTTGGGTAGGTATTCTATGCCCTCAGAAGGCTCTGAAATAAAGCAAACCATACCCTAAGCAGCTCATCTCCAAGGACACCCTGTTCAAGGTTGAAAAGGTGCTCTATTTCTTACCTCCTATCTCAAATGGTATCTAGCTATGTTGTTTAATATAGCCCCAGAGATCTGGGCCAATGGAGAAATACCAGTAAAGAAGAAAATCTGCCAGGCCAAGCACTGTGGCAGAGCCTCAGAGAACAGTAGAGAGCTGTCTCTATGAAGGGCTTGTTGAAGGGGCACCTCTGATTCTGGGTGGTGAGGGGTGCCTACTTGGACTTGTGGCCCGTGAACTCCGCTCAGGACAGGAATGAGAATAGGAGTAAGGGCTGAGCCTCTCTATCTCAATCTCTTTCTGTCTCTTGCCCTCTCTGTCTCTCCCTTTCCAACCCCCACCCCCTACTCTTCTCTCTCTTTTCTTCACCCTTCCAGGATTAATGACCCCACCAGGACTTCCTGAGAAAAACAATCAAGTCAGAAATCACCCTGCCTCTCTGACAGCCTTGCCCATCCCTACACACCCATATCTCATGGCAGCCACCCCACATGTCACCCGGGCCACTGAGAGACTTCCTGTTCATTCCACTGTCAGAGACATTAGTCGTTAGCACTTCTTGGCAAAGGATATTGACAATTACCTTGGGAAGGAAAACAACACTATGGGTGAGTTATTGGAAAAAATGTGGCTGGTGGAGCCAAGCAGGCCTGGGCTCAACTCCCAGCTTTGCCACTTAATACCTGTGTGACCCTGAGAAAGTCACTTAGCCTCGTTAAGTTCCTGTTTTCTCCTGTGCAAAATAAACAACACAAAGATGATCATAGCGATCTTACAGAGGTGCTCTGAAAGGTAAGTGAGTCAATGTATGAAGCGTGACTTGGAGACCCATGGAAAGTAGGTTTTAATAGTTTGGGAGGATTCCATCCTAACCTAATTGCAGAGTTTTATGGGCCTCTTCCTTTGGATAAATAGCAAGACTTACTTGAAAACTCAAAAATTACAGAAATCATGAAGTGTTTTCTCTGCCTAAGGAAGTTCTTCTTACACAGTATTCATTAGGCTTTCTAATGAGCTTGATTTTTAGCTGCTCATTAAGGACATTTTTAAAATACCTTCACCCCATACCTTTCAGGCATCTCCTTACAAGATTGGCCTTAGTTAGTTATGAATTGTTGTATGTGAAGGTTGCCTACATATGGTGGTAGAATTTAGTGTAGACAGAAGTAATCAGGACACAGGAACCTGGTTGGACCATGGTCCTTGTGACCTTTGTTATGGGTTTACTCAGTAGGCAACTCAATCTGTCCTTCCAGATTCAGGACCTTGATGAAGCCCAAGTCAAACTAGTCTACTTGTAAATCCTGCCATGAAGCTGATGCTTTTGAGAGAACATCTCATTATGTCACATGCATGTTTCCCTCAGGGCACTGCTCAGGAACATTAGATGCAAGCAACAGATTTCAAAAAGAAAATGCATGTATTATGAAAATATTGATGAGTTTCCAAAATTGTTGGAAAACTGAAGAACCAATCTTAAGAAATGCATGTTCTCTAAAGAGGCCATAGGTGAAATCCCTCAGCAGAAATTGTTTACTGGCCTGCTGCCACTAAGAGGGGTCTTCAGAAAGCTCATAGAACATGGATAAAACTGTGCATGGATTTGAAAAGTTGTTGGTACCAAAATAGACTCTTTTAAAATCAGTTTTCAATATCACCATGGGACCCTCATACTGCTGGCCCCAGATCTTGCTGCTACTTGGAATAAAACCTTAATTTTCTCTCTGTCATTGAACTGCTTGGTCATTATTCACTTCACATCCATGGGTGAAATACCCAACTAGACAATTTGTTCCTTCTTTCTTTATCTCTCTTTCCTTCTCTCTCTCTCTCTCTTTCTTTCTTTCTTCCTTTCTTTCTTTCTTCTTTCTTTCTTCTATCTCTTTCCTTCTCTCTTTCTTTCTTTCTTCTCTTTCTCTCTCTCTTTCCTTCTCTCTCTTTCTTTCTTTTCTTTCTTTCTTTCTTTCTTTCTTTCTTTCTTTCTTTCTTTCTTTCTTTCTTCTTTCTCTTTCCTTCTCTCTTTCTTTCTTTCTTTCTCTCTTTCTCTCTCTCTCTCTTTCTCTCTTTCTCTCTTTCTCTCTTTTTTTTGAGAGATATTTTTGCTATAGGGTACATGTGCTCCCAAAGAGTCAGTGAAAAACAGAGAGACAGAAAGCAAGAGATCACCCTCCCTGGGAGTGGATGGCCACACTGCAAATCCCTTCTCCTCCATTCTCCTTTCAGGATTTTGAGCATGCATGCAGATGCACCCTGTGTGAGTTTTAAACTGCCAGGTCTGGGACTTAAACCATGGTTGACTATGTGGGAGTCCAATACCATAATTATTATGCCATTTGCTGTTCCCTCCTACTGGACAGTTCTTACATTATATGCCTGAGATCCAGGAACCAGAGAGCAGGTAGATTCGTCTTTGCTTTTCATAATCAAGTCACATTATAAGGAGTTCCTCCAAAAGTAGAAAGGTGTTTGAAAGAGTTATGTCTAGTACACTAGAAAACTATCAACTTTAACTTATCACATTTTAATACAACTTCACATCCAAAAGACAAAAGATGTACTTAAATAATTGAAATACCTTGCTGACCCTAAACCTTCAGTTTATCAGAAAAAGTACTAACTTGGGCACAGCTATGCTGACTCTCAGTTTCTCTTCCTTTGAAATGGAAATTAAGATTATACCATTCTTTTAGTTGTTATGAAGATAAAATATAATAATATAGAAACACTGCAAAGTGTTCAACACTATGTCAAAAGAGTAGGTGGCATTAATGTTTTCCTCTACAGTCTCATAAACCACTGACAACAAATGACATTTACAATTGGGGTTATGTATTTTTTATGATTTGGTGATGTGTACAGTGGCATGAAAAATCTCCTGTAATTAAGGTGTCCAAAGCTCAGGAACATGCAAGGTTAAGTGAGTTACTTGAGGTCACATGCCTGGTAAGTGACAGAGCCAGGATTTATACCCAGGTCTGTCTGATTCTGAATTCTACTTCTTTACAACCAAAAGCCCTGGTTGTAATTCTCAAAGTTGACTAAACTGATTGGAAACTAAGGAGAGAAGTGTCTATCAAGAAAGTGGTGGAAGGAACAATAGAAAGGCAGGAAATGGAAATGTATTCCTTGATCTCTTCAAATGATAATAAAAGATAGTAAGATCATAAGACTGAAATAAGAGCATAAATCTTCAAAGCTGGAAGGCTCTAATGAAAACCATCATTAGCTTTCCTAATGAGCTATTGTTCTGCATGTTTTTTATTTTGCAGATGAGGAAACTAAGGCTGAAATAAATAATTTACACAGAGGTATTCAGATAATACATTTAGGGCTTAAGCTTTAATTCAGGCATATCACTTGGAATTTTTAGTTACAAACAACAGAATTGGTTTGTTGAAACAAAGCAGTACTTTGTGTGAGTTTTAAACTGCCAGGTCTGGGACTTAAACCATGGTTGACTATGTGGGAGTCCAATACCATAATTATTATGCCATTTGCTGTTCCCTCCTACTGGACAGTTCTTACATTATATGCCTGAGATCCAGGAACCAGAGAGCAGGTAGATTCGTCTTTGCTTTTCATAATCAAGTCACATTATAAGGAGTTCCTCCAAAAGTAGAAAGGTGTTTGAAAGAGTTATGTCTAGTACACTAGAAAACTATCAACTTTAACTTATCACATTTTAATACAACTTCACATCCAAAAGACAAAAGATGTACTTAAATAATTGAAATACCTTGCTGACCCTAAACCTTCAGTTTATCAGAAAAAGTACTAACTTGGGCACAGCTATGCTGACTCTCAGTTTCTCTTCCTTTGAAATGGAAATTAAGATTATACCATTCTTTTAGTTGTTATGAAGATAAAATATAATAATATAGAAACACTGCAAAGTGTTCAACACTATGTCAAAAGAGTAGGTGGCATTAATGTTTTCCTCTACAGTCTCATAAACCACTGACAACAAATGACATTTACAATTGGGGTTATGTATTTTTTATGATTTGGTGATGTGTACAGTGGCATGAAAAATCTCCTGTAATTAAGGTGTCCAAAGCTCAGGAACATGCAAGGTTAAGTGAGTTACTTGAGGTCACATGCCTGGTAAGTGACAGAGCCAGGATTTATACCCAGGTCTGTCTGATTCTGAATTCTACTTCTTTACAACCAAAAGCCCTGGTTGTAATTCTCAAAGTTGACTAAACTGATTGGAAACTAAGGAGAGAAGTGTCTATCAAGAAAGTGGTGGAAGGAACAATAGAAAGGCAGGAAATGGAAATGTATTCCTTGATCTCTTCAAATGATAATAAAAGATAGTAAGATCATAAGACTGAAATAAGAGCATAAATCTTCAAAGCTGGAAGGCTCTAATGAAAACCATCATTAGCTTTCCTAATGAGCTATTGTTCTGCATGTTTTTTATTTTGCAGATGAGGAAACTAAGGCTGAAATAAATAATTTACACAGAGGTATTCAGATAATACATTTAGGGCTTAAGCTTTAATTCAGGCATATCACTTGGAATTTTTAGTTACAAACAACAGAATTGGTTTGTTGAAACAAAGCAGTACTTTCATAAAAGATGTTGACTGATGCTAGCAAAGTAGGCATCAAACAATATCCCGAATCACACCACTGGGTTAGTTCAGTAGCTTATGCTGCTAATGTTAGCACCTATTGCTTATGTTAGAACCTCTTCTATTGCTGCTTCTGTTAGATGAATGTAGTTGCTACTGGTCTTGTTTAAACAGATTCTCCCTGGTGCTACTTCCTTGCATCAGATAGTTTCCAGAGGCTTCTGATAGGCCAAGCTCAATTATATGCCTGTAACTCAGCTGCAAGGGAGTTCAGAAAAGTGAGCATATGGCTTCTATAGAGGGAAGAAGTTTTATCCTCCCACCAAATGGGGACTTCCCTAAATATAAGCGTGTGTTCCACGATATGATGATTATAAACACTTCGCTTGTTGTGAGCTGATTTCCCAGTGTCTAGAACAAGTGCTTAGCACATGGTGGCTATGTAATAAAAACTTACCAACTTGTTAACCAGATGATTCTGAGTTTACGGTCCATGTCCTTAGTCATGTACTCTACCTCTCTAAAGATGGTTCTTGACAAACTCTAGCACAAAATATGTGATTGCACACTAACAAAATTTCATGAAGTTTCCATTCTTTAGAAAATGATCTTTTTTTTTGGGGGGGGGCAGAAGATAGTGTAATGGTTATACCACTGGCCTTCCATGTAGTCAGCCGCAGTTCAAGTTCCAGACTCTGGCTTAAAACTCATGCTAGGCAAGTGTGTGCATGCCCAAAGTCCCGAGAGGAGAATGGAGGAGAAGGGACTGTGGTGTGGCTATCCCCCCTGGGGAGTGATTTCTTGCTTTCTGCCTCTCTGGTGAAGGCATGTACCCTATAGCAAAAAATCTCTAAAAAAATTATCTTTGTTTAGGTATATTATTCATTCATTCAACAAAATGTACTGTTGTGGTTTATGATCTCAAGCTCTGAGAGCCAAGGACTGCATCTATCTTCTTCGCCATCATCTTTCCCATTTTTAATACAGTGCTACAGAAGAAACAATTGTTAAACAAATGAATGGGCTGCTAAATGAGTGACCTTAGGAAGTGAGACTGTCAGAACTTGGAGATGGATGGATCTCATAGGTGAGGGAGAGAGAAGTGTAGTTTAGGATGGTTTCCAGGTTTTGGCTTGACTATCTGGTTGGATGGCAGCTACTATTTACTGAGCATGGGAGGACAAGTAGGCCCTGGAAGGAAGATCATGAGCTTAGTTTTGGACGTGCTGAGTTTGGGTGTCTGTGAAACATGAATAAAACTGGGATGTTGAGTGGGTTGCTGGATATATGGGTCTGGAAGTTTGGAACAATGTCTGGAATGGAGATATAAATTTGGGAGTTGTCAGCATTTAGCTAGTAACTGAAGTTATAGGCATAGACATGTAAACATATGATCTATACAATACATAAATTCAAATTTAAATATAAAATTACATACATGTATAACCAGACATGAAGAATACACAATATCTGTCTGAAAATTAGATTATTAGTTAATGTTCAATGGATACCAAATTGGCATAAATAATATATGGGAGATTGAAAAAGTTCAATTCCCAAGTCCATCTGTCTCCATGAACCCTATAAACACAGTATGGGGTCGAATCTGTGTCCTGGAGTTCCTCTGCCATGTTACTAGACACAGAATGTTAGATATTTCCAATGGAAATAGCCATAGCATAGGCATTTCCTTCATGCTAAGAATGTTCTAGGGGGAACCAGCAGTTAGCGTAATGGCTATGTCGCTGGACTCCCACGTAGTTGACTGCGGTTCGCGTCCTGGACCCGGTGGCTTAAAACTCACGCTGGGTGCATGTGCGTGCGTGCCCAAGATCCCGAGAGGAGAATGGAGGAGAAGGGATTGCGGCGTGACCATCCCCCCTGGGCGGTGATTTCTCACTTTCTGTCTTTATGTCTCTTTCTGTCTGTCTGGCGAGCGCATGCGCCCATAGCGAAAACCTCTCAATAAAAAAAAAAAAAAAGAATGTTCTAGGGAGGACAAAGACAGGGCAGTAAAAATGCTAGACAGGGCTAGGAAGCTCAGAGGGTGTGCAGGAAAGCCTGCAGGAGAGCTCTTGGGGGATTGAATCTCATTTTCACCAAAAGAACAGGAAACTATAGCCAGGGAAAATAAATATTCTCTATCCTTTCTCATGTCTCTGAAAGGTATTTTCAAGGGGTGAGGTAATCAAGAGATTAACATGGATTCTTCCCAAGCTTCATAGTTTGGGAATGGGCTAAAGACACCTGTGTTATAAGGTCCTTGCACTTTATAGTACAGTAATTGCAAGCATTCATCCATCACTCCTGTTAGGGGTAAGAGTAGTGGATTCAGACAGTCACTTACTTACTGGGCAGCCCTTGGTAAGTTACTTATTATCTCCAAACTTCAGTGACCTCATCCTAATGAGGAAAAATAGTGTAAGACATAGTGTGCTTTGGATGTAGTGAACATTAGAAAAATTATTACTTAAAAAATATATTAGAGGATATAGAGGCAGAAAGAGGGAGAAAGAGAAATCACTCCCTGGGGGAAATGGTCACCACAGTTCCTTTTCCACTTTTATGGATTTGGAGCACATATACATACTCAGCATGTTTTTCAAGTTTCCTGGTCTGGGACTTGAACTGCACAGTCAGCCATATGGTATTCAGCCACCTTAACCACCACGCCATGAGCTGACGCCAGAAAAATTCTTTTTTTTTGGGGGGGGGAGAGGTTTTCACTATAGGGTGCGTGTGCTCGCCAGACAGACAGAGACAGAGAGACAGAAAGTGAGAAATCATCCCCCCGGAGGGATGGTCACGCCACACTCCCTTCTCCTCCATTCTCCTCTCAGGATCTTGGGCACACACACACACGCGCCCGGCGTGAGTTTTAAGCCACCTGGTCCAGGACGCAAACCGTGGTCGACTGCATGGGAGTCCAGCGACATAGCCATTATGTTAACTGCTGGTTCCCCAGAAAAATTCTTACTGATGACAAATTTGAATCCAGCTCTGCCACTCTGTTAGATGGGAGCACTGGCAAGCTTTAGGTGGTGATTGAATCTGACTTACTATTTAAAAATACCCCTACTATTATATGCGAGGTCAGAGTGGATACCAAGGGGCAAGTGGTGAATATGCCAGTCCAGGCACAGAGTGATGGTGGTTGAGAGCAGACTATAAGTGAGGTAGATGGGAGTTTGATAGAGGGACATTTCTGGTTTGTTGTCAAGGTTAGCATTTAGTAGGGACTTAATTAATAATAGTTACTGTAATAATTATCATCATGTATATTACTTCCAACCTTAATAACAGTAGTCGGTTGTAAAAATGTATTTGAAAATATAAAAACATTTATTTTAGCTATTTATTTTTTAGGTATTTAATAAAAGCTTACTGATTGCAAATTTGCTGACTACAAATCTTGGGACTAGCTTCCATAATCATGTGAGCTAATTCTGTATGTGTGTGTTTGTGTGTGTATCCTGTTTCTTTGGAGAACTCAAATTGATATAAGTACTTAGTACATTGCCAAGTACATAATAAGCATTATAAGTATCATTTTCTCATAATGCGTATTTTTCATGAACCTTCTGAAGACTCTGTGTATCTTTAACTATACAAAGTGATCAATTCCATAGCTTTTGACAGAAAGTGGAAGAATATGGAAGATCTTCGGCTGAGTGAAGCAAGCCAGGCTATGAAGGAGAGACATTGCATGTCTCCTTTTAATATATACTGAGTGTCTGTACTCTATGACAGAAACTGATTGACTAAAGGATATAAAAACACAGTAAATGGAAGTGAATACCTGATAAAGTGTGTGTGAAAGAGTAGAGTCTGAGGAAGGACATTTAGAAGGAAAATAGAGAGGCAAAGCATTAATGGGACAAAGAAATGTGGTATTATCTGTTGAAGATAATTTTATAGTTTTATCAACTAGACTAGGGAGAAATGTTCACAAGTTAGAATATTCACTTTGTAAGCTAAATAATGTGATAAATATATAAAAGAAAATGAAATAAAACTATTTAAAATAAAAGAAAAAAACAAACAAAAAAAGTGATCAAATCCATAGTTTTAAGTCAGATTGCCTGGTTTCGAATCGCACACCCCCAGGCCTAGGGCTGGCCAAGGAGTGATTCTTTGGCAGGGGTGGGGCATGAAGTCTCTCTTACTCAGACTTTTTGTTCTATTCAGAGTTGTAACAAATTAGACGAGGGTTACTCTCAGAAAGGAGGGAAGTCTTTGCTTGGTTCTACCAATGCAAATGTTAATCTCACTCAGAACTCTCTCACAATCACACTCAAAATAATGTTTAACTAAATATCTGGGCACCCCATGGCTTAGTCAAGTTGACAAAGTTTTCATCACTGCACTTCACATACAAGAGTATAATTAATACTCCTAACTCTTCTATTATTCTCGTGTTACAGAAGAGGAAACTGAAGCTCAAAGATGTCACATAGTTAATAGGTGGCAGATATAGGTTTCAACCCCATGCAGCCTGGGTTAATATTAAAAAATTTTTTAAGATGATAATTAGAGCTTATTCGTGACCACCTCTGGTTTTGTGTCTTCAGCAATAACTGGCTTGGAATCTCTTGCCTGGGAATTGAATGAAGCTCCTGTGCAGAATTCAGCTGTCTCCCTCCTCTACCCCAGGGCCATTTAGGACACACCCATTTTGCTAATAATCATATAAACATTTGAACTAGTGGGTATTTGAATTGAAAGTCTCTTGGAAAACTTCTTGTAGCTCTCTGGGGTGCATACTTTCAGTTCTAATAAAAATTTAATAATGAAACAAAATAAAATGTAAAAAGTTTAAAGATTGCCTGACTGTTGGACTGCCAAGAGCCCTATTAGTCAGAGCAGCCCTTACAATACAAATCGGGTTGCATACACACTGGAGGAAGCCTGATAAGAATACACTGCCTAGGATGATTTCTAATTGGCAGCGAAAAACGAGCTGGAGAACAATAGCTTGATGGTGCCAATTCCCTTCACATTTCTCACTAAATCAATGTCTTTTTTCCCATCCAGAGTGCTCTACCCTCCTCATGACCCACCCATTTATATAATTACCTATGGGAGTTGGCTGAAAAGTTGGCTCCTGCTAAATGCCTTTCCCACCCAGCATCCATGTGCATTGATTTAATGGACTGAATCATTAATTCCTTATTCAGTGAAGGTCTTCTGGGTATCAGATACTCAATTAGCTGCTGAGAATGCAGTGATCGGCACCATTCCTGGCCTCCTAGTGCTCCAAACATTTAATGATGTTGGAAATAGTCCATGTTATATTGTCTAATAGAGCAGGCAATAGCTCTGCGTGGCTGTTGTGTGTTTGCAAGTGGCTAGTGCAATAGAAGACTAAATTTTAAAATTAAATTAAATTAATTAATTATTTCTAGAGATTTTTGCTATAGGGAACATGCGCTCACTGGAGAGAGAGAGATAGATGGGGGGACAGCGATGCTGCAATTTCTTCTCCTCCATTCTTCTCTTGAAATTTTGGGCACATGTGCCCAGTGTGAGTTTCAAGATGTTGGGTCTAGGACTTGAACCATGGTCTACCATGTGGGAGTCTGGCACCTTAACTACTACACCACCTACTGGCACCAAAAAATTTAATTAACTTTAATTAAAATAAACACATGTGGTGAGTCGCTACCATATTGGCCAGCACAGGTCTAGAGCAAATGAGAGACAAAAAAAGAATGGACTGCAGCAGTCTTTTGTAATCTGTAAAAGGCTGAGGAGGGAAGCAAGGTGAGATGGTCAGCTCTTCTGGACAGAGTCAATTTGTTTAGAGGAGCAGTGATGCAGATCCTCCGGACTCAGCTACTTGGGCTCAAATTCAGGTGCTTTTCGTATGTTAACCTCATGTTTTGAGGCAAGTTGCTAAACTAATATATTCATGAAATACTACTCACCAGTAATACAAAATGAACAACTAACAGAAGCACCAGTGAAGGTGAATCTCAAAAGCGTTACACTGCATGGAAGAAACAACAGGCAAAAGAGAATGTTTTGTGTGTTTCCCTTTGCATGAAGTTCTAGAATACACGAACACTGCTGATCTCTGATGATAGAATCAGATCAACAGTAGTTGTCCCTCAATGGGAGCATGGGATTGGCTGGATAAGGGGTAGAGAATAACTACCTAGGGTGATGGAAATGTTCTACCTTAATGAGGGTATGAGACCTGTATACCTTTGTCAAAATTTATCAAACTGTACACTTAAGAGCTGTGTGTTTCATTCTGTATGCATTTTACTTAAACATTAATATAGTTAGTTACATACAGTTGTATCAGTGGATTGTGTACCTGTTAATTTCACCAATAATGGATCAAAGCTTTTTGAGGGGGAAAAATACAAATAAAAATACAGTATGACCATAATTTACCTAGCAGTTACATTTTACTCATTATTATAAGTAATCTATAGGTGATTTTAAATATATAATGGATTTGAGTATCTGCAGATTTTGGTACCTTCACGGGCCCCTGGAACTAATGCCCTGAGGATTCTGAGGGATGACTATGCACATGAGATAGAGATAACAACATCACAAACCTGATATAGCTTTTAATCAGTCCAAACGATTGTTAAGACATGACAGATTTTGTCTTATCTATACTTGCATTCACCTTCTAAATTATTTTGAAGCAAATATTTCCATATATGTGAATATATATGAGTGAGTATATATATACATACACATATGTATAATGTCTGAGAGTCTGCGTGTTCTCTTTGATTTCTGTCCTCATATCTGTTCTGTCTCCTTCTCTATGACCAGCTCCATTGCCACTATCAGACCCACTACCATCTCCTACCTCCTTCTTGAACTCTTTCTCTTTTGCTCCTTTCCAATTCATTCTACTTACTGCAGCCTACAGAATCTTTTCAGAAATCCAATGTGAGTATATGAATGCCTCCGAGACTCTCCTTAAAATTTGTCAGTGACTTCTGAATGCCCTAAAAATAAATACCAACTATTTTTTTTTTAAGAGAGATTTTTTGCTATAGGGTACATGCACTTGCCAGAGAGACAGAAAGTGAAAAATCATCCACTGGGAGAATGGCCACACCACAATTCCTTCTCCACCATTCTCCTCTCAGGATTTTGGGCATGCACACACATGTGCCCAGGGTGAGTTTAAGCTGCCAGGTTCTTGAGCCAGGGTCAATTACGTGAGAGTCCAGCGACAAAATTATTTTGCCATTGTCTGGTCCCAATATCAACATTTTTAAACAGCTATATTAGTTTCTGTTGCTGGGTAACCAGTTACCATAAGCCCAGAGATTTAAAACACCCATTAGTTATCTCAGATTTCCCTCTGGGCAAGCAGTCTGGGGCTGAGGTAGCTCTCTCCTCCAAATCTCGCAAGGCTGAAATCCAGATACTGCCTGGGCTGTGATCGTGCTAGAGCTTGGGATCCTCTCCCTCATTTAGGGAGGTGACAGGACTCACTGGCTTGTGGCCGTAGGGCAGAAGTCCCTGTTTCTTGCTGGCTGCTGCCCCAGAGCTGATCAGCTCTACAGGTCAACTCATGTCACAAAGGCCACCATTATACAACGCGTTTACTTTCTTCCCGGGTCCCCAGAGAGTGTCTGCTGCTGCTTGTCTTTCTCTCTCTCTCTCTCTCTCTCTCTCTCTCTCTCTCTCTCTCTCTCTTTTAAGTTTATTTATTTATTTCTTCCCTGAGAGGAACACTCAAAGAGAAAGAGAGATAGAGACAGAGACAATAGGGTCCCAATGAGGTCTCCACAAACAATCTACCCTCAGGCCCAGCCAGCTCAGGATCATGGACATATGTGTGCCCAGCATACTTAGGGAGGTCTTCAAATGCACACCTGGGACCTTCTTAAGTGTTTCAGCCTTGCTGAGTGTTGTTCTTTACTGTGGTGCTACCATCTGGTCCTCCTTCTTGTATCTTTTAAGAGTGTACCTGATCAGGTCAGTCACCAAGGATAAACTCCCTTTTGACAACTGCTTAGTAATCTTGATTATTAGGTCACAGGAAAAGTCATGATGCATTTTTGCATAGAAAAATAGGTCATGACTTTTTTGACGACCTAATACATCTGCAAAATTCTTTTGCCATTGAATGGAGCATAATCTCAGGACTGCTAATTCGTCCTATTCATGAGTCTCACCTACTCATACCCAGTGGGAGCAGATTGCAGGTTACGAGAATCTTAGAACTCTGCCTGCCACGCTTGCCCTTCAGAGTTGCCTTCCCTGACCTCTGCCTCCCTCTGGCCTCATCACATTCCACTCTCTGCTTAAATCTCTCTCTGTTCCAGCCCCCCCAAATCCTGGTGGCTTTCACTTTCCTAAAAGTGTCTTTCCCCTGCTCTTTTCTGCCTCAAGGCTTTGCATATGTTCATTCTCTCCCAGGCACCACTCCCTTCCATCCATTTAAAGCCTATGCGTCTTCAGGCAGACCTGCTCTAGTCAAGTCAGCAGGTCTGCCTGAAATACATCATTAGTGCACTGTGTCTCTCTACAAAGAACTTACCCGTTTATGTTAAATATTCTTATGTGTGATAAGTCAATTGATATCTCCTTTCCCCCGACTGCAAGCTCCTTAAGTTGGGGCCGTATGCTTTTATGCACCCTTGCACCTCACACATGGCCTAATACATAGTAGGGCTCCATAAGTACATGTAGAATACATGCCTGAGCCTCTGTTCACTCACCTGTGCTATGAAGGGGTGACCCTCATATACACTATAGATCCAAGATCCACTCTAACAATTTCAATTTACAGTCAGGAAAGTGGCCAAAATATGAAGGGATTCCCAAATAGTTGGTAGAGTGGAGGGAGGAGCTGTTCTCTCAACTTCTTCCATGTTATAGCTCTCTGGAGCACTCTGGCAGCCAACTAGCCCTCATTGGTGCCTTTGATCTTCCAAATCCCAGACTGCAGATGGAGAGGATGCTCAGCCACAAGGCCTGTCCAGCAAGCACTGACAGAGCCTTCTGGTGTTTCTTGTTGGTCAATTCAATGTGACCTACTCAGTGAAGAAAGACAATCTGTCTTGCTTGGCAGAAGTTGGGTGACACTGTGGGAATGAGGCGAGGCATGTTGGCAGCCACTAGAGAGGACTCCCCTGGAGATGCACTGACTTCCTCACTGGACAGCTGTTACTTCTGGCTGTTTTGCTTCTTGGCTTGCAATGGACAACAAGCAGCAGACCTCCCGGATGGAGGCCTGAATCCTATTCGCCTTTCACTATGTGGTTTGCTTACCTCTGCAGCATGAGGATCACCAGATGCCTGGAAGGAGTCTGAGGACAGAGTGAGGCATTTTCAGTTTTGTTTTGTTTTGTTTTGAGAGGTTTTGCTATAAGGCACGTGTACTCTCCAGAAAGACAGAGAGAGAGACAGAGAGACAGAAAGCAAGAAATCCTGCCAGGCTACACTGCAATCCCTTCTTCTCCATTCTCCCCTTGGGATCTTGGGCATGCACACACGCATGCCTGGTGTGAGTTTAAGCCACCGACTCTGGGACTCAAACCACTGTCGACTACATGGGAGTTCAGCGACATAGCCGTTAATGCCAACTGCTGGTCCCTTATGGATTGCTCTTCTTTGCTCTGAATTTCCGATACAGTTGAGAGAAGCAAAATAACTGGGGAAGATGCAGTGTCATGTGACCTGTAGAAACAGGAGCATCACGGGAGGTACCAAATTCTAATGGGAGGGAAATGACTTTGTAAGAAAATGAGGAAGGAAAAAGTCCAGGGGACCCTCCCAGTGCAATAAGGTAGTCCAAGAAAGAGATAAAAATAGTGTTTTCTAGAAGGTGTTTTGCAGGTCTGACTTCCAGTATGTCTGAAATTTGAGGGCTAGAAGTAGAAACTAGCTGATATTTTAAAGCTGCCAAAAATTTGTTTCCCTGCCAAGATAGAAGCAGAATTCATCCCTGGAGTAAACCTGGTTTCTCATTTTGTGAAAACACAAAATGTCAGAGTATTCAAAAGTCAAACAAAAATTCTATTCTGGAGTGGAGATGTTTGAAACAGAGAGAAGCTCAACAGAATAGCTGTAATATTTTTACATAATAATGTAAAAAATAGTTGTAACTCTGTAAAGTATTACAGTCTGAGAAGAATTTGGGGCTTGAATTTCAGGATATTGATGATGGTGGAGGGTGGGCTGGCCCTCAACATGGCAGAGGGCTGAGCAGGGGGAATACCAGGAGGTCGGCAATGATATCTGATAGCCATTTTCAAGTCTTTTGCTCATCCCATGTGAATTACTGAAGCTTCTTTAATTGTCAGCAATAAATGCCAATGCTAGATAACTAAAGAAAAACATTCTGAAAAAATATGTAGTGGAGGCCCAGAGGATTGGAGGAATAAATAGACACTCATGAATCAGAAAGGTATGAACAAGCACAGCCTCCAGAAATACAAAGCCAGAAATTCATGGTCCTCTTCACTAGAACAGGCTCTAAATGTGATCCAGCACCCTTCACTTTTAGTCTGTGTCTCTCTGCTCAAACTCCAAATTTCAGGTAGATGGAATCTGATTGCCCAAGCTCAGGTATCCATACCCCAAGACCTGCTGGCTATGTGGGACATGGGGAGGCATATGCTTTGTTGTTCAGACATGTTGGGGACCTGGAAGCTGCCCCAAACTAATTTCTCTCCAGGAGATCATTAGTCAAATTTTGTTACAAACTTCTCTCTTTCTGAACTGTGTAAAAAATAAGGAAAGGGAAAGTGTCAACCAACCAGGGTTCTTCAGATCTTTAAAATTTTATTATTTAGTAAGTCTCCAGGTTTGCTCTTGTAGTACAAAACTGAATTTAAAAAAATATTTCTAGGGCTGGTCTAGAAAACTGGATCTCACATGGCCAACAGCAGTTTGAATCTTGGCCCTGGAGGTTTGAGAAACATGTGGGGTACATGTGCATGCCTCAGATCCTGAGAGGATGGAGAAATGGAGGATAAAGGATTGTGCTGTAACCACACCCCATGAAGGGAGTCCTTTCTCTCTCTTCCTCTCTTTCTTGTAGCCTGGTGAGTGCACATGACCTCTGACAATATAAATAAGTAAATAAATAAATAATATTCCTAATTGTGTTCACTTTTATAGGCAATAAATGAAGATGCAAGCTTCATTGTTTTGTGTTAAATATTAAGACATTCAGGCAAGCTTATAGCGTGATGGTTATGTGAACTGAATCCCACATGGGTGACTGTGTGGTTCAAGTCCCCCACACCCAGTGCCTTGAAAAATAGATGGAGTGTGTGTGTGCATGTATGCCCAAAATCCTGAAAGGAGGGAGAAATGGAAGAGAAAAAATCATTCCCCATGCTATAGGGAGTGTGTGGGTTTCTCTTGTGAGCGCATGTGCTTTATGTCAAACTAAAAAACATATATATTAAGACACTCATTTTATCTATTTTTATCTCATCATCATCAATTCAATAAAGTTTGTTTTACATATACTACATACTGCAGTGTGTAGTCCTGGGTATATTTAATTTTAAACCCACACATACTACTATTTATATTAATTAGGATTTGTTTTGGGATGTAAATGACGGGTCTAAGATTTGGCCTAAGCCCACATCAGCATTTACAGGTTTACATAACTGGGAAATCCTGAGGTGGCTAACCTCAGGCACAGCTAAACCTAGGAACTTAGAAAATATTTGGAATTACTTTTCTCTTCATGTTGTGGCTCTGAGTCCCTTTGTGTGTTAGCCACACTTTGTAGGTCCTTTCTCTATTACAATGGAGTGGATCGCTCCTAACAGACCTAAATATGTAGCCTCCCAGGTGGACAAAATAGACTTCTGGTTCTCAACATGCACACAATCACACATTGCTTAATGGTGGGGATGTGATTTGAGAAATGCATCACTACATAATCCTGTCATAGGCACATGTCATAGAGTGTACTTAAACCTAGATAGCCTAACACACCTCAGCTATATGAACTAACCTTCTATAATCTTATGGGACCACTGGTTATGTATGTGTCCTGTTGTTGACTGAAACATTATGTGGTGTATGAATATGTATAAATTCAGTGGAAAAAATGGATTGGGTTCTTTCTCTGGCCAATCCCTGTTGTAGGATGCTGAGACCCTAGAGTCCAAGCTGGGTCACCTGCCTGCCTTTGTGGTGATGACAGGTGTGGGTCAGTATGAGGGCATAAATTGCAGCGATTTTCACATCAGAACCACATAGAATGAAAGGAGTGCCATCCCCAATGATTCTGAGAGGATAAAAATGAACAGGTTTCCATTTCAGCTACATTTATAGATGCCTGAATTATAGATTTGGGAAGTACGTTGGTTTGAATGGGTCCTCCCCTAATTTGTGTGCTGAAATCTGTTGAGTAATTATAACTGTTGGAAGGATGGAGTCTTAATACGATTATGGTAGAAAAAGATGGGGTCTTTGGGAAATGAATCGAGTTGGATGAGGTCATAAGGTTGGGGATCCCTTGATTGAATCCTGGTAACTTCACAAAGAGACACAGTCACACTCATTCATTTGTCTTCTTTCCCTGTGATGCCCTGCACCATCTTTGGATTCCACAGAGTCCCTAACAACAATAACAGTCACCCCTCATCAGATGCAACCCTTGACTCTGGATCTCCAAAATTGTGAACTAAGCAAATCTCTCTTCTTTTTAAATTTCCCAGACTTATATATTTCTGTTATTAGCAACAGAGAATTTAACAATAAAGGAGGGAAATATTGTTGTCTAACCTCTCAGTTTTAAAGATAACAGTCCCAAAGAATTGAAGAGACTCTATGTACTCATTCATTCAACAATGCTATGTTTTGTAAATGTGACTATGGCCAAGGCCGTTACTATTCCAACCTCCAAGAAACATTTTTTCCAGTAGGAAAAAATACATAAGTAAAGAGTTGATCATCACACAAAGTGATAGATTCTGAAGGAGTAAGAATGAGGTGTTATGGGAGCACATAAGAGGGGATCTTCTATGAAGAAGGGATATCAAAGCTAAGATCCGAAGAATGGGTATATTAGCTCAGGCAATTCTAGCTGCTTTTAACAAACCCTACATTTTGGTGACATGATCCAAGTCTAGTTCTCGTTCATGTATCTACGAGTATGATTGGTTTGTGGATGGCTTTCCTCTTAGCAAAGTGGGGGCCCACACTCTGTCCATTTTGTAAATTTGTAGATCCATCATGTCCTAAGAACTTGGAGTCTTTTACTTTAGTTGGCAGATGAGAAAATAGGAAAAGAAGTAATAGCTACTTTTTAACCATGTTGGTGGAGAAGCAACATGCATGTTTTCGCTCACATTCCACTGGTGAAATCTCATCACATGGCCCCACCCCACCTAAATCCAAGAAATTTGGAAATATAGTTCCTTAATTGACAGCCGAGTGCCAGAAATAACTTTAGACCATGGAAAGTGAACACAAAGCTTTGGTGTCCTTGACTCAATGAATTGGCCAAGCAATGAGAAAGAAAAGTTTTAGTATTCTAGCTAAAAGATGGCACACTTAGAAAGTCCCAGAGGTAGACAAAAATCTCAAAGTAGGGCCAAAATTAAATATAGTAGCTAGATTTATCAAATAAAAACATAGACCTTCCAGTTAAATGTGAATTTCAGATGAATAATGAATAATATTTTAGAGTAGATATGACTCAAGTATTCCAGTGGGCATATTTGTACTAAAAGTGATCATTGCCTACATAAAATTTACATTTAAGCTGGCATACTTCATTTTATATGGCAATCCTACATTTGAGTTAGGAGCAGGTGGTTCAGAATGACTGGAATATAGAGTTTTGGTGATGGAAATCGGGGATTATGAAGTAGACATTGGTCAATTTGAGAAGATCCTTTTAAGCCATGTTAGGAAACTTATTCTCATAGAAAAGGGGATTATGAAAGATTTTTTTTTTTAATTTTTAGAGAGATTTTTGCTATAAGGCACATGTGCTCACCAAAGAGAGACAGAGAGATAGAAAGAAATCACTCCCCAGAGAGGATGGCCACACTGTGATTCCTTCTTCTCCATTCTCCTCTCAGGATTTTGGGCATGTACTCACAGGTGCCTGGCATGTGTTTGAAGCTGCCAGGTCCAGTACTCAAATCACGGCTGACTACATGGGAGTCCAGGGATGTAACTATTATGCCATCTGCTGGTCCCAGGAAGTGTTTTAAATAGCTGACAGGGTGTGAGTATACTAAACTCTACATTTTAGGAAACCCTAGTTGTGTAGTAAGTAATATGGGCTATATTGGAGACCTTCAAAGGAGATGACTACAGACAAAGAGATAGTGCCAAACCAGGACTAAACTCAGGTTTCTGAGTCCAAATCCATCAATTCATGATTCTGCAGGAAGATTAGAAACAGAATAGTGGGAAGAGCACTGATCAGGAGAACCAGGATCCAATTCTAAGTAACTGGGTAGTCACTAGACCATGCCAGGCCTCGCCATTCTCATCTCTAAGTTCCTCTGGGGCTCTAGGATTCTACTACTCTGCACAATGAGTCTCCTCTGTGTCTGCATTTCTGAATTCTAGTTTCTTCCATACACCCAGACTTTGAAAGTCTGAGTAGCTCACAGTTAAAAGTCAGATGTTGCTTGGCTCTGGCACTTGTAGAGCTGTCAGAATCTCCACCCTGTTTTCTTTCCATCAACAGTTTGGTGCTATCAGCTCCAGCTGCCATTGGTCAATCCATCACATTAAGCTGAAAGAAGTCACACCTGCCAGGCCCAAGCTGTTTATCTCAATAATTTCCCCCTATAAAGCACAAACAGGGGACTATTTATTTTCCTTCCTGACATACATAAGGCTGTTAAAAGTTTGAGAGCACTTGCAGTTTACATGAAGTCCAACTTAATTGCATACTAGAATGCCATAAAAGGAAGATGAGGGCCTCATTAGCTAGGGACCAATTTGACATTTTTCTCCTCTGACCAAAACTGTTTAAAAATGTGGGGTACTATCTCATTCCAGTCAGACATAAATTTCAGTGCTGTCAAAATGCCCTTACAGAATTCCAACTTTTCTCATGCTTGAAAATGTTCAGTGTGTTAACTTGGACTATGGAAATGAAATGTTATATTTTCCTTAGTTTCCCCCCAAATGAATGAAAAGCTCTTTCTCATATATACAGCACAGGCTCAGTTACCCATAGCATGTAATCTTAATTTTATTTTCACAATTCGGGGTTAATTAGAATACTTTGAGCTCCCCTTATGGAAACTTTTCCTGGCCTTCTTGCTATTTATGGAACACGGATGATCAGTGCCCTTCTCTGTGCAATATCTCAATATGTACAACTGCAGCCCGAATGGCTATCACCTCCATATGATTCCCCTGCTTAGCAGCAGGCCCAAAGCCCAGAACTACCTCCCTGAGTTCAATATCACCTCTGGGAGCTCCCAAGTTAGTCCATCAACTGCAGTCACCCAAACTCACTACTGTGTCACCTCTCTTCTGCTCAAGATTTTCCTTTTCCTTGGTCAGTACCTGCTCAGTTATTAGGAAAATTCTTCCTCTTCCTCATGCCACCATTGTTGTGTCAGGTCTACTTTCAGTTGCTTCCAGGAGCTGGATTATATTGACAGAGTCAAGAAGGACCTCGTGCACAATTCTACAACCCTAATTTCTACCGGGCCTCCAAATCTTGTGTCTAATATCCCACTAAGTGCCCAGCATCTTCTACTGCATATCTTCTCCCTGCTGGGTGCCCAGCTAGACCAATGGACCTGAGCATGAAAAGAAGTTTTCTAGCTTCACCTTATTGCTTTCCTTTCTCATTCCCCCTTCTCATTTCCAGCTAGCATCTCTTCCTTTCCCTGGGTATATATAAAGTTAAAGATAAATAAAAAGAACCCCACATATCTTTATAAACTAAAGCTTCCAGTGATAAGAACGGAATGCACCAGACAGCTAGTGCATTTGTAGCTGTGCTAGTCACTGCTCTAAGTATTTCTCATGTAACAACTCATTTAGCTTTTACAGCAGTACCAAAAGGGGGGCTTTATCGTTATCTCTATTTATAGAAAAGGAAACTTAAGGTGAAAAGATATAAGTCACCCAGCAGGGAAGTGGTAGTGCCATGCTGTGCTGATCAACCCTGCACTGTATGACTGACTTGAGACACCTTGCTACATTCTGACTCTCAGACAGTGGGATGTGTATGCAGGGAGGAGCCAAGTATTAGCTACACTGATGAATTGCTGCTAGTAAATGCCAGGTCACGCCAAAGTTCTTGGAGAGAGGTAATTCTGTCCCCACTTTATTGACAGAATAATGAAGCACAGGAAGATGAAAAATCTCAAAGTCAACTAGCCTAATTTGAGGTTTCCAGGATTCAATCAGGCATGCTCCAGAACCTGAGCAACATGTGCAACCACCTCCTCCCTTTCTAAAGTAGGTTATTCTATGTTCCTATTAACTGTGCAGTGTATAATTCAACCAACCAAGTTCTTCACTGAGGAGCTGAGTTTGCAGATTTCTAACAACAGAAGGAAGGACACTAGACTTCAAGCTGAAGGGCTGGTTGAGGCCTCATTGTGACGACTTCCTCCCTGTGTGAAGAGCCTTGAGCTCTCTGGTTCTCAAATAATTTTTATTCAAGAGAGAAAGAGAAAGAGAGAAAGAGAGAGAGAGGGAGAGAGAGTTGTGTAGGATAAAGAAAGTACATTCTGGAGTCCAACCTCTTGAGCTTAAATTCTGGCACTTGTGAGAAATGACAAGAAATGATTCCAGGCCTCAGTCTTTCCATTTATGAAAGGAAGATGCTATCAGGGCCCACCTTAAAGATTTAGTTTGAGGAGAAACAAGAAAATAGCACACGCTGAGCCCTCAGTTCCCAGTGATTGACACAGAATCAGCAGTGGAGAAAGGGCAGCTATTTTTATTAACTAGGCCTCATTCCCTGGGACTTGGTATATGTTAGGCCCTGCATATAGAATATTTACCGAGAATGTTAAGGACAAAGCTCCATCCTACCAGCCCCTCTACCTCCCAGGAGAGCAGAGAAATCAATGCAAATAGCATTTTGGGCAGAGTGGAACTGCACAGGTGTGAATGGATGTTTTTGCTGTTTTGAAGGACGGTCGGTCAAATGTAGGTATGGAGTGGAGTGGTACAGAGCGTATTTAGAAGGAGCACTCAACTGCTAGTTAAGAACCCCAGATTCTGTTCTCAGACTGGACAGTAAGAGATCATGTGGCCTTGAACAAGTCACTTCCTTTCTCAGTGCTGCAGTTCCTTGCCTCTGAAAGGATGAGGTTATACAAGAAAAATTTCTAGATTCTCTTTCAGCTGTAACCCTTTCTGATTCCATGCTGTAATTTTAGCTAGAGTCTTTGAACCCCTGGAAGTTGTGTTGGATACATTCCTAACACAATTATTACTTTTGAAAAGATTTGCTTTTTCTCCTTCATGTGGAGGGTTGTTATAAGCCTAGTAATCAAGGGTGTGTTAGTGTACTTTCTATCCCTAGTAACTGAATGCCACATGCACTAATTGTAAAGAATAGAGATCATGGATTTAGAGGTCCAGAAAAGAAACATATCCTTTCTGCCTGCAAGGCATTTAATTGGGGTGAGGGGGTGATCAATAAATACATATTATAGTAGGAGAGGAGAATTGCCACTATCAAGATAATCACAAAAGGAGGTTTCTGGAGATGGCAATTTGAGGATCATATGCACAGAGAGAAAAGAGCTTAGGCTGTGGACGGGAATAGAGTTACCTAAAAGTAATGGGTTCTAGAATTTGTGAAAAACAAAACAGAACAAAAACTTATGCTTAGGTACCAAAGGAGTAGATGGGAAACTAATGCTTGCTCGAATTCTTTTTTTTTTTTTTTGAGAGGTTTCTCATGCGTTCGCCAGAACAGCAGAGAGAGGCAGAGAGCCAGAAAGCAGGAAATCACCCTCCAGGGGGGATGGCCACGCTGCAATCCCTTCTCCTTCATTTTCTCTTGGGATCTTGGGCACGCATGCACATGCGCCCTGCATGAGTTTAAGCCACTGGGTCTGGACCTGAACCATGGTCGACCACATGGGAGTCCAGAGACATAGCCATTATGCTAACTGCTGGTCCCAGGATTCTTATAGTGCCAAGTATCATGCTGTTGGTTTACAGGTTATCCCATTTAATCCTCACAACCTCTGAGTATTAGAACTGCAACCCCCTTATTACTCCAAGCCACTATGTATTTCCATTTTCTCTCTTTTTTAACCAGAGAACTTATTGCCACTTAATGTACTGTGTATTTCAATTATTTATTATAGTCTTTTTTCATTGCTAAAAACATCAACTGTATGAAGGCAGAGTCCTCACCCCACATTAAAATTGTGATATCTCTGCCACTTAGAATGGCAGTCTAGGTCCTCAATATTTTTTAAATGAATTTACACGGCTGAAGGACTGTCACATGATTTGAACGCCCAGTTCTCTCATGCACAAGATTATGAGCTCTGCACAGTGAAGGTGAAAGAAACCAAGAAGAGGTTAAAGAGGCATGCAAAGGTGAGCAAGGGAAAGCTTCATGAAGACTGAAGACTGAAGAGTTAGGTAGGCCAGCATTGCATCAGTGACTCGTAAGGAAAGAAGACTGAGAGCTTCAAGGTCACTGGTGATATGAAAGAACTTATTAGAGAAAAGGAAACAGGAATGCAGAGGGTTAGACAGTGGGAGACAGAGAGTGGTAGCCAAGCTTGTTCCAGTTGGCTAGTTATTAGCCAAGCTTGACCTTGAGAGGAGGGCCCTAAGAAGATACTGTGAACAAAACCTGCTATTCTCAGAGATCTCAATCCATTGCATTTCCTATCTAAATCAAGTTCTTTACACAATCTCACTTAATCCTGACAACCATCTCGTGAGACACCCATTTTTTCCTTTTGCAGAAGTGTAAACTGAGGTTGAATAATTTTTCCAAGTCATACAGTGAGTGAGTAAAACTCAGAATCGAACTTAAGACTGTTTGACCTCAGAGGCCCAGCATGTAACTACTGCACCATACTATTAGCATTTTTTGATGGCATTCCAAAGAGTTTTACAAAAGAGTCATCACCCCCATCCCCACTTTCCAGGCTAGAGATTTTGGCATTGTGTACATTGTCAAAGGAATGAGGCAGAAAGTCTGGAACTTCCAATCTTATGATGCCTTCATGCCTTAAGAGCATGTGGCCTCCTGTTCTTAAGGTGTTATTAAACCTTCCCTCTGTCTTCTCTTTCCTGGGAGAAAGAGCTACATTCTTTCCACCTTTCCTCAGAGGACCTATTTAAGGAAAATTATCATGAGGCCTGTAGGTTATGAGCTCTCTGACCTTTGCCTGGATAACTGAAATGTGATCCATCCTGCAGAGGGATCAAAATATCCCTAGGATTAGCTAAGTCCATTACCAAATGCTTTCCACACTTGGCAGAAATTCTTCAAAAGTTATTGACCTGAATCAGCTGAGACAGGATTTTCTGCGAAGTTAGTGACATCACCTGCAAAGCCCATCTATGCAGACTGCCACTATGTTGGGTTGGTACCTGGGGAAGAGGAAGAACTCCCTATACTTACATTCAAGACTGAAGGGCAAGGTGCTTATGTGACATTCAGAGTAAAATTCAGCAGCAGGCCAATTCTCACCAATCATTAGCATATTAGTTGTTAGCTTTTACTTGAGATTAATGGAAACTTCTAAACCCAGGCACTTCCTATTTAAGTAAAAGTTATTGCTAACTTTAAGGGTATTTACGTATCAAAATAAGATATATTGTTTATGGGTAAACAAAACAATCAGCTTCACATTAAAAATATTGTATTGTTTTTCTGGTCATATTTATGTTTGTACATTATAAATAAAAATGAGATATTAAAATGGTCTATAATTCCACCAAACTAATATTGGTTAATACTTTAGTTTCTATCTTTTAGATATTTTAATACATATTTATACTTTTTTTAAAAAAAATGCAAGCATATTATGACCACCACCTTTTGTTACTTTGCTTTCCTTCCCACATTATCATATTTCATATATTGTTGATGGCAGATAATTATTTCTTGACTGCTTAAATGAATGAATATTCTCAAACAATGTCATTTGTAAGAGTTCAATGAGATTTGATTATTATTATGGTGTACCATGATTTAGCCAATCATGTGTTGCTGGATATTTAGGATAGTTCTATGATACATTACTCTGCAATTGACAATCTTGCAGAAAAATCTTCACGTATAGTCAGTAATATTCTTAGTATAAATTCTTCAAAGTGTAATTGTTGGAATAAAGAAATGCATTTTTGTAATTTTTGTATTTCCTTTTTTGCTTTCAGTGCTTTTTTTTTTTTTTTTGAGAGGTTTTTGCTATAGGGTGTGTGCGCTCGCCAGCCAGACAGAGAGAGACAGAGAGATAGAAAGCGAGAAATCACCCCCCAGAGGGGATGGCCATGCCACAATCCCTTCTCCTCCATTCTCCTCTCAGGATCTTGGGCACGCATGCACGCACACATGCCCGGTGTGAGTTTAAGCCACTGGGTCCGGGACGTGAACCACAGTCGGCTATGTGGGAGTCCAGCGACATAGCCATTATGCTAACTGCTGGTCCCCTTTCAGTACTTTTTAAAATTGTGTCTACATGTGGTAATAGTAATTAATAATGACATTCTGTAATGTAAATACATTATAAACACAAGTGGCAAATAAGGCAGATATAGTTAAAGGCAGGCTCAGTCCATTCCTTTTTTATGGTAGGCATTATCTAGTCCTTGGTTTTAGAAACTGTATATCTATATACCTAGAAAGATACCTGTGTGTGTATGTGCGCATGTGTAACATGTATATGGATGCACTTACATATGAGGAGTCTTCACACAGTTCATGGGAAATGTGTATTAGAAAAAAATTATGCATAAATTTGAAAATATTTTTTGTATCCAAATAAACTCCTACTTTAATGTCAATTTTGCACAAATGTTTTGAAGTCCCCTGGGTAAGTTCTATTGACTCCTTCATGCAGGCAAACAAAAGGCAGCGATCCTTCTTTCATTCTGCGTCTTTCTTCATCTCAACTCGCCATTTCGCCCATATTTCCCTACTGATTTCCAGAATCCTGCCCCACAGATGGCTTCTGATATGTTATCACTTCACCTTGGGCTCTGCCTTTCCAGTGATGGCCAGTGGAGTTAGAAGGCCCTTAGGAACTGGGTGCTGGTCCTTCACAGATGCAAGTGAGGCTGGCCCTCTCCCTGCCTCATAGAACCTGCCCAGCTGGGCTGCTTCCTGGCTCTTGTTCTCATCCTACCCATTCAGGCTACTGGTAGGAGGGCACAGGAAGATGACATATCTGGAATGGGGACACCTCCACCGGGTAATGCAACAAAAGATGCCACTTTGCTTCCTTTCTTCCCCACCCCCGCTCTCCCCACTCTTTCTTTGTCTTCTCTCTTTTTCTTCCTCTTTGAAGCATTTTACAGATACAAAAGTGGAGAATTACATATGAATGACAAAAAGGTCAAATTTAATATGTCTCTCCAAAAATATCTAGAACAAAACCAGAGATAGAATAACATCAGTAGAAAGTGTCCAGAAGCTCTTATAACATCTGTTTTGGGGCATTGGGGAAGCCCTTCTATAACTTAATCCCAAATCATGACCTTCAGGTTCTATCAGTGAGTCAGCCACTGAAACAGTGAGATACACACAGGGTTTTGGAAGAAAGTTGAGGTTCAAGTGGCAGCCCCAGCTGGTTTCTTCATGAAAACCAGAGACAATGGCAGGTTATTTATTTGATTTGTAATCATTAAAGGCTTCAAGTTTGTTGATTTGGAGCCCAGAGATAAAGCTGACTTTCTTGTAACCACTGTGAAAACAGGCAAGTAAAACCACTCTTTTCTAACCTGGAGGCGGATTGGAAGGGTCTTTATCAAAATGTTATTCTTTTCCGTAAGGCATTCATCATTTTCAATAAGGCTTCATTCTGGTGTCCTGAAGAGAATGCTTGCCTCAGGCTGGTTAAACTAGCAGCATTCAGGAGAAAGAGAATTTTTCTGACCTGCATCCAGAGAACTGTCACTATGATTAATTAGCTCCGACAGTCCCAGGTGGATAATAAGAACCAATGCTTTCTCGCCTACTGTTTGTGCTTAGTTGATGACATAGGCTCACACTTAGGTCTCCACCCATCAGCCTTATTCTGTGGAAATGGCTGCCCTCAGTCCTATCTTCAGGAAGTCAAGGGGCAAGTTTTGGTTTAAAACCTGGGAAGGTGGGAGCTCAGGATAGCTTTGTGCCTAATTTACTCTAACCTTGAGTGAGTTTTTTGGCATGCTTTGGACTTCAGTTTTTGCAAAATAAACATGACTCCTAAAGGCCCTGGTTTTTGGATGGCTGTCTGCCTCTCCAATTTCATCTCTGCCTCCTCCCTCGAGAGCACACTGCATGCCAGCCTTACGAAGCTTCTTTGAGCATTTTTAGTTTTCCTTTCTTCCTCTCCACCCCAGTCATTACCTAACGCCTTTTCAGGTCTACTCCAGAATATAAGAGTTCTTCAAAAAAATTGATGGAAAATGTGTGTTATAAAAAAAACTTGCAAAGATTTCAATTTTTTCTTTTTGCACCAAAATAAACTCATACTTCAGTTTCATTGTTCCACAAAATGCCTGAAGTTTGCTTATATGCTTTCTTCTCTTCTCTGCTTGGGTAATTCCTTCAAGCCTTAATTTAAATGCAGCTCTTTATGGGATCAGCAGTTGTCATAATGGCTATGTCACTGGACTCCCATGTAGTCGACCACCGTTCGAGTACCAGACACAGTGACTTAAACTCAGACCGGGTGCATGTGCATGCGTGCCCAAAATCCCGAGAGGAGAATGGAGGAGAAGGGATTGTGGCGTGGCCATCCTCCCTGGGGAGTGATTTCTCTTGCTTTCTGTCTCTCTCTCTCTGTCTTTCTGGCAAGCACACATGCCCTATATCAAAAACCTCTCCAAATAAATAAATAAATAAATAAATAAATAAATACAGTTCTTTGCAAAGTCTTGCTGGATCCTACCTCTCTGGTGAGTGAAGGCCCTCTAATAATCCTCCCATACTCTCTGCAGTCCTTACAGTAGTGTTTATCACTCATATTGTAATACCTGAACCCCAGCTCTACTGCAAGCTTTTTAAAGAAAAGAAAGTGTCATTTTTCTCATCATGGTAGGTGTGACTTCTAAGTATAGCATCTGGCACATAGGAGAGGTCCCCAAAACAATAATAGGTTGTGAGTCATATTAGGTAAACAACACAATTTTGAGTATAAGTCCTTTCTTTTTTTCTTTTCTTTTTTTTTTTTCGCTCTATTTGAGCTCACCAGAGAGAGGAAAGAGAGAGAGAGAAGGAAAGCAAGAGAGCATTCCCCATGGCAGTTGGCCATGCTAACCCCAGCTCTACTGCAAGCTTTTTAAAGAAAAGAAAGTGTCATTTTTCTCATCATGGTAGGTGTGACTTCTAAGTATAGCATCTGGCACATAGGAGAGGTCCCCAAAACAATAATAGGTTGTGAGTCATATTAGGTAAACAACACAATTTTGAGTATAAGTCCTTTCTTTTTTTCTTTTCTTTTTTTTTTTTTCGCTCTATTTGAGCTCACCAGAGAGAGGAAAGAGAGAGAGAGAAGGAAAGCAAGAGAGCATTCCCCATGGCAGTTGGCCATGCTTCCATACTTTCCTCTCCATTACTCCTTTTGAGATTTTTGAGCGCACATGTACCTTTCAAACTGCTGATTCTGGGACTTGAACAACACAGTTGGCCATCTGGGATCCAACCATCTTAACCATGAGGGCACAGCTAATTCAATCCTTTATCTTAATATCCTAAAATCTGCATTGCTTTCCCCCACCTCACCCCCACATACATGCATGGAAGTTGCTGGACTTTTGATACCCAATTATTGAGAAACAGGAAATGACAAAAGTTCAATATTAATTAGCAATGTTTAAACTTAATTTTTATTTTATTAAGTACTATAGCATCAACATGCATTTAAAAATAAATTCATACACATAAGTAATGGAATGTGCCATTAGAGACTGAAATTATGTGTGTTTAAAAATTTTTTTGCCAGAGGGAGAACTGTCATAATATTGCTTTTGGAATCACTGAAGGTGATTCTTCCCACACATCTCCATTCTCCCCTTTCTCCCCTATTTTCCCTGTTGGGGTTGATATAGAACTCTCAAAATTCCTTGGAAGAGCAAATCTCTTTTGAGTAGCAAAGGCTATTATTAAGGCTATTATTATTATTCGTTCTTATATTGTGATTATTACTACTCACTTTGAAAGAGATATATAGCCCTGCAATCTGAGGAAAAGAGTGTAATTACATTTTTTGTCTTTTGAAAGTATAAAGAAAAGTTACTTGACTCTTGAGGGAAAATGAACAGTAGTTCTGGGTACAAGAACTGGCAGATATCGTAAGATAACATGACCCAGTGCTTCTGGAGAGTTAATACCTAAAAAAATAAGTCTAAAGAAACTAAGATCTACCATCTTTTAAATCTTAAAACTAAGATCTACTATCTTTTAAATCTGAGCATATCAGAGCTCAACCCTGGATGAAGAGAATCCTCTTCCTCCATCCAGAGAACTGAGGTGACCAGAGTAAGTTGCCATAGCGCCCAGATCAGCACCTGTAGGATGAGTCTTCAATGGCAACAAAGAGGCATAATGAGAAGCCAGAGAAGTAGAAGGCTGTCAGTCTCTAGTTTTCTGTCCCGGTGCCTGGGAAGCCACAGGTACCCTTTTAGAAGACAAAGGTCCCTAGGGTGCTTGGACGGTGTCAACAAGAATCTCCCTGAAAGGAAGATAATGGCTTTTCTGTTAACGAGTTTGGTAGGATTTGTTCATGAAAACGTAGCAGAAATGAGTGTCACAGGTCAAGGAAATAGCAAAGAACAAAGGCAAGGAAGTGAGAAAATGTGGGCTTGATGGAGGAACAAGGACAGCTCAGTTTAGTTTAAATTCATAAGGAAGAAATCACATGTAATTGCTGAGAGACTGGGCCCTGGAGTCAAATATGTCAGGTCCTTTTCCCCCCTCTCTTTACTAGACACAGACTGATTTCTAATTTTTTTCATTAATCTTTTGTTATGAAAAATGTAAAACATACAGAAAATTGAAATTATTTTACAGTGAGTATATATGCTTAACTCAGTGGTCAGTTCACTATAGTTGTTTTTATCATTTTTCTGTCTTTTCTTTTTGGAGATGTTTTTGCTATAGGGCAGGTGCACTCGCCAGACAGACAGAGACAGAGAGATAGAAAGCAAGGAATCACCCCCCAGGGGGATGGTCACGCTGCAATCCCTTCTCCTCCATTGTCCTCTCGGGATCTTGGGCATGCACGCACACGCACCTGGCATGAGTTTAAGCCAATGGGTCTGGGACTCAAACCACGGTTGGCTACATGGGAGTCCAGCGATATAGCCATTATGCTAACTGCTGGTCCCTCATTTTTCTGTCTTATCCATCCATCAATCCATTTTTAATTGTATTTCACAGTAAGTTGTAGACGTCAAAACAATCTTCTCCCTAATTCCTTTGGATACATGCTATGAATTAAAATTTAATATTTATGATGCTTTAAAAATTTTTCCTTTTGAGATAAAATTTACATACTAAGAAATGCACAAATCATAAGTGTGCTGTTTTGTGAGTTTCATAAAATAACATTTATTTCTTTTATGACAGAGAGAAAGAGAGAGAGAGACAGGAACTTCCAAAGGGTCTTTGGACCTTCTCGTGGAGGTCCTGGGACCCCAACTCAGGACCTTTTTCCAAGTTACAGAGTTGCGGCTGCGTCATTACCTCCCCCACCATTCAATGAGTTTCAATGAAAGTGTAATTAAATGCCTTACCAAGATAAAAGATTATCCCTTTATAACGCTTCTCAATCATTCTCTGTTCCTGAACCTTCAGAGGCAACATTGTTTTGATCTTTTCCCACCATAGATTAGTTTTGCCTGTTTTAGAATTTATAGAAATGAATTGGTATAATTTTTTGTGTAAGGTTTTTATTTCAGTCAGTACAAAGTCTTCGAGAGTTAAGTATGTTTCCACATACACCAGCACATCAGTATTTTTTTGGAGTGAGTAGAATCCCCCACCCCTTTCTCCCGTAAATTGCCAGATGGCATGTGTTCTTGCTAAAGAGAGATAGAGAAACCAAGGTTGCAGAGAAGAGCACCCGCCCCCCCAATGGAGAGTGGTCACACCACTATTCCTGCTCCTCCCTTTCTTATCCCTTGGGATCTGGGGCTCCTTCCTTTCTTATCCCTTGGGATCTGGGGCCCTCCATATCACCTTTTAAAATAGATATGCAACTCCTTTGTTCAGAAACATTAAACATTGCAGGACCACAAATTTACAAACTCCTAAACTTTGCACTAGAAACATTTTCTGGTCTGGTCATTTAATTATTTACTTATCTATCAAAGTCCTTTCCAGATGATGTAGTCCTGTGTCATCTCTTCACTTTAAAGAATGATATTTCTTTTCTTTTTTAATTCGTTTTGTTTTATACATCCAATCACTCTACATCACTTAGCTTGTAAATTGAATTCACCCAACATGAATATACCTCACTCCAGTCCAGACAAGGATACTCTAAATGTTATCATCAACAGATAATAATTCATTTCTGTGTCCCATAAATGTCTTGACTCTTTATTTTTCTCCTAATTTCTTTCCTCACACTCTCCCCTTTAATATTTAAGTGTCACCTATTATAAGATTCACTCTCCATTTAATAGTAGCTCTTGAGGAAAACAAAAAGACACACTACTACAATAAAACATTTTAATCAGAAATCATATTGCAATTCCAGAAACATTAAAATACAAAAAAGTGATAGGTCTGGGAGTTAAAGATAGGCTAATTGGCACTATTTTTTAAAGTGTCAACAAAAGGCTCAGTACTAATTTATCTAAAGAATCTTTTCTTGCTTTCTTTTGCTTACAAGTTGTTCTCAACCATGTAGTCCTGCCCCTCGTTATGTGCCTTTCTAGATTGCTCTCTCATACCCAAGTCAAATTTCACACAGAATACATTTTGCCCAATCTTGTTGGAGTTGCAAAGAGACAAAGTGGTTTTCTTCTAGCTGTGTACTATTTGTAGTATTTTAAGAAAAAAACTACTGTTGAAAACAGGACCCGAAGTGAAACAGATCCCAAATCATTTGTTCTTTATTTCTGGCAGCTAAAGATTTATTATTTCTACTTCCTGGAAAGAACGCAGGGAGTGAAAGAGGGAGTTCAGCTCTTTTTATCCAAGAAAGTCATTTTTTTCTTCTAAGGTATTACCAATGCAATTATTTCATCAAGGCAAATTCGCCTTCTGCTTGGCTCCCAGGCTAGGGTTTCACTCAGACTTTTTCTTTACCACTTTTGCCCTCTAAATATTTGACCTAGAGTTGGTGTTCGCATTAAGCAGTTGCAGATCTTGATTTGTTAAGGTGAAAGAAATTAAAGTGGACAAAAAGAAGTGAGGCTCACTGGCATTCCCTTTACATTTGGCCAAAGAAAATCTTGCAAGGGAGAATAGTGCTTGCTTTCTCACTCTCGTCATCTTTGTGTATGCCTGGGGGACCGCTGACCTGCCCTCAGCCCTGTCAGTCTTTCTGAGCACCATTCTTGGTGTATAATTGAGTCAGGTTTTGTTGTGAGCATTGATACACATTTAATGAGACTTACGTGTCTGTGCTCAGGGATCCAAGATCCTCCACTACGTTTCATTTGGAATTAATCCAATGTGGCCCGTTCTTTAGGTTTAATGGCTAAAAGGTCCTTTCCAAAGGGAAAGAATTCAGTAATAGAATTTAATAAAGTTCAGTATGAAAGCTAATTCTTCATAAACCTCTGAAAATTTTCCCGAAGGTCCAGACACTAAAATGATTGTGTACCTCAGGATTTCATCTCAGCCCTCCTTCCTTTGGGCCCATGGACTGGGGACAATAAATCTGCATTTGTAAATAAAAAATAACTTCATGACAGTTTAATGGGTTGGGAAAAATAATTGCCTTTTTTTTCCCCCCCAAAGTGGCTCTTCCTATCGTGTTTTGTTATCGTGGACCGTAATGGTGGATTTGCTACAGATAAGATCCTTAAAGTGAGACTAAAATAAACACAAAGATAATCTTATTCCATTTCTGGGCTTAGACTGTCTACCAAAAGGCAGCAAGTTTATAGTAAAAATGAGCAGGATTCCTGGCTGGACAGACTAAGGGAAATAGAGAGAGGCTGGTAAGAGGTGGCAGGAGAAGCAAGCCGCTGGGACTGTTCTTGGTGCAGCTCCTCTGCATCGGATGCCTCCTCACTGGTGGCTCATCCATTCCCATCCTGAGGATGGTGCCTCTGTTGTAGCCCTACTCAAGTGCAGGCTCATGCTCAATGGCATTACTTAGAATTTCCTTTTTTGTCATATCCTTATCTGTTTTGGGGATGAGGATGATGGAGGCTTCATAAAATGAATTTGGAAGGTTTCCTTCCTTTTGAATCTTTAGAAATAATTTTAGTAGGATAGGGGTTAACTCTTCCTTAAAAGTTTTGTAGAATTCACAAGTGAAGCCATCTGGGCCTGGGCTTTTCTTTGTTGGGAGGTTATTAATTACTGATTCAATCTCCTGGCTTGTTATAGGTCTATTCAGGTTCTCTATGTCTTCCTGATCCAATCTTGGTAGATTATATGCATCCAGGAATTTGTCCATCTCCTCCAGATTATCTTGTTTGTTGGTGTAAAGTCGCTCATAGTATCCTCTAATGATATTCTGTATTTCTGCTATGTCAGTGGTAATATTGCCTGTTTCATCACAAATTTGATTAATCTGGTTTCTTTCTTTCTTCTTCTTGATCAGTCTAGCCAATGGTGTGTCAATCTTGTTAATCTTTTCAAAGAACCAGCTTTTGCTTTCATTTATTTTCTGTATGGTTCGTTTATTTTCTATTTCATTGGTTGGCCTACCTGTTGCTCACAATTACCATTAACTGTTGCCACTAGCTCTGGATAGCCCAAAATCTTCCCTATTTCTAAGGAGTAGTGAGCCTCCAACTGACCTAATAAGCAACACCTCAAGAGCGAAGACAAACAAAACAAAAAAAGGAAATCGTGTGGCGTGCAACGCTCCACACGCTATTCAAATCACCAAAATTCAAAGAGTTCAAAGGCTAGTTAGCGGGAAAGGGTCAGAGGATGAGTGACAGAACCAGGTTGGTCGGGCCTGCAGCCTCAGTCCGCCTGGTGTCCGGAACTGCTGGCCAGCTCGATCCGGGTTCCGGGTGTGGGGGTGTGGGAGTTCGCCTTAAAGTCCCAGACAACCAACCTGGGGTCCAAGGAGGAGGAACGG
>NW_006208084.1:5930434-5970647 GCF_000334495.1 Tupaia belangeri chinensis | reverse complement strand
TCCGGAACTGCTGGCCGGCTTGATCCGGATTGCAGGTGGGGTGGGGTGGGGGTTCGCCTTAAAGTCCCAGGCAACCAACCTGGGGTCCAAGGAGGAAGAACGGTGGGAATGCGAGGAGGTTCGGAAGGGTTGGGCCTGCAACCTCAGTCCGCCTGGTATCCGGAACTGCTGGCCGGCTTGATCCGGATTGCACCATTCATTCATTTCTTCATTCTATCATTGAAGTAATATTTACTGGACACATACTATTAGGTCATCAGGAAAGTTATGATGTATTTTCCTGTTTGTCTATGCAAAAGTGCATCATAACTTTCCTGATAACTCAATATGTGCTGGGCACTGTGTTAAGGATACTGTAGTGGTCATGACAGACATGGCTTTTGTTTTTACTGAGTGAAATAGAAAACATAGGAAAAAATAAATATAAAGAAGGAAGAAAATGGGATTCTGAGATAAAGAGGTGAGAGGGCTACTGTGTCATAAGTAGGGTAGGAAAGAAGTTATCTTGTAAATGGGACATGTAAATTAAGATCCAAGGAAGGAAGAATTAGCTTTGGGAAGTACTATATTAACTGCTAAATAGTTTATGGAATAAATCAATATAAACAAAAGCTCCTTATGGTCTACTGAGTTCAACTTAAAATACTGTTGAAATTAAAGTCAGTGATACATCCTAAGGCAGCACTGGGAAGGCTGTTCAGGTGCTCTCTCTGCTCTATTGGCAATGACTGGTTGAAGCACAGTTTCAGGAGGACTCTGGTTATATCCAAGCTAATGGGAAAGTGTGAGGAATAAGCAAGGTCTGCCATGGGTGTGACAGTAATGGTGATTTGAGTGCTATACCATTTATATCCCTGCTGAATAAACTGACTAGCAGCAGAAAACATTCTTATGTCTTGCTTTGAATCTTCCCTTTTTGCTCTCTGTTTATTCTCTCAAGTTCTTTCATTTAACTCTTCCTTATTTAATCAGTTTATGATATCTTTATGCTTAGTTTAAGATTTTTTCCGACTGTATACATATATGTATATATATATATATATATAAATAAATCCACAAAGTATAATATACACACATATTTATGTACATATATAAAATATTGGGTTGTCTGTTTTTGCTTAGAAAAACACGTCACGACTTTCCCAACAATCTAAAATATATGGACATGTACGTGTGTGTGTATATCATATGCACAATAAACATACATACATTCCCAATCAATTTGATCTCACTTTATGTAAACATGAACATCAAATAACACTCTCTATCCCTATCTGATATCCAAATACATATTCATTTTACTCTTAGAGTAAATGTTTTACTTTATCTGTTTATCCCACTGCTTTAAGCAGCCTGTTGAGCACTAGGAAAATAGGTTGTAGATTTCAAAGCTCTGGATCCAAATCATAGCTATTCCACATATTGGTAATAACCTACCCAAGCTTTAGGTGTAAAATATGGATTTAATAATATATATATTATATACCCCTCAAAAATAATTGGAAGATCAAATGAGACAATGAATATGAGTGAATTTGAAAACAGCAATTTAGAAACATATAATTCTGTGTGTATATGTTAATTATCTACTCTACATTGCCTTTTTGTCCCTGGTGCTCCAATGCATAATATCATAGAGGGGGTACTTGTTTTATCTAGAAAATTATGATGTATAAACTAGTACTTATGAAGTACATTCTAATACAAATTAATGTGACTCCAAACATATTTATCTATTGGTAACTGGAAGTATAAATTTTAGCATAGTTTTAAAACCTTTTGCTTTACTGATTTTCATAATAAAGTTCCAGAAAAAGACACTATATGAAAAGAAAACAACAGGTCCATGTCCCCAATGAATGTAGATTGAAAATACTCAACAAAATTCTACAAACTGAATTAAACAGTACATCAAGGAGGTTATCCACAACAATCAAGTGGAATTTATTTCCAGGCTGAAAAAATGATTCAACATATGTAAATCAAAGTGGCAAGTTAAAAATAAATAAATAAAATTAAATAAATAATTCTAAAAATTGTGATGCACACATTAACAAATAAATAACAAAAACCACATGATGCTTTCAATAGATGCAAGAAAAGCATGTGACAAAATTCAACCATAATAATCCAAGGCTAGTCATAATAAAGATTCAAAAAATAGTCAGAGAAGGAAAATATTCAAACAATTTAGGCCAATATAACTAGCACATGATTAGCATCATACTCAATGGTGAAAAGTTAAAGACTATTTTTCTAAGATCAGAAACATGACAAACAAGACCACTCTTGCCAGTTCTATTGAACCTAGTCTTAACCAGAGCAATTAGGTAAGAAAAAGAAATAAAAAGTCTTCATCCAGGAAAGTCAAAACCAAATCATCTTTGTTTGCAGCTGATATAATCTTATGTATAGAAAGCCTTTAAGACTCTCTAAAGATGTTGAGAAAATTCAGTAAATTTGAAAGTTGCAAAATGGACATAAAATAAGTAGCATTTCTTTATACTAACAATGAACTATGCAAAAAAGAAACTCAGAAAATAATTCCATGCATGATAACATCAAAAAAAGAAAAATGAATTATTTTGGAGTAAATTTAACCAAATAAGTGAAAGACATGTATAGTGAAAATTATACATATCATATAAAACACAGATGAAAGAAATTAAAGCTTTCCCATAAGAAAGATATACCATGTTCATGAATTAGATTATTAATATTGTTAAAATGTTCATACTGCCCAAAGTGATCTACAGATTTGATGTAACTCCTATCAAAATTATAATGTCATTTTCTACACACACACACACGCACACACACACACACACACACACATTTTAACATTCCATTAAACTAGAATTTCTCTTATGCTACATCTCACTTCTAAAAAACATAATATTTTCATGTAAAGAAAATAATCTACCTAATCTCATTTTAAAGCTATTGCTAATTCAATGCAAATTATACACATTAAAGTGAAGTCTTCTTTCTCAGGAAAGCAGGCTAAAGGAAGAAATTGCTCAAACTTTCTGACTGGAAGTCAACTGTAGAGAAGTCACATCACCTAATTTGAGAAATAAGATGAAAGATTGACTTGCTTCAGTGCACGGTAGAAATATTTTCAGGGAAGCAACTGGTGGTGTGATGACTAAGAAGACTGGATCCCACATGGTTGACTCCACAGTTTTGAGTTCCAAGTCTGGTAGCTAATGAAGCATACGGGGTGCATGTGCATATGTGCTCAAAATCCTGAAAGGAGAGATGGAGGAGAAAGGAATGTGGCATGACCATCCGCCATAGAGAGGTGCTTTCTCACTGTGCCTCCCACTCTCTCTCTGTCTCTCTCTTTTGGTGACTCATGTGCCTTCTAGGAAAACACACACACACACACACACACACACACACACACACACAAGCAGGGACATTGGAGTCAAAGAGAACTGGTTTCAAATTCTGGCACTCACCACCCAGTTACTGTGTGACTTGATAATGTTACATAACATTATCTTGGAGCCTCATAGTCCAAAATCAGACTTTTTTTTAGATATAAGAAATGTAGTAGTGAAAATAACAAACAAGATTTCTATTCTGATGGACCTTACATTTGAGGCAGAAAGTGATGGGTGGTATTGGTTGTGTTGGTGTGTGGATGGAAATAGTAAATATTAAATTAATATTAATATACACTAAGGAGAATAATAGAAGAGAGTAAAGGGAGAGGAGCAAGGTGTGACTGCTATTTCATACAGGCTAAACAGGAAAAGCTTCTCTAAGAAGATAATATTTGAGCAGAGACCTCTGTAGTGAGAGTGAGCTGTCATTCAGATATTTGTGGGGGCTGGGATTGGGGAGGCAGTGTGGATTAAAGCAGAGAGACCAGCAATGTCCAAGGTTGGAATGTGTGCTTGGTATGCTTGAAGAACAGCAGAAAAGACATTGTGATTAGATGGACTGAGAGATGGGAACAATAATAGAAAATATTTTGGATGGGATTAAAAGAAATAGAAATACAAATGATCTAGAGTAGTGTCTGGAACATAGTAGTCACTTAATAAATCTTCATTATTTTTTTAACTTTAGAAGCCAATGAGATGCTAAATGGTTTCTGTTCAGTCACTCCCTCTATCTCTCCTGTGGTTTCTACATCTCCAACTGGCTAATTTCTAATTGTTCTTAAACTTGTACAGCACCCTCTCTCTAGTAGCAAAACAAAAACACCTCCCTCAATTAATCATGCATTTATTCTCCCACCTTATTGTTGCTGCAAAGTTTCTAAATGTTAGTTTGTTCTTGCTATATCTACTACTTCAAGAACATATTATTCAATTTATTATAGCTTAACTTTTGTTCTTGCCACACTATAGAAACTATTATCACTGAAACCATGAATGACCTCCACATTGCTATAACCAATGGACCATTTTAGTGTTTACCAGTTTTTCTGTTACTTACCATGAATCACTTCTTTCTCCTTAAGCCACTCTTGTGCTATGCTTATCTGACTCCACCTTACTCAGTTTCTGTCACCTCACTGACCATTGCTTCTCAGTCTGTTTTGTGGCTTTTCTTCCCCTTAAACTCTTAAAAGCTAGGGTATGGGGCCAGCAGGTGGTGTGGTGGTTAGGGTGCTGGACCCTTCGTGGCTGACCATGGTCCAAGTCCTAGACTGGGTGACTTGCTTTTTCACTCTCTCTCCCCCTTTGTTTCTTTCTAGATGGAACACATGCCCTAAAGCAAATAAAAACTAATAAATAGAATAAAATATATGTATATTTAAGAATGAAGCTACAATGTTTGGGGTCTCCTGCCTCAATCCTTTGCTTGTCTTACTCTGTACATATTTCTTTCTTTTTTTCACGTTTCTTGAATCTGAAACAAAAGGTGGCCCACATATTGTGGTTGGTTGATATATCTTTTTTTAAAAATTAGTTAATTATTTTTATTATTTTTAACTTGTTATAGGACATATGTGCTCACAGAGAGAGAGAGGGAGAGAGAGGGAGAAAGAGAAAGAGAGAAAGAGAAAGTGAGAAAGTAAACTACAAGGTCCAGGACTTGAACCATGGTTAGCCATGGAGTGGGTGTCCAGTGCCTTAACCACCATGCCCTGTTGGCACCACTCTGTACATTTTTCATAGGAGGCCTCACCCATACCAACTGCTCCAACCACTACTTTAATATAAATGTCATAAAAAACCTTTCTAACCAGGATCTTAATTTGTCCCTCAAAATTTTTTTCAGGCACTTTTCATGAATTAAAGCAGAATAACTTCTCTAACACACATCTTAAATTGTAAAGGATTAATAGAGTTGACATTATTATTGTTATTTTTACTCATGAACAGTCTAAAGATGGTCCAAGGTTGGCAGTGACAGTCTGCTATATACCTATGTTGCTAGAAATTCTTCTGTCTTCAACAGATTACTCTGGGCATTGACACCAGCTATATAAATGTATTCACTGGATGAGCTTAAGAAGAGAATAGAGATAACAAAGAGAAAAGTCATTAAACTCAATCAATAAAAATTTCTACTTTGAGGAAGAGAAAGAAAAATAAAAAATAAGTATAAACACAGGAACCTGCGAAACAATATCAAAAAGTAAAATGTATGGGTAATTTAAATCATAGAAGAAGAGAGAAGGAATAAGATAGAAAAAGTATTTAAAAATATAGTAGCTGACAAGTTGTCAAATTTGGTAAAATACATAATTCGTGCAGTCAAGAATTTCAACAAACACAAACAAGATTTATAGAATAAAACTGCAACTATAAGGTTTTTTTTTTTTTCTAACAATCTATGAAAAATAAGTATAATGAAAAAAACGAGGGAACCACAGTTAGCGTAATGGCTATGTCACTTGGAGTCCCACGTAGTCGACCGCGGTTCGCATCCTGAACCCGGTGGCTTCAAACTCATGCCGGGCGCATGTGTGTGCGTGCCCAAGATCCCAAGAGGAGAATGGAGGAGAAGGGATTGCGGTGTGACCATCCCCCCTGGGGGGTGATTTCTCGCTTTCTGTCTCTATGTCTCTCTCTGTCTGTCTGGTGAGCGCATGCGCCCTATAGCAAAAACCTTTCAAAAAAAAAAAGATGCATGGATTTAAAATATTTTCCAAAGTAAACTCACATTTTAATCCCATTTTCCACAAACTTTTTGAAATTTCTTCATAATACATGATATTCAAATTATAGATAACCAAAAACAAAGAGAAAATCTTGAAAGCAGCCAGTATAAAAAAGGACACATTATATACATGAGAAAATGTTTTGACTACTGACTTCTCATCAGAAACCATGGAGAGCAAGTCACACTGGAAAACCATTTAAACAACTTTTTAAAATGTATTTATTCATTTCTTCCATGAGTGAGAGGTACAAAGAGGCAGCATTCCCAACAGGGCCTTGATGCTGCAATCCATTCATCCCCAGTCTTACCCAGTCCTGCATCATATGAACGTGTGGGACCACCATAGGCAGGGAGGTCTATAGGTCTATCTTCCCATGTGAGTTAGCCTCACAGAGCATCGTGTTTTACCAAAGAGTCACTGTCTGACCCCAGTAACCTTTTTGAAGAGTGAAAGAAATAAAAAATTGTCAATCCAGAATTCTATATCCAGAAAAATATGCTTCAATAGTGTAGGCAGAACAATGACATTTTCAGATAAAGATATGCTAAGTGAATTGTCACCAAACCTGTACTACAAGAAATGCTAAACAATATTCTTTGAGATGTGAAAAAGAAAAAGATACTAAGAAAAAAAAAAAGTATGTATAGATCTTCAGGAGTAAATGAAAATCACTAGAAATAGTAACTATCTGGGTACATATAGTATTTGAAAGTTACAATATCCCAATGGAGCAGTTATTAACACTCAGATTTACACATGAGCTAAACATAGCAGAGAGAGGCATAAAGACAACCAAGGCCATACACATAAATGTAGTAGAGCTTCTATTTGAAAGATCTTTTTTTCATTCCTTTGAATACGCAAATGTGCATCTTGAAAGTGGTTTATAGAAGAGAAAGATGAAGATCTAGAAGACAACGTATGCCTTATGTTCTCTCTTCTCCCTTGGGTGAAAATATCATAAGGCAAAGTTAGGAACAACAGAATATAGAGGCTTAGGAAAGAGAATAAGAACCATGATAAATGCAGGATAATTGGAGGAGCTCTCATTGTAACTGACATTTTTTTTCTTTCCATGTTTCCAGGAGAATTCTTAGCCCTATTTCTATCTTTGTTTCTTTTACCCAATGCTAACTCTAACTCTAACAATCATTCTTTCTTCCAGTCTGAATCCTCTTTATCCTCCAACAGCAAAGTCCTACTATTTCCAAGTAGTGTACTTTGATTTCTCCAGCCCAGAGCATTTGGGACTCACAAAGTATGGCACTTTCTTAGAAAATGCTCTATACTAATGCTTTCCCCATACTAATGCTTTCTTTTCTCCTTCTTGTTCTCTTCTCCTTTCTCATGGTGGCTAATATGTATTGATGATTTACTGCATAAGGGGCACTGCCCTAAATGTTTGAGGAAAGATATCAAGGAGAAAGATAGGCAGGGCATTTATGGGACACAGACATGGATTATTGTCTTTTGATGATAATGTGTATAGTATCCTCAACTGGACTGGTGTGAAGTGTATTCATGTTGGGAGAATTCACTTTTTCTTTTTTTAAAAGAATTATTTTATTTAACTTTCTTTATTTATTTTAAATTTGACCAGAGAGGGACAGAGTGAGAGAGAGAAGAGAAGCCACTTTATAAGCTAAGTAATGTGTAGTGATTGAATGTATAAAAGAAATTAAAATTAAAATTTAATCCTCATAACAAGTGTATATTGTCACCCCTTTTTTACAGATGAGGAAGCTAAGATTCAATCCCTCACCTTAGCATCCCAACTACCTTTGGAACCTACCAAGCAATACTCCCATAACATCTTACTGCATTGTAGGTCCCTCTGTGAATCTGTATTAAGTTGAAGATTTGTTTCTAAGAAACATTTACACACACAATTTGCATAAAACTCCATTTAAGGCTAGGGGTTCATAAATCCCAATTCTGTTCTTAATGCAGTAGTCTATGAAAGTCCAGTGAAAACTCCCTGCCTATACTCTTGGTCTTTATTGTACTTTCATACCTGATAGGCTGGGTCCTGTCTCAGTTATGTCTCATGTCTGCTCAGAACAATAATTGTTCAGTTAAGTATGCCGATTGCACTAAGGGGGTTTGGTGTTCTTATAATAGATCTGATTTTAAAAAAAAGGGTCTGTTATCACCAACGAGGTTATATTTGAAACTGAAATAAACTGAATCTGGTCTGTCTATTGTAGTGAAAACTTTGATCAAGAATGCAGGGTTCAGTGGTGCCTGTATGCTGTGCTCCTTTGGCAGTAAAATTTATACACGTAGGCAGGCATGCACACATACATACCTGTACCCCTCTTAGTTCTATTGAAAAACTAGTGATAGATCCTTAACTATTATAAACACTTGAAGGGAGAAATGCAAAGTAATTTTACATGTAATAAATGAGGCCAGGAAATCTGAAACTGAAATGACAATTTTGTAAACATGGAGTTTATTCATCTGAGCAGAAAGTCAAAATCACTAAATTTTCCTACGGAGATGTCTTCAGCCTCATGCTTGAAGTTTCGAGATCTGGTGCATGCTGCCCTCTCCAGTGGGTGAGAGAGTCGTTAATTTCATTTTTCATGGTGGAGATAAAGGCTTCCGATGCATTATTTTTTTGCATTAGGCATGTTTCACAGGTATCACAGCCTCATTGCCTCCAAAATGTAGCTGCTGGCCTCCACTTGCCCTCTCCCCATCTGAAAATGTGTGTGCACGGATGGCTGCAGAACCCTGGCACCTTACAAATTAGCCATTCAGACTGCCAAGCGTCTTTTTGTTTGGAAGGAAAAGAGATGTGACAAATGTAAACACTGGAGAAGGGGACCTGCTGCAGAGGACGGATGCCATGTCAAATCTGATAAAAGCTGATGATGCATTCCTTTGCTGTTAGTCAGCTGGTTGCCCTCTCCCTCCAGCTCTCCCAACCTCTCTTTTTTCTGCTGTGATATTTTCTTTCTTTCTGATGCCTTAGGCACGCTCTGGAGCAAGGGTCTGATTAGTACAAAACTGCCCACCTTGTATTTTTATTTTCATCCATGTTTCTATTTGATGCCAGGCCACAGGATACAAACTTAAATCAAATTAAATAAGAGCTGCTTGTTTCCTAGGACAGAAAGCAAGGAAGTTTCTTTTTGGTCACTTAGAAACAACCATGTGGTTCAAATGTTGATGGAGGTTGTGTCTTCAATTATTGAGATACTAGTTTCATGAATTTTTCTAAGGCAGAGGTGAAGCTAAGGCCCCAAGAGCAGTCAAAAGGAAAGAATAGCTCTTGGCAAGTTTTGAAAACTAAATAACTGTCTTACTCCAAACCCATTCCCAAGATATGGCTAAATTAGTTCCTAGCACACTTAAACAGTTGCAGCAAAGTTGGAATTGACTGACTATGGGTGGTGCCTCTCAGAGTGGACATTCAAAGCAGGAACCTGGAATCAGGGGATGCAGAATATCATCTGCTAGCTGAGACTTTTTGGCCATGTTAGGAATCTGTGTCTTCTCCATTTATGCAGCTTTTGACTCAGATAATCTACAGTATAGAGTAATGGTTGAGAGAATAGGAGTTGAAGTTAGATAGATTTGGGCTCAAGTTCCAGCTCCATCTTTTTGCTCTCAAGGTTGCATTTGGTCACAAGCAACAGAAAAATTGGGCAGTGATAGCTTAAAGTCAGAATTACTTATCTTGTACAACCAGATGTCCAGAGGGAGGCAGCCCAGGGCCAGCATAGGTTCAATGAGGCCTTTGGGGACCAGCTCCTTCTAGTTTCCTGCTTTGAGTCCTTTGGGGGTTGTCAAGGGACAAAAATCTAACCCCAAAGATCTCTATGGAATGTAGTTTATTTTCAAGAAAGGATACAGTGATGGTGAAGTAAATAAGCCAAATCACTCAGTGTAGCTCAGAGTTCCCAGGACACATATTGCTCTCAATTTTAGCTGGAAGCTTCCCTAAGTGTGTTTCAAATCGGAAGGGAAAGATGGCTAAAAATCCTCTCCTGGATCTTGTCAACAGCCAGCACATGTGAACAACATGAAGGGTATCTTTTGTCTTCATGCTATGCTTATTTAAGAACAATCCAGCTCTTGGAACCAGCAGTTAGCGTAATGGCTATGTTGCTGGATTCCCACATAGTCGATCGTGGTTCGCGTCCCAGACCAGGTGGCTTAAAACTCACGCCGGGCGCATGTGCGTGCGTGCCCAAGATCCCGAGAGGAGAATGGAGGAGAAGGGATTGCGGTGGGACCATCCCCTCTGGGGGGTGATTTCTCGCTTTTTGTCTCTATGTCTCTCTCTGTCTGTCTGGCGAGCGCACGCGCCCTGTAGCAAAAAAAAAAAAAAACCTCTCCAAAAAAATAAATAAATAAAAAGAAGAACAATCCAGCTCTTATAATACACTCTGAACCTTATTTTACAACATTTTTACTTCTGCACAGCCATGCTCCTCAGCCAGATGATTGATGGAGGCCGGAATGAAGGCAATGGTGTTGGGATTAGAGAAGAAAACATGTGAGAGTAAAACTCTCTCCAGGTGGAGAGTGAGTGGATGTGGAGGGGTCCAAGTTGACTTAGGGTTCTTGAGTTGGAAATTTTGGAGGAACAGTGAAGCTACCAGTCAGAATGAGGAAGTAGAGAGGTGGATACCTGGGGCCAGCAGATGGCATAATGGTTATGTCGCTGAACTCCCACGTAGTCGATCACTGTTCGAGTCCTGGACTTGGCGGCTTAAAACATGCAAGTAGCATGTGTGTGCATGCCCAAAATCCAGAGAGCAGAATGGAGGAGGAGGAGTTGTGGCATGACCATCCCCTCTGGGGTTAATTTATCTCTTTCTATCTCTCTGTCTCTCTGTCTCTTTCTGTCTCTCTCTTTCTCTCAAGAGAGCACACGTGCCCTACAGCAAAAGAGCAAAACCAAAAACCTCTCTAAAAAGAAAAAAAAAAGAGGAGGATCCCAGTTGTTTGGGATGGAAATGAGAAGTTCAGTTTGGGACACACAGAGGTTCTGGGGTTGGGCAAAGGCGTATCCAGGGGGAGGTAGTCATAGCTGGTGCTCAGGAGGCAGGTTCCTAGTTGTCAAGATACAGTGCCAGTTTAATGACATTAATGGGAAAAGCAAGATTTTCTTTAAAAACGTTTTTGCCTGGAAAGGCGTGGTACCTTCCCATTAGTTATGGGCACCCGTCCTGTGACTGAATCCACAAGTTGAATAAAATGAAGTCTACAATTATCTGGTGAATATGATCTTTGTGGAGAGCCTGTTAAGGGGAAAACATAAACCTCTGATTCTCCATAACTGCAGGGAAGTGGAGAAGGGTGGTTATTTCTGAGTTCATAGGAATACATAATTCCTTGGGTTATATAAGTTTTAAAAGCTTTTTCATGCATCGATTCATTTGATGTTTACAAAAACCCAGTGAAGAAAGTAAGGGAGAGCCTCTTTTCTATGTTAACTAAGGAGGAGACATGCAGGCAAACCCTGGGGTCATCCAGTCTCAGATGACTGAGCCCAGGGAGGAGACAAGAACCAGAACCAGCTGTCCTGGTGCTATTTCCAGCCCAGTGGCTGCCAGTCCCATCAGCTTCTTCCTCATATTAAGGTATCCTTCCTGCCCAAAATAACAACTCACAAACATTTTACAGTAGCACCTCTACTCCTCACTGATGAAGATTCTCAACCCACTCCTAAGATTCAGTTTCAGTATGTCTGCCAGAAACTCAGGAATCTGCATCTCAGATGAGTCTAATGTGGATGGCTCACCTATCACATTTTGAGAACCACAGAAGTAATGAGGTTAGAGGTGGATGTCTAAGTCTCTTTCAGTTTCCTTTCTTGCTCCGGGCTGCCCTAGATGAGAAGCAGTTGCTTATCTGATTGGCCAGAATCTGGGATAAAGACCAGGCCATATTTACTAATGGCTATGTCATTGTGTTCTAAAATGTCAAGTAGCTACATGTCTCCACTTCTTCCTGCTTTTTGCTGCTGCCGTGATGGCACATTACTGAACTGAGCCCAGATCCTTCAGTGTCTGGCTACTTTGCCCTTGTCTTTTGTTTTCTTTGTATGCATTCCCAAATGGAGTCATGAAAACTGGATCATATGGCCCAGCCAGAAAGTGATAGGACCCACGATTTTCTGCTGGGAGGTGAGAGCCCTTGTAGACACTCAGACTAGGCTGCAAGTTGTCTTCCATCTTACCAGAGTTCCACACGGGGTATACCAGACATTGCCTCTGCTAAAAAGCTTTACCTTGATTATATTTCACCTTGTTTGTTAACTGTAAAGGATCTTCAGGAGTAATAGCTAGCATTTACTGACCTCATGCTATATGCCAAACAATATTTTGCATGAATCAACTTATTTAATCTTTACAGCAACTCTGTGGGAAAATACCAGTCTTTCCTTTTTTTTCAAAGATGAAAAAATATTCCCAAAGTTTTATGATTGGTGAGTTATGGAATAAAATTTTAAACCTAGACTTGACTCTAGAGTCCACCCTACTCTTATCCTCTATCCTTTGTCTTCTCAGGACAGGATAACTGGACCAAGATAGAATATTGGCATTCTTGGGTTCCCTGGACATATACTATCTTAATATCAGCAAAAATCTTCTTAGAACTCCTAACAGACCCAATTCTGGGGCAGGTAGACAGAGGAAAGAAAAACAATTATCTGGTTATTTAGAACCTAAACTCTACTTCAAGTTGCATTATCTAAATAGATTTTTCAATAGCTTGTTGACCTGTGACCTGAAGGAGAACTTAACCCCTTGACCCCTCGTGGCTGCTACTCCAATTTCTATAACCGTAGCATTCTGATTAACAGATGATGAAACTTTTTAGCAGTTCCATTTTCTCTGAATCAGTTGCAAGAATAGGGCTGGTATTCCCTATCTGACAACAAAGTATTAATCTGAAAGAAAGGCCACACCATAAATCTACGTGAATTGGGTATGACTGTCCCTGAACAGCTTTGCCCTGCCAAAAGTGTTCTTAGCTTTATTACATTGGTCGACACTGGCCCTATCCCAGCGGTTTCCAGTTTTTCTTTATGGAGGTGAATAGACTAAACTCAGCACTTTCTCAGTCTCTCAAATAAGTGCACTGACATCATTTGGAAGTTATAAGAATTCACATATCAGGCCAAATTCCACCCTGGGTTCAACATCCGCCACCCCTCCTGAAATCAACCCCCAGGAGTATGGTTAAGTAAGGGTAGAACTTGGCCGGAAGCTTGTTATTTTTGCAGTTTTAATTACACATACCTCATCTATTTGCCCAAATTAGGAGAGAAGGTTTGCTGAAGAAAACTTCGCCTATTGGCTGGCTTCGATGTCTGGTTCTTCCAGTACCTAACTTGGGAATTTCAATAAAATAGTCAAGAATTGACATCCTACATTTTCAGGACTGGAAAAGACTGGGAACATGGAGCATCTATCCACACCCCATGGTTTTCTACATCAGAAAACAAAAACAAATTAATGAAACCCTGAGATTCAGAGAGGAAAAATAGCTCAAGGTCATACTGAAAGGGGTGATAAGATAGGCAAAAGAAGCTAGGAATCTAGCTCCCGTGTTTAGAGTGTGTTCCACACACCCCCTTGGAAAGGGTGATTTATTATAGAGATTTGCTCCTGCTATCGTCAGTGGTGGAAAGAACCTAGGTATTAGAGCTAGAAAGATGTAGGATTGAATCCAAGTTCAGCTACTTCCTTGCTGTGTGTGCTTCTTAACTTCTCTGGATCTTAGTTATCTTATTTGTAAAATAGTAAAGACAAATATATACTTTCTAAGAATGTTGTGACAATCATCTACGACAGACCCAAGGCAAGAGGACTTAGTAGGCATTTGGTAAATCTTAGTCTTCTTCTCCTTAGAACTCTCGACTGGCTAATGATAGAACCTCAGACTGGCTTAAGCATAAAGAAAATTTGTTAGCTTATCTATATGATTTTGGGTAGATTTTGGTTCAAATGGTCCTATAGGCCTAAATATTATCATGAGGAATTCTAGCTTTCTTCTTCCCTAGTGATGTTTTCAAGACAGCACTCTTCCAACATGACAAGATGACTGTCACCAGCTTCAGTCCTCTTTCCTATAAGGTTCCAATCTCAAACAAAAAAGCTTTTCTTTCTCAATATTTTTATTAAAGGTGCTGGCATTAAGTCACATCAGAGCATAGCTCTGAAAAAGAACAAAAACAAAACACATGTATACCAAACAGAACAAATCAAGTATAGAACAAATCACTCTGTTGTAGAAGAATCAATAAAGGGTAAGGTTACATTTCAGTTGTACCCTGCTCCTAGATATTGGGAATGCTGGCAAGAGAGAGAGGATGGGCTGACCTTCCAGGGACACATAAATTGAGAATGGGTGAGGGTTAGTTATCCGTAAAACAATTGGAATGCCCTTCACAGGACATTGAATGGACTCTGGAGAGCAAAAAAAAGATTCACTTCCCCTATTCTCATTAATGCTCAGGAGGCTACTTTCTTTTGAAATTGTTTTATGTTTCATGGCCCAGTTCTGGTAGCACATGATGTATGTTGCCATTAGGCTGGCTGAGGCCATGTGGGAGGTTCAGGTTTAATTCCCAGACCAACTTGAAAAACTAGGCATGGTGGCACTCACATGTAGTTCCAGCAACTTGGGAAGCTGAGGCAGGAGGATTATGACCAAGCAAGACTCTGTCTAAAAAATAATACCACCACTCATGGGCATGGACACACACCAACTCATTCACACACAAATAATTTAAAACATTTAAAAATTTGAATAAATTACTTGTTTTGTTGGTGCAAAGAGAAAGGAAAGAGTACTAAAGTCATTGCCTCTTGGACTAGGTAATTAGACTTCAGTGGTTAAGAAGGAGTAAGTGTCCAAGAGAACTATTTTATTTCATTAAGCTATGCCCTATTTCTCCTTATAAAATCAAATAAAAACAGCATGCTATATTAAAATAGACAAAATAATTCTCGCAAATGGGGATAGAAAAATACCACCCACCATTATATTTCAGTCAAGTCACATTCCATAGCTGAATGTTTCGTTTAGTTGCGATATTAAAATTAATGATTAAATACCTACTATGTGTTAGGCACTGCTATTGAATTAACTGCTGAGGATACAGTATTTTAAAAATACTTTTGATAGGAATCTATCTTAAGCATTCAGTAAATGCAAAAGTAATTACTGAAACCTAGCCATATGTTTACCACTCTTCTTGGCAGTATGGAAAGTAAAACAATTAAAACCCAGAAGAAGATGTGGCTGAGTGGATACGGCTTTAAAGAGACACAGACATGTTCAAAACTTAGTTTAGCCTCATCACAGAGCTACTGAGTAACCTTAAGAACTTGCCCTTGAACTCAGATTCTTTATTTGGTAATGAACATAAGAATTGAACATATTTTCCAGGATGATTGTGAGGATTAAAGATCATACTGTATTTTAAGTCATTTGGTGCATGGGATATGTCATAAAGTAGGTTACAAAACGGTAGGTGGCATGGAAATTTTTGCTTTGATTTTCTGCCAACCATCCACCAGTCCTAGCATGCACATGTCCACACACACACACACACTCACACACACACACTCACACACACACACTCACACACACTCACACACACACACTCACACACACTCACACACACACACTCACACACACTCACACACACACACTCACACACACTCACACACACACACTCACACACACTCACACACACACACTCACACACACTCACACACACACACTCACACACACTCACACACACACACTCACACACACTCACACACACACACTCACACACACTCACACACACACACTCACACACACTCACACACACACACTCACACACACTCACACACACACACTCACACACACTCACACACACACACTCACACACACTCACACACACACACTCACACACACTCACACACACACACTCACACACACTCACACACACACACTCACACACACTCACACACACACACTCACACACACTCACACACACACACTCACACACACTCACACACACACACTCACACACACTCACACACACACACTCACACACACTCACACACACACACTCACACACACTCACACACACACACTCACACACACTCACACACACACACTCACACACACTCACACACACACACTCACACACACTCACACACACACACTCACACACACTCACACACACACACTCACACACACTCACACACACACACTCACACACACTCACACACACACACTCACACACACTCACACACACACACTCACACACACTCACACACACACACTCACACACACTCACACACACACACTCACACACACTCACACACACACACTCACACACACTCACACACACACACTCACACACACTCACACACACACACTCACACACACTCACACACACACACTCACACACACTCACACACACACACTCACACACACTCACACACACACACTCACACACACTCACACACACACACTCACACACACTCACACACACACACTCACACACACTCACACACACACACTCACACACACTCACACACACACACTCACACACACTCACACACACACACTCACACACACTCACACACACACACTCACACACACTCACACACACACACTCACACACACTCACACACACACACTCACACACACTCACACACACACACTCACACACACTCACACACACACACTCACACACACTCACACACACACACTCACACACACTCACACACACACACTCACACACACTCACACACACACACTCACACACACTCACACACACACACTCACACACACTCACACACACACACTCACACACACTCACACACACACACTCACACACACTCACACACACACACTCACACACACTCACACACACACACTCACACACACTCACACACACACACTCACACACACTCACACACACACACTCACACACACTCACACACACACACTCACACACACACTCACACACTCACACTCACAGAGTACAGGCTTATAAAGGAGAGTAAGGTTCATGCAAAGGGCTTATTTTGGTATGTATTAAACAAAAGGCTACCCATCTCTCTTCTTGGATGTAATAGGAACAAGAACCTGAAAACATTTTGTAACTTGTAGTTGTTAACCAGATATCTTGCTATAAGTATTTTTTTGATTACAGATTCCACTATGGAACACATGTCCAAGAACAAGAGAAAAATAGATTGTTGATGAGATGTGAGAAAATAGGCAGGCAAAATATTTAAATCCCTTCATGACTCATGGCTATGACTCACAGAAAGTGGCCTGTTTACATTGAGGCTAACCCAAGGTCTACTGTGTGACCAAAAGAAAAAGCTAAAGTGGGGGCTTTGACAGAGCTATAAGACTTCTGCCTCTGGTCATGATAAACTAAAAATGTCCCCCACCTCATGTTAAACAACTAAAAATGAGACAAAACTGTGAAACGACTGCAGTGCATGGCATTGGACAATAGACAACTCAGAGTAGTAATACCTGAGAGAAGAATAATTAATGGTTTTCCAGGATTCTTGCCTAGAGAAAGTTTCTAGGGGAGCAGCATAGGGAGAGGAAACTGAAACAGAGCTCAGGAGTCTCCTTAAGTTGAGAAATGTGAATTTAGGGTTTAGGGACTCCAAAGAAGATGGAATTTTCAGGGTAGAGGCTACCAAAAATGAGAGGGCGGGAGGGAAGAGAGAGAGAGAGAGAGAAACGAGCATATTCTAAGAATCCACAGATTGTTCCTCTTAAGTGTTAGGTGATCCATGCACAGATACTGGCAAATCTCAGAGAACAAGAAGATACCCTCTAGGAAGTCATGGAGAACAATGCTTGTAGCACACAGGTCTCAAAATAGTTCATGTTTCCACTAGGCAGAATGAATAGCCCTCAGAACACAAAGGACATCACATAAAATACTCAGAGGATATTGCTTTAGTCCTTGAACTAGATAGCCTCAGATTATAGGCTTATCTGGTCCTGTCTGAAAACTTTAAAAGCTATCTTTGAGAAAAATCAAACTGTTCTCAAGTAATATAACTGTATTCCAGATTATTTAAGGGATTATTTAAAGCCCCAAATTATTTAAAGAACTACCTCCCCAAAATTTATCATTCAACAACGTAAAATACAATATCTGGTGTACAATAAAATATACCAGGCTCAAAGAAGCAAGAAAATAAGAACCATAGTGAGAAGAAAAATTAGTAGACAAAGACATTAAAATTGCTATTATAAACATATTCCATGTGATTAAGAAGGTAGAGGAAAATGAGTATAATAAAGAAAAATGTAAGATATAAACAAAGCCCCAAAACCAATGTCTAGACATGAAAAATGAAATCTCTGAAATGGCATGCTAGGCATTGCAGAAGAAAGTATTAATGAACTGGACATAGCAATGACAATTATCCCAAACAAAACACAGATGGTTAAAAGAAAATGAACATAGTTACAGTGAGCTGTGGAACATAGCAAGTGTAAGTGGAACACCAGAAGAAGAGGGAAAAAAAAGAGAGGCAACAAAAACCCCCAGCAACTACATAAAATAAGATTTGGGGGGGTTAAAATCAACATATATCTAGGTTATTACTTTTTATAAATGAGTTATTATTTTTGTCAGATGTTGCCACATAACAAATCACCTAAAAGTCTAGTGCCTTAAATCAACAACAAACATATTATTATCTTGTCTGTGGCTAGGAAGGCCTAAATACGTTGCTTTTGGGCACTCGAGATTACAAATTGTGAAAGATGAATCTGGGACAATGAGGGACTAAGGCAGCGGGGGGCTAGTCAGACAACTGTCTCTTTATGTAGTCTCAGAACCTTTTAATGTGATATCTTTACATGTACTAGTTTGCGCTTTCTTACTGGATGGCATCCTCAAAACAGTCAAATTATATACATGGCCACTGAGGTTTTGTGATAGATACGAAGATGTATTTTCCCAAATTCCCTTTTAAAAATTAAAAAAATATTATTATTATTATTATTACATTCAATTATTATTTGTCATTTAGATTGTTAAGAGAGTTTACCCAGCATGATATACACCCAGTTGAGAATACTATACACGTCATCAACAGGTAATAAACCATATCTGTGTCCCACAAATGTCTTATCTCTCTATTTTTCCCCCCAAATTTCCTTTCCTATACTCTTACCCTCTCCCACTCTCCTTCCACTTTGTCTCTAGTGTCCATAATAATTTCCAATGCTTTTATGCCCTCCAGGCTTTCAGTCTCTACCATAGAGTGTGGACAGTCCATATTTGTTAAGTGGAGACACACGATGTCTCTGTTCTTAGCCTGATTTGCTTCACTCAACAATAAATCTTCCATATTCATACACTTTCTATCAAATGCCAGGGCCTTGTTGTTTTTTTAATGGCTGAATAGTATTCCATGGAGTATATGTGCCACACTTTTTCAAACCATTCATCTGTTTGTGGACGTTTGGGTTGGTTCCATATCTTAGTAATCATGAATAATGTCACAATAAATACAGATGTGCAAACACTTTTCTGACTGAGAGTTCTCTTGTCCTTTGGGTAGATACCCAGGAGTGGACTTGCTGGATCATATTGTGATTCTATCTGAAGGTCTTTGAGGAACTCTGTATTGTTCTCCACGGTGGCTGGAACAATTTCCATTCCCACCAACTGTGTAGGAAAGTTCCCCTTTCACCATGTCCTCACCAGCACTTACCATTTTTTGTATTTTTAACCTTCACCATTCTGATTGTAGTTAGGTTATCACATTGTATTCTGCATTTCCCTTATGATGAGAGATGTTGAACATTTTTTCATATGCTTTTTGGCTGTTTGTATGTCTTCCTTAGAAAGTTGTTTATTCATCTCCTTTTCCCATTTTTTATTTAGGTTAATCATTTTCTTCCAGGTACGCTGCTTGAGTTCCCTGTGGATTCTGGTTATCAGTCCCTTATCTGAGGCATAGTTTACAAAAATTTTCTTCCATGTCGGGACCAGCAATTAGTGTAATGGCTACATCACTGGACTCCCATGTAGTCGACCACAATTCATGTCCCAGATCCAGTGGCTTGAACTCATGCTGGGCACATGTGCGTGCTTGCCCAGGATCCTGAGAGGAGAATGGACAAGAAGGGATTGCGGTGTGGCCATCCCCTCTGAGGGTGGGGGTGATTTCTCGCTTTCTGTCCCTCTGTCTCGCTCTGTCTTTCTGGTGAGTGCACACACATCCTATAGCAAAAACCTCTTAAAATTTTTTTTTCTTCCACGTCGAATCACACAAATTACTGTGTCCTTTGCTGTGCAGAAACTTCTTAATCTTATGTTATCCCACTTGTCTATTTTAGGGATTATTGCCTGTGCTTTAGAGGTCTTGCTTAAGAAGTCTTTGCTTACCCTAATGTCTCCCATAGTCTCCCCAGTGTTTTCCACCAGTATTTTTATAGTTTGAGGTCTTAGCTTTAGATCTTTGATCCACCTTGAGTTGATTTTTCTTAATGGTGACAGATGGGGGTTCAGATTCATCTTTCTGCAGGTGGATACCCAGTTTTTCCAACACCATTTGCTAAAGATGTTTTCTTTTTCCCACTGGATTGACTGGTATTAAATATCAGTTTGGGGGTTTATTTGTATATGTTTGGGAGTTTATTTGTGGGGTCTCTACTCTGTTTCATTGGTCCTCATGTTTGTTTTTGTGCCAATACCATGCTGTTTTGACTATCACAGCTTTGTACTACTAAAATTGGCAAGAGAGAAATGTCAAGTCAATTAAAAAGGTTATCTCATCAGTCTAACACACCAGACCTCTCATTGGATACAATGCAAGCAAGGAAAGAATGGGGAAATATATTCAAAGTGTTAAATGAAAAACAATTTCAATCAAGAATATTATACCTAGCAAGATTGTCCTTCATATGGGAAGAAAAGATAAAAACATTATTGGGTAAACAAAACCTAAAAGAATTTACCAACTCTAGGCCAGCTCATCAAGAAATTCTGAAAGGAACACTATATCAAGAAAACTAAACAAAGAAATATAGAAATAGGAGAATAAAAACAACCAAGAATATGGCCAACTTAATGATAGGGAGAAGTCTGGATGTATCGATAATAACACTGAATGCTAATAGATTAAATTCCCCTATCAAGAGACACAGGCTGGCTGAATGGATAAAAAAAAATCAGAAGCCCTCCATCTGCTGCCTACAAGAAACCCATACATAGAGTACAAGTGAAGGGCTGAAAAAAGGTGTTCCATGCAAATGGAAATCAAAAAATAGCGGGAGTCGCTATACTGATTTCAGACAAAATAAGCTTTAAGACAAAAACTGTAAGAAGAGACAAATAAGGGCATTATATAGTAGTAAAAAAGGCTAATTCATCAAGAAGATATAATGCTTATAAATATCTATGCACCTATTCAGGAACACCCAAATATGTTTAGACTGCTAAATCTAAAAGGAGAGATAGACTGTAACACTTTAATTGTTGGAGATCTCAACATCCCATTATCTCCTTTAGACAGATCAATGAGACAAAAAATAAGCAAAGAGATACAGGACCTAAGTGATACCACAAATCAGATGGATTTGACAGGCATCTATAGAACTTTCCACCCAAAACCCACAAAATATACATTTTTCTCACCCCCCCCTCCACATGGTAACTTCTCAAAGGCTTACCACACGATAGGACACAGAACCAACCTTTATAGAGTCCCAGATTCACTTTCAATAAATAATTTGTTGTCCAGCTGAATGAGGTATAGTCAGCTATTTAGCTATCAGCTCTCTCAGAGTCTGTATTAACGACAGAGAACCACCTCATTTGACATTCTGCTCTTCTTGGGGCTCCCCACACCTGAAAAGGAGAGAACAAAAAGTCCTGACCATTTGTGTCTACTTTTTGGCAATTCAGATTGGTAATATCTGCCCCAGAAATACATGTTAGATTGTGCAAGGCTTTGATGAATTTTTCATCCATGTTTAATTATCCTCTCTGCTTAATTCTATTTCTCCCCTAAAAGTTGCTGGCTAACAAGTGCACCCCTCAGGACTTCTCTCCATCTCAGCTTCTAACCACCAGGCTTGTAGCTAAAGTGAAGTATAACCAGCTGGGGACATCATGCCAGGCCTAATAAGGAAGGGAAAGTCCAAAAGATCTGTACAACCTAGCCAATATGTACTGGCAAGAGCTGACATGGTCCATGTAAGACAGGACTCTGAGGGCACTTGGTTAAGAAAGCTGTAAAATAAAATTGGGGAGTGGAGAGTTTATTGACTTGAGAGTGATCCCAGAGATATGAGATCTAATACTCTGGTAAAGACAATAGGAGCTGATGTAAACATGATACTAAGATGGTTCCTAGAAACATAGATGAAGCAATTGCTTGAGCTGAGCAAAGTAGAAATGCAAAAATTGCCATGACAGATGGTTGGGGAAAGGTTTAACAGGCTTACAGACTGGACATAAGGGAATGGATATTCTCTTTATGACAAGAAAATGCACTGGTTGTGTTACACTGGAAGACCTGGAAAATATATTTACTAGGGGCATGAGGAATATGTTGGCAACAGTAGTACTGACATCCCTAGAATGCTCAATGGTGGTGGCTATCCGCTGTAAACTAAGGATTATAATGAGAGAGGCTGTTATAGGACTTGGCTTATGTATGGCAATAGGAGGCATAAGAAGAGCCTAAAACTACTGAGGTCAAGCTCTTTTCAAAGTAGTTCAGAAGACTAAAATGTTATTTCTTTGCTGATATTGCATGTTTACCATGGTTTGAAGAGCTCGGCTCATTACCATCATTCAGGAACACAGACTAATAGAGCAACCACCATTTTACTGTTGCAGATTGCCCTGCAAAAAGAAAAAGAAAATTCTTGAATGTATTGCAATAATGTTAGAGAAATAACAAAATTTATTTTTAGAGTACTTTTAGAGTCAAAGAAAAATTGAGCAGAAAGTATAAAGCATTTCCATACGTCTCTGTTCCTATAGAGGATTAACCTGTCCCATATCAGCATGCTGCACTGGAGTTGTACATTGGTTTTAGCTCATGAACATGCATTGACACATCATTACCACCCAAAGTTCATAGCTTATGTCAGGATTCATTCTTGGTGTTGTATATTCTATGTATTTTGACAAATGTGTAATGATATGTATTCACCATTGTAGTATTGGGCAAAATGCTTTCACTGACCTCAACATTCTTTGTATTCCAACTATTCATCCCTCTTTTTCCCCTAATCCCTGATAACCACTAATCTTTTTACTGTCTCTATGGTTTTGCCTATTCCAGAATGTCATATAGTTGGCATCACATAATATGTAAGCCTTTCTGATTGGCTTCTTTCACTTAGTAATAGGAACTTAAGTTTTCTTCATGTCTTGATACTACCTTTTAGGTGTTTGTGTTTGCTGAATAATATTCCATTGCCTGAATGAACAACAATTTACTTATCCTCCCATCCACTGCAGGACATTTAGGTTGTGTCTATATCTTGACAGCTGTGAATAAAACTACCATAAATATTCATGTACAGGTTTTAGTGTAGATATATGTTTTTAAATCATTTGGGTAAATATTAAGGAACATGATTGTTGTGTTATATAATAAGAGTATGTTTAGTTTCTTAAATAAGACCCTCAAAATACAGTCAATAACCCCAGAAATAGACAAGTGGGATTACATCAGATTAAGAAGTTTCTGCATAACAAAAGACACAGTAATTAGTGTGAAATGACAACACTTGGAATGGGAGAGCATTTTTGTAAACTATGCCTCAGATAAGGGACTGATAAGCAGAACACATAGGAAACTCAACTGACTTAGCCAGAAAAAAAAAAAATCAACCCTATTAAAAAATGAGAAAATGAACTGAAAAGACAACTCTCTAAGGAAGACATATGAACAGCCAAAAGCCATATGAAAAAATGCTCAATATCCCCCATCATAAGGGAGATGCGTATCAAAGCCATAATGAGATACCACCGAACCCCAGTCAGAATGACTAAGAATAAACAATAAATGATAAGTGCTGGAGGAGATGTAGTTATCAGGGGAACTCTCCTACACTACTGGTGGAATTGTACATTGCTCCAACCACTATGGAGAACAATATGGAGATTCCTCAAAGATCTACAAATAGAACTATCATATGTTTCAGCAATTCCACTCCAGGGTAGCTAGTCGGAAATCTTAGTCAGAAAAGTGAGAATGCTTAGTAGGAAAAGTGTTTGCACACCTATGCTTATTGTGGCATTATTCATAATTGCTAAGAAATGGAACCAACTCAAATGTCCGTCAACAGAATAATGGATTAAAAAAGTGTTGCACATATACTCTATGGAATACTACTCAGCCATAAAAAACAAGACCCTGACATTTGATAGAAAGCGGACAAATATGGAAGATTTATTGGTGAGTGAAGCAAGACAGGCTATGAAGGAGAGACATTTTATGTTTTCACTTAATGTATATCAACTGTCTGCACTCTATGGCTGAAACAGAAAGATTAGAGGATAGAGAAACATGGAAAATGGTCATAGATAATGAATACAGTTCGGGAAGAGGGTGGGAGAAAGAGGAGTGTGTGAGGAAGGACATTAAGGAGAAAAATAGAGAGGCAAGACATTTATGGGACACAGAAATGGATTATTATTTGTTGATGATAATTTGTATAGTATCCCCAACTGGACTGGTGTGAAATATATTCATGTTGGCAAATTCACTTTATAAGCCAAGTGATGTATAGTGATTGAATGTATAAAAGAAATTAAAATAAAATATATTATTAAAATATATAAATTATATAAGAATTAGTATGATGGCTATTTTTAAAAAATGAGATATTTAAGATAATTTGAAAAACTTTTAAGGTTTATCATGTAGGTATAGAAAGAGGAAAACTTTTGAGAAAGCTTATACTCGAAGAGTAAGTTCATTTGGCACCAAGTATAAAGAAGGCACACGGTCCAGCCAAAAATAGAAAGAGACAAAGCCAATACAATAAAATATCTTTTCATTATGTATAATCCCTGGTATATTGTAGTTGCTTAGGAGATGTTAATTTAGTTGTAAGTATAGTTGCACGATATTGTAATTATATAATAGTTATATAATTTATTATGGTAATGAAAACGCCTCAGAGCTGGTGAGCAAGTAATCACTGGGATTAAGATCTTTCTGGAGGTGTCTCCATGTCTAACATGTTCTTTTTATTGTGAGGTAATGTTAGTTATGCAAGAATATGTGCTTAATAAAAGCAAATGCAAGTGAAATAAAAAAGAGTATGTTTAGTTTTATAAGACACTGCCAAACTGTTTTCCAATGTCGTCATACCAGTTTGCATTTCCATTAGGAAAGCGTGAGAGTTCCTATTCCTCCACATCCTAACCAGCATTTGGTGTTGCCAGCATTTCAGATTTAGGGCTTCCTGTGTATGAACACAGAATAACTCTGCATTTAGCTCTTCTTTAATATCTTTCATCAAAGTTTTGTAGTTTTCCTCATGTAGATGTTATATGATCTATACCTAATAATTTGGGGTAGTAGTGTAATGATATTGTATTTTTAATTATAAATTTTATTGGTTTTTTTTTGGAGAGTTTTTTTTTTTTTTCCTATAGGGCACGTGTGCTCGCCAGACAGACAGAGAGAGACAGAGAGACGGAAAGCGAGAAATCACTCCCCAGGGGGGATGGCCACGCCGCAATCCCTTTTCCTCCATTCTCCTCTCGGGATCCTGGGCACACACACACACATGCGCCTGGCGTGAGTTTTAAGCCATCGGGTCCGGTACGCGAACCGTGGTCTACTACATGGGAGTCCAACGACATAGCCATTACACTGATTGCTGGTCCCTAAATTTTATTTTTTCATTGCTGATATGAGGACAGTAATTGACTTTTGTGTATTAACCTTATGTCTTGCAACCTTACAATTGCTTGTTTAATGAAGTTTTATGTTGATTCTTTTGCATTTTCTACATAGACACATTATCTGAGAACAAAGACAATTGTTTCTTCCTTCTCACTCTGTGGGCATTTTCTTTCCTTGTCTTGTTTTATTACATTAGCTAGAATTCCCAGTATGATGTTGAAAAGGTGATGAGAAGAAATATCATTGCCTTGTTCTTGATCTTAGGAGGAAAGCTTTAAATTTTTTGCCAATTAAATATTAAATAAAACAGAGAGTTTTGTATAGTTATTCATAAAGTTGAGTAAGTTTTCCTCTATTCCTAGTGTGCTGACAATTCATCCTGAATTAATGTTGAACTTGGTCAATTGTAGAAGCATAGTTTTGATTTTTATATCTTTAATATACGCTATACTAGAAATTCAGTGCTATAAATTTTCCTCTAAGCACCACTTTTACTGCATCCTAAAATTTTTGATAAGTTGTATTTCCATTTTAATTTACTTCAAAATGTTCTGAATTACTCTTGAAACTTCTTTGACCAATTAGAAGTACATTCTTTTATCTCTAAGTAAATTCAAAACTTTCCAGCTACTTTTCTGTTATCAATTTATAGTTTGATTTTATTGTGATATGACAGCAGACATAGTATGATTTATTTTCTTTTAGGTTTGTTTAGGTTTTTTCATGGTCCAAGATGTAGTATATCTGGGTGAATGTTCCCTGAGAAAAAATATATTAGGTAGTTAGGAAAGCAATGATGTATTTTTCTGTTTTTCTATGCAATAATGCATCAATGATTTTCCCCAAAACCCAATATTTTCTGATGAGGTAGTCTATAGATGTCAATTCTATCTAGGTGATTGATGATGCTGATGATTACTGATTTTTGGTCTGCTAGATCTGTCCATTTCTGATGGAGTGGTGTTGACATTTCCGACTATAATAGGTGATTCATCTATTTCTCCTGCAGTTCTGTCAGATGTTGCATAATATACTTTGGCTCTTTGTTGATAAATACATAGATGTTAGGATTCTTATCTCTTCTTTCAGTATTGATACCTTTATTATTATGCAATGCCTCTATCTCTGGTAACAGTCACTGCTATGAAGTTTGCTTTCTAAAGTTAATATGTACTCCTGCTTTTTCTAGATTAGTGTTAGCATGGGATATCTTCCTCTATCCATTTACTTTTAGTCTATATGTGTTTTATATTTAAAGAGGGTTTCTTATAAAGAACATAGAGCTAGGTCTTCTTTTTGATCCACTCTAATAATATGTCTTAATTCATTTATTTAGAACATTGCCATTTAAAGTGATATTTTAAAAAGTTTTAACTTTTTTCCATGAGTGAGTCAGAGAGAGGGGCAGAAAGAAACAGATTTATCTGCACCCCACCAGGGGCTTCGATGCCGAGATTCACCTGAAGCTTTAGCCAGCCCAAATCATAAATACACATGTGTATGGCATACTCAGAGAGGTCTCCAGGCACAAACAGGAAACCTTTTCACATGAGTCTGCCTCACAGAATGTTGCCTTTGGCCACTGTGCCACTATCTAGCCTCTTAAAGTGATTACTAAAATTGTTAGATTAATGTCTGTTTTCTATTTGTTGCCCTTGTTCTTCTTTTCCACCTTTTCTTGTGGTTTAATTTTACATTTTATATGATCCCATTTTGTCTTTTTCTCACTTAGCATATCAATTACAATTAAAAAAAACTTTTAAAATCTGGTTACCCTAGGATTCACTAGGGTTATCCTAGTGAACTAATCCAAGCTCACTACAAGTGGTACAAGATATCTATATCTATATCTATAATTTTATCTTACTTACTTTATTTATTTATTTACTTATTTATTTATTATTTAATTTGACCAGAGAGGGACAGAGTGAGAACAAGAGTGGGAGAGAAAGTGAGAAAACAAACCACCAGGTCTGGGACTCAAACCATGATTGGCCATGTTAGAGCCCAGCACCCTTGACCATCATGCCACCTGCCAGCCCCTTCGTACCTTTTATTGACAAAACATTTCTGATTCTTCCCTCACATCATTGATTGTATCATTGCTGTCATAAATTTTACTTAAACATAATCACAAAGGTCTAGCCATGGTAGTACTGGTGGTAGGGTACCACTGTGATACCAGAACCACATATACAGGCCTAGGGTTCAGATCCTTGATCAACCTGAACATGCAGCCATAGTCCTGAATGGCAAGAAGACTTGGGAGGAGAATGATGACGTGGCAAAACTCTGTCAAAGGTCCTACTTGCTCTCATGAAATAAAGAAAGAAACTTTAAAAGATCCATAATCTTATATATATAAATACATTATTACTTTATTATTTTGAACAAACCTAGTAGAGGAATTAAGAATACAAGTAAACGTTCTTATTTTACCTTCTTTTATGAATTTTTTAATGCTCTTTCTTTCTTTGTGTAGATCCAAGTTTCTCACCTATATAACTTTCCTTCCTCTAAAGAACTTCTTATAATATATCTTGCAAGCCAGGTCAACTAGCAACAAATTCCCTTGATTTTTGTTTGTCTGATGAAATCTTCACTTTTTTCTTTACTTTTGGTGGATAATTTCATAGGGTAGAATTCCAGTTTGATTTTTTTCTTCCTCTCAGTATTTGAATATTTTCTCCACTCTTTTTGCTTGGATGTTTAGAGGAAAAGTAAGATTTAATTTTTATCTTTTTCCTGTAGGTAAAGTGGTTTTTCTTTCTCTCTGATTTTGCTCATAAAACAATTTTTTTAATTTTTAATTTTTTTGAGATTTGAATATGTCCAGGTGTAGTTTTCGGGGCATTTATGTTACTTGGTGCTTTTTGAATTTCCCAGATCTGTGGTTTGGTGTCTGACATTACTTTTTTTAAAATCTCAGTCATCATTGCTTCAAATATATCTTCACTTTTTTTTCCTTTGCTTTTTAGTCTTGGAAGTTTCTATTGTATATCCTCTGGTTCAAAGAGTCTTTCAACTGTGTGCAGTCTAATAATGAGCCCATCAAAGGCATTCTTGATTTCTGTTATTAATTATTTTTGATTCTTTTTTATATCTATCAGCTTATATTATCAGTATAGGTATTTAATATTTCAAATTTATTTTTAAAATTTATTTATTTAATATTATTTATTATTGTAATTTTTAAAATTTGACAAGAGAGACAGAGAAAGAGAAAGTGAGAAAGCAAGCTGCCAGGTCTGAGACTCAAACTGTGGTCAGCTGTGTAGGAGTCCAGTACCTTAACCACCACTCCCCTGCCAATCCTCAAAATTATTTTTGATACAATAATTATACATATTTATGGGTATAGTAGTTTTTCCAGTGAATGAATATAATGCGTACTGGTCAAATCAGAGTAATTAGCCTACCCATGACCTCAAACATTTTTCATTACTTTGTATTGGAGGTATTTAAAGTCCTCTCTTCTGGGCCAGCAGGTGGCACAGTGATTAAGGCACTGGACTCTCACATGCTTGGCTGTGGTTTGAGTTCAGGTCCTGGTGGCTTGAAACTCACATTGAGTGCATGTGTGTGTGCATGCTCAAAATCCCAAGGGGAAGACGGAGGAGAAGAAATTGTTGCATGACCATACCCCCTAGGAGGTGATTTCTTGCCTTCTGTCTCTCTGTCTCTCCAGTAAGTGTACACACCCTATAGCAAAAATCCCCTAAAAAAAACTTCTCTTCTATCTTGAAATGCAGGATACATTATTGTTAAGTATAATTGCCCGACTGTTCTGTAGAAAAGTAGACCTTGTCCTCTTATCTAATTGTTATTTTGTATTTGTTAACCAATGTCTACCTACGCCTCTCTCCCCTTAGCATTCCCAGCCTCTAGTAACTTATATTCTACTGTCTCCTCTATGAGATCTTATTATTAATTTTTTTAGCTTCCACATGTAAGTGAAAACATGTAGTATTTCTCTTCATTGCTTGCTTATTTCACTTAGCATAAGGTCCTCCAGACTTGTCTATGTTGCCTTAAGTAATAGGATTTCATTATTTTTAAGGGTTGGTAGTATTGTGTATACATACCATATTTTCTTTATGCATTCATCTGTTTATGGACATTTAGATTGATTCTATATTATATCTTGGCTATTGTGAATAGGGCTGCATTATAAGATAGTTGTATTTTCAGAACTTCCATACCGTTTTCTATAATGGTTATTAGTTTATATTCCCACTAGCAATGTATAAGAATTCCCATTTATTTGCATCCTCACCAGTACTTGTTATTCTTTTACGTATTGCATATTGCCTACATTTTAAATTCAATCCCTTAGCATATTAATTATAGCTGTAAAAACAAAACAAAACAAAACTCTTGACCTGAGAATTTTAACATTGTTACCATATATGACTCTGGTTCTGATGTTTATTCAGTCTCTTTAAACTGTGTTTTTGCTTTTTAGTATACCTTGTTACTTTTGAATGAAAGGCAGAAAAAATGTATTGGGTCAAAGAAGATGCAGTATACAGGTCTTAATAATGTAGTGGTAAGGCATGGGGAGAGTAGAGAAAAACTGTTCAATAGCCCTATGATTAGGTCTCAATCTTTTACTGAATCTATGCCATGGACTGTGAACTTCACATATGTTTATTAGATTTTTCCCTTTCTTAGGTAAGACAGAACTGTTGGAGGGGGCTGGAGTTGGGGCTTTCCTTTCCCCCATGTGGAAGACAAGAGAGAGCTTGAGTTGGACACTTCCCTTACCCCAGATAGGTTAGGATCTGGTATAACCTCCGTAGGTTAGGCTCTGATAAAATAATTTCTCCTGAGGATAGGCCTTATTAAAAGGTGAAAATTCTCTGGTATATTTCAAAATGGTCTCTTTTCTCTGCATCCTGCTGGAAGCACAGAGTATTTTTCTCCAATATTCATTGTGAAAAGCTGGTAGAGTTCCTGGTTGTAAAAGTCACAAATGTGTGAGTGCCCTCCTGTGACTGGGTTCCCCGAGTTTTTAACTCTCAGACCTGTCTGTACTGAGCCATCACTTATATGGCAGATGTTTTTCCCTCTCCTATATCCCATGGACGTTTCTGCTCCAGTAGGTTGGGATTCCTGGTATCCACCTTTCTGTTTCTACAATTTGGGAGCCAGTGCTCTGTCCAATGACTTTGCTTCTCCAATGACTCTGAAACTGTTGGTTCTTCAGTTTATTCAGCTTTTTACTTGTTGTTAAGATGGAGTGAAGACATTTTAGCTTCTCACATGTTGGACTAGAAACCAGAAGCACACATTACTTTTAAAAGTAGTTCTCCATAATTGACGCATGTCAATTCCACTCCCAGAATGGTACCCACCAACAGTCACATGACTATTACAAGAAGTCCATGAAGTTTCCTCCAAGCCTGTGTCCAGAAAGGATAGAAGTGGAAATATTTGGTGAGCAGTATTAATGGTTACCTCAAAGGTCCACATACCTTTTTATTACTGATAAAACTTGAATTGGGACCAGCAGTTAGTGTAATGACTATGTCTCTGGACTCCCACGTAGTCGATCGCGGTTTGTGTCCCGGACCCGGTGGCTTAAACTCACGCCGGGCATGTGTGCATGCGTGCCCAAGATCCCAAGAAGAGAATGGAGGAGAAGGGATTGTGGCATGGCCATCCCCCCTGGGGGATGATTTCTCGCTTTCTATCTCTCTGTCTGGCGAGCACACGCGCCCTATAGCAAAAAAAAAAACAAAAAACCTTGGATTGGCTCTGCTTATTCAGACATAGCGGATGCTCAATGTTCTTGAATAAGTACCTTGAATTAGATATTTATCTTCATAGTCCTCATAGCTGGACAATCATAATCTTTTCCCTGGATTGTGAAGAAAGCAGAACATACTCATATTCTCTCCACAGGCAGATTGGGAAAGAGAGAATCCAGAGAGACTAAGACTGTATATCCCAGTTTCTTCTCCTAGTATTACTCATCATTCAATCAGCCTCTTCTCAGTGAGATACAACAGAGGAGAGGGTTTTGGTGAGGAGAAACATATTGCTTTTTTGGAAGTCCCCTCATGGAAACTAAACAACCTTGCTCTCTCACCAAGAACTTCATTTCTTAGAATTTTTTTTATTGCAGAATGTTTGTGTTGCTCTGATGGTACTTGTGCCCATGGCTGAGGGCCACTGAATTAATTTGTCACTATGATGTGCCAGAAATGGAAGATCCCACCCCATAGCTTTACATTACTCAGAAAACCCTTTTTCTTGGGCTTATACATTTCTCAGGATTAGCCTTCACCCAGCACATTCTGGGCGGAGAAGAAAGATCATGACTAGGAAAGGTTTGCTTAGGGAAGATAGATAAAGGGAAGAAAACTAACATAATTTGAGGGCCTGCTGTGTGCTTTGACATAGTTTCACACAATAATATAATATAATAATATTTAGTAAATGGTTGCCATTTGTCAGTTATCTCTTCTAACTCTCAAAATATCCCTATTGTGCATCTTCAATAAGTTCGTGGAAAATGTGTGTTGCAATAAAACTATGCATAGATTTCAACATATATTTTTTTTTGGAGAGATTTTCACTGTAGGGCGCGTGCACTCGCCAGACAGACAGAGAGAGACATAGAGACAGAAAGTGAGAAATCACCCCCCAGGGGGGATGGTCACGCCGCAATCCCTTCTCCTCCATTCTCCTCTCGGGATCTTGGGCACGCACGCACACACACCCGGCATGAGTTTTTTAAGCCACCGGGTCCAGGACACGAACCGCGGTCGACTATGTGGGAGTCCAGCGACATAGCCATTACGCTAACTGCTGGTTCCCAGATTTCAACATTTTTTTAAACCAAAATAACTTATGAATTTTTTGAAATCCCCTCACATGAGCTGGATAGGAGATCATAGAGCACTAGTTAAAACTCTGGGCCGGCAGGTAGCATGGTGGTTAAGGTGCTGGATCCATGGTTCAAATCCTAGACCAATAGCCTGAAAAACATGCCAGGTACATATGTGTGTGTGTGCTTAAAATCCTGAGAGGAGAATTAAGGAGAAGGGATTGCAGCATAACCATCTTCCCAACGGAGTTCTCACTTCCCCTCTCTCTGTGTCTCTTTTCAGTAAGTGCATGTGTCCTAGGGCGAAAAGTCTTGAGAGAGAGAAAGAGAGAGAGAGAGAGAGAGAGAGAGAGGGGAAATAAAAAGTAAAACCACAAACAAAAACAAAACAAAAACTATGGACTCTGGGTTAGACTGCCTGGATTTCGATCCTGTCTCTATACCTGTGTGTTACTTTGGACAAATCACTGACCTTTACAAGATTCACTGCCTTCGTTTGTAAAATGCAGATAGTAATAGCTTGCTCCTTCTTCTAAGGATGAGTTGAATTACTCATATGGAGCAGATAGAAAGTGTCCTGTCAGCATGCTATTGGTGACATTATTGTCCCCATATTACGAGCCTGGAAACTGAAGCTGAAGAACTGTTTCTTGGATCAAAGGGAGGGATCGATCAACTTGAAGTGACATGTAAGTATTAATGGAAAATTTGGTTTCCATGAGTAGAAGCAACAGGGAGAACTCCAAGATCCCAGACAGGGATGAGATGGTTGAGAATGGTCAGAGGCAGAGCTTAGATAGGGTAAGTGAGAAAAGTGTAGAATTTCTCAGCAAGAATTTTCTCTTATGTATTCCCACAGAGGCATCCCTGTAGATTTTTTTTTTTTTTTGAAACTTATAATCATGTAAGGAACAATTTCCTGGGGTGGGGAAGTGAGTCCCCCAAGAACAAATGATGTATCGTGGCCTACTTTGGTTAAGATTCATTGTGTAACCTGGTGAAATTCTAAGGCTAGGCAGTGGAGTTTTTGTTTTGTTTTGTTTTACTTTCATTTAAGAGCTAATTTTTGTAAACAGTTTTTTCCAGGCAGGAAAAGGAAACTAGGTTCCAGTAAAAACAAGTCACTTGAGGAGAGACAGGAAAGAAGTAGTGTGGGTGTTTAGAGCTATTAGCTTTGTTTCTGGATGGTTTCTTAAGTGTGGCCAAATAATTCCATCAACACTTTTGAACAGAGCTGAGAAGGACCCTGTGGGCTTCTGGAGCCCTGACACTGATGCCTGCTTGGGGCAAGAAAGGAGGAGGGGAAGGGCACCCAGGGGTGCCTATAGCTTCCATGTGTTTGCTAGGTATGCCACCTAATGAACTGTAAACCCTGTTTGGTGCCTGAGGTTTATACAATACTTGATTTCTCCAAAGTTTTCTGTGACTGTTGTCTCAAGAGATCCACAACAGCCATGTTGAAGTTGGCAGAGCAATAGTGGTTATTCCCATTTTATAGATGAAAAAACAATTTCTAAGATAATAGAGTACATTTCCTGCCCATTGTCACACAACTGGTAGGGAATAGCACTGATGTGGAACTCAGAGATTAAGAAGCCCCCCCCCAATGAACTGGGACATTACATTTTTGTGGAAGCTGGGGGCCAGTGCAGCTATGAGGAATGAAGCTCAACTCATACCTTAAATTAAAAGTGGAGGCTTTCATTGTACCTTTGAATCTCTACTGCCTGGTCCTGTACTTGCCTATGTTGGGATGTCCCAGGTATTTGTGCAAATAGGTTAAAGGAAACAACCAGAAATCAAGACTGGGTTGGGGTCAGGGTAGGGTCGAGACTTTATGGTCACAGAAACAGTAAAGTCCTGGCTGGGGAGAGAATACAGAGGACTTACTCAGGGGTCTGATGCATAGTAAGGTTGTTTCTTCTTTCTTTCTATTTTTTTTTTTCTGGAGGTTTTTGCCATAGGGTACCTGTGCCTGTCACTCACAGAGGCAGTGAGAGGGAAAGGGAGAAATCACCCCCCAGAGGGGATGGCCATGCCACAATCCCTTCTCCTCCATTCTTCTCCTGGGATCTTGGATTTGCACACACACACATCCATCATGAATTTGAAGCTACTAGGTCTGGGACTCAAACCACAGTCAGCCATGTGGGAGTTCAGTAATGTAACTACTATACCTTCTACTGCCCCCCATAGTAAGGTTTTAACAAAAGATTAAAGGGTGGGAAATGGTGGAGGGGGAGGGTGTAAGGGAGGGAATCAAAGGGAAAAAGAAGAGCAAAACATTTAAGAGACACAAAAATGGAAAATTATCTATTGATGAAAATGTGTATGGTAATATATTTGATTGAACAAAAAAAAAAGACTGCCCAAGACATGTGTTTTAAACTGGATAGTGCAAGGACAGTACAAGACATGTTTCTTTGATTTGTTTCAGTTGGAAAGGAAAGGCCTGGACCAGGAAACAGAACAGATGCTTTCACGCTGTCTAGCAACCCTCCAGATCTCAGCCCCTTCTGCATCTTTAATGATAGAACCTCTCTTCCCTCCTGCAGGAACGAGATCATCTTCTTCCCACAATGAAGCTCTTTGGACTCATTTGAAGAAAAACAAGGGCTCCCCTTTCATCCTTCCATAGTGCTGGGAAGGCCAGAGGGCTTTGCAGTCAGGTGTCTTGGGGCTACAGGGTCCCTTGATTTTGACTGAGGTTGCCCACATCTATCTCAGACCCTACAGTAGTTCTCTTTCGCCCTCTCCAAGATCTAAACCACAAGGCACAGGTGTACATGGGTATGAGTCATATTTGGCCTCGGAGAATATACAAGGGAAACTGTCTGCTCTCAGGATGCTGAAAGAAAAACCTAAAAAGGGTATATTAGGTGTGCAATCCCAGGCAGCACCTTAGGACTATGAAAAAGGATGCTTTGTTCTCAGGCAGACTGTTCTCTGCTCTTTGGCACTGAGGCACGCTGGTGTCTCAGCTGCCTTGCAAGGATGCCAAACTTCACTAAGGAATATCACAGATATTTCTGCAAGCTCAACGATTTCTGTTTCTGAGAAGATTCCTTTTAGTTTTGAAATTTAGTCTCATTTGGAGAGAGCCTAATCTATTGAATATGTCTGTTATGCTGAATGAATACCAATAAATAATAGCAGTAATAATAATGATAATAGCAATGGGAAGCTTTAATTAAATAATGACTGTGTGCCAGACACTGTTTTAATTGAGTGGTTTGTGACATTTCACTGAGTCCTTCCAACAATATGCAGTAGGTATGAAAATTACATTTTAAGATGAAAAAACCAAGACTCAGAGAAGTCATGTAATTTGCCCAGGGGCAAAGTATGTGTCTTAATCTGTTTTGTGTTGCTGTAGCAGAAAAGCCAGATCATGTAATTTATAAAGAGCAGAAATTTATTTTCTCACAGTTCCAGAGGCTGGGAAGCCCATGATCAAGGCACCAGCAACTGAGAAGGGCCTTCTTGCCGTACGCTTACATGGTAGAAGGTAGAAGGGCCAAGAGTGACGAACTGTCTCCACATGGCATGAAAGCAGGAGAGAGAACCCATTCCTGCAAGCATTGATTAAATATATAGCAGCATTAATCCATTCATGAGGGTGGAGCCTTCATGTTTAAACACCTTGCATTGGGCCCCACTTCCCAACACTGTTGCATTAGGGATTAAGTTTCCAATGCATGAATTCTTGGGGACACATTCAGACCATAGCAGTATGTGATGGCAAGGACATGATGGAAACTGGATTCCATCATCAGCCTGGCTGACCTCCAAGTCCAGCCTGGTAACCCCTCTATCACATGGCTTCTCTCAGAGGCTGAGCTGGGGCAACTTTATTTATGCGTATGATTATTAAATAACGGCCTTTGAGGGTGAGTCACCTTCTCTAGACAGAATTCAGTGAGGCAGGGTTGAGGGTGTGTACACACTGCTCTACCACCCCTGCCATGAAATGTATCTATAAAGACAATAAACCTTCATTAGTATGCTTTGGGACCTTTGACCTTACCTCCTATCTTCATTCTACTCCCTTGCTCCTATTCCGGTCTCAGTGGCCTTCCTGTTGCTCAAAGATATCAAGCATTTCTCTATCTCAAGGACATAGTGCTTCCTGCTGTTCTTTCATTCTAGAATGTTCTTTACCCCACTAACTATTGGGTTGACTCCCTCATGTCATTCAGATCTGCTAAATGTCTCCTTAGCTGAGAAGCTGTTTCTAACTATTGAATATAAAACAGGGCATCTTCTCTCACTTATCCCATCTCCCTGCCCTGGGTCTCTTCCTCTTTCCATTGTTTTATTCCTCTTTGTAGCCCAAGACTCAGAGAAGTCAAGATATTTGCCCAGGGAAAAGTATGTGTCTTGTTTGTACACCGCTACACCATCTGACACAGTAAACAAACATATGCTTGATTAGTGTTGTTCCCTGCTGTGTCCTCGACATTTAGAACAATGCATGGCCCCTGATGTATTCAGTAAATAGTTGCTGAATGACTGTATTAGTGAAAGAAATGGTCCAGGCATATCATCTCAGATTATGAGGCGAAGCTCACATTACAACTTAAAGTAAATGTTGACATGTCAAGGTAGAAGTTAATAAACTCCAGTGGCTGCTATTAAATACAGTAGTCAAAAATACTGTAAATATTTTAAAAGAAAAAATAAGAAAAGGTGTTTTTATTACACTCTTATACAGATTATGTGCTTGTAATCTTTACATGAAAAATTAGAATTTTGGGTTTGCTTCTACCATGTTATCACTTACATGAGTGTATATTTAGAACTCCAAATAGAAATTATATAAGCCTTATAATAAAGTCTTCTAACATTCTCTGTTAGAATTAATATCTATGTTTTTGGGACTTCAAGAATACTTTATTTGTACCTCTGTAATAAATGTGACAGCTAGGTCAAAGTGATTCACACAAGCATTGGATTTGGAATCTAGTAAATACAAATTCAAATCTTGCACTGACAGAAGCTAGATGTTTTGATAATCCACGCAACCACCCTCGACTTCTAAAATGAAACATGTTTGTAAAATGAAGTTGCAAAAATGTGGTCAGGATTTTACTCATTCAAAAAATGAATAGCGGAGACCAGCAGGTGGCATGGTGGTTAAGGTGCTGGACATGCCCACATGGCTGACCACGGTTCAAGTCCTGGAGCTGATGGCTTGTTCTCTCACTTTTTCTCTCTCTCTGTGTCTCTCTCTGGTCAAATTGAAATAAATAAATGAATAAAAATAAAGTTAAAAATAAATAATTCTTTAAAAAATGAATAGTAATAGCAATGATGAGCTTTAGCTGAAAATTACTATGTGCAAGACACTGTTTTAATTGCATTGCACACCTTATTTCCCTAAATCCTCACAACAGTATAAAGTAGGTATGACAATTTCATTTTAAGATGTAAAAATTAACAGAGTTTACATCATTTACCCAGGGACAAAGTGTGTGTGTGTGTGATGAATATATTTCTTGATTATCTACTATGTGCCAGGTACATCTTATATGTTTGAGATATATGTTAGAATAAAATATACAAAAATCCCTGAGTTCATGAAGGATATAGTCCATGATATTATGTATAAAAATATTTCATGAATGCTAAGTAAACATTAAATATTCTAGCAGATATTATCATCTGTTCAGCATTTTTCCTATTTTCTCAAGTCTCAATTATGTTTTGTATCTGCCTCTCCCACATGATTCTGGGAATATTGACCACATCCACAGCTCCACGAATAAATTCTCACCATAGTTGTCCTATACCCATTTTGCCAATGGTTAGTGTAGGGATGGAATGTGACCTAAGTCTGGAAAATAAATGGGAGAGGAAACCTGCTAAAGGTTTATGGAAGGGTATCCTTTCTTTCACAAAGGAAATAAAAGAAGAGATAACCTCATTTTTGCAGCTGGAAATTGTCATGTCCAGATGTTACATCTAGAATTGGCACAGATGACTTAAGTAACTTCCTCCACTGACGAAGGAGCCAACACTGAAGATGCAGAGTAGAAGGACGGAAACAATTTGGATTTTTGGATGATATTGTCAGTCACAAAATCAACCAACCCTAAAACTTATCCTATCATTGAAAATAAGATTACTCATTGGGATCGGGGTCTGTTTTACATTGATATTCACATTTGTATCTCTGGTTACACATAGCCATATAGATTTATATAGACTAGATGATGAACATGTATTTCTAAAAAAATTATCTAAATGTATATACTATATATTTATATCTTTGTATTTGTGTGATCTTTTAGACATTTCGCATGTCTCAAGTTCTGTGTTTTATACTATAGTATATTATAAGAGAATAATAAATACAAACTTACTTTCAAATACTTAGATCTGGCAGATTCAAAAATTTTAAGGACCTCCCCCACTCCCCATATTTTTAAATCCAAACACTTTAAATTCAGATTCTTTGATTCGGTATGCCTGGGTGGGCTCACTTGAAGTAATGGTCTGTGATATAAATCAACACAAATGATTTTAATAAACTCTGTGAGTGCGGCTGAGGCAGCAACTCTACTGAATAAGCAAAGACAGCCCATTCTCTGGTGTCTCTGTGTGTTCATACCAATGAGCTAAAGTGAGGGTGGGGTCTGCCCTGCCCTATAATTTTATTCAATGAGGTCATGGAAACTGGTCAAGGTTTGCCCTGGCTTCTGAGCTGACAGCCTGAGGTCTAATGATGTAGAATTGGTGTATCATGGGCCAATTTTACTTTTTTAGGTGGAAAAGCTGAAACAAAAGCAGCAGGAAGATAACTGGTCTACCTCAGAAACACACCTGAGGATTTATGAGTTATCAGTTTTTTTAAAAGGTACCTGTCCCTCCACAGAGTTGGCTCTTCAATTCTGTTTAATGTTACATGCCTATTCCATTTTAGGGACTGTGAGAGACATAATGATGAAAAAAATGTAATACTTCCTCAAGGGAGTAACCATTTGTAGGAGAATATAATAAGCACATAATTCATTCATATGCTCTGGTTTATTCATTCATTTTCACTCATTCGAGCAAGTTCTGGGAATGTGGAATAAGGCAATGAAATGCAGATGATGCATCTACCTCAATGGAACTCATATTCTAATAGAGAAGTCATATATTAAAGCTATAATTACCTACATTGCATTTGCTATATGTGCTCCAAAGGAAAGTAGTAGAGGGTACCATGAGAGCATTAACAGGGGACTTAGTCTGAATAGAGGATACTATTATATAAACTTCACAGATGAGAAAATTGAAGCAGAGAGTAATTGAGTGACTTTCCCAATTCGTCCATGATGGAGCCAGATCATTGCT
>NW_006208084.1:5894816-5930093 GCF_000334495.1 Tupaia belangeri chinensis | reverse complement strand
TCTTCCGAGTTCTTAACCACTCTTCTCTGCAGGGGAAGTCATGAACTCAGAACAGGCAGTTGCCTAAATTGACATGGACCCTAGAGGAGTCTAGAGAGAAGAGCTGCAGCACAAGTTGGAATGCAATGAATGCTGCAAAGAGAAATACAATCTTCTGTGGGGGAAAATCAGGCAGAGATCATATCTATCTAAGAGAAACATAAATGTCTTTCTGGGGAGGGTTCTATGTCTCTCAGAACCTGAAAGAAAGATGGGAGGTTTTTCAGAGGGAGAGACACATCAAGGAGTAAAAGGGAGTTGTAAGGAGTTAGTAGAGGCAGGACAGTTACTTCAGAGGACTTTCCAGCCCTTTCTCCTGTCGTTATTATTTCTCCCTGCCATTTTCAACAGCACATGAAGCCTTTGTAGGCAGTAGGAAACAGAATTAGTGCTAATTGCTACACATTCATAAAGACCTCCCATTTCTACGACCCACCTACTAAAAGGCAGAGAGAAGAAAGAAAGGAGCTAACATTCATGAAGCCTCTACTATACATTATGTGTTTTCAGTGTTACTTTACTTCATCCTCATATTAAGGACAAGTTGGTTAAGAGTGAAAAATATCCAATTTGAACTAGCTACAAAGGATATAATGATACTACTGATAACTCATGAAATCCAACCTGCTGAGCCCTAGAGATGACCAGAGTTAGATTTAAGCGTCGGTTTAGGTCTTGATCTCTCACATCTAGTCCTCTCTGAATGACTATTCATTTGTTTCACTCTTTATAGACTGATTTCTTTTGCTTCTCTCAGATATGTGGTCAGAAGCTAGCAGATAACAGCCCTCATGGTTTATAAATAACAGTTACAGAGGAAGAGCTGTGATCTTCAGCTTAGGTTGGGTTAACACCCCTGAGCCACTGTGTTGCTGTATTACTAAGATGATGTTGCCCTAACATGGAAGTTTTTATTTTGTAATTACTTTAGTTATTTTTATACATTTAATTACTGTGCATCAATATAGCATACAAAATGAATGTTCCCATCATGAATACATGAACATAGACACTACAGAATACTACTTAGCCATAAAAAGCAATGAGACCCACACATTTGATAGAATTTGGATAAATATGGAAGATTTACTGCTAAGTGAAGCAAGCCAGACAATGAAAGAGAGGCATTGTATGTCCTCACTCAATATATGCTGAATGCCAGCACTTTATGGCAGAAAGTGAATGATCAGAAGGTATAAAAGCAAGGAGAGAAATGATGGTACTGGAGACAGTGGGGAGGAAGGTTGGAAATGGGAGAGGGCAAGAGGGAGGGACTCAAGGGGAAGAAGAAAGAAGCAAAACATTTAAGGGACCTAACATGAAAGTTTTAAAGGTAACCAGGTAGATGAAAGGCAGAAGGTAGATCCCATAAAGGGGAGATTAAACAACAGATATCCTCAGTAGTCTTCCAAAATTTATGAAGTCGATATTAGTAATCCCATTTTATAGATGAAACAAACTCAGAGAGGTTATGGAACTCATCTAAAGTTTATCCTAGCAGGATTGCCTGATTTTTAAAAAGTTTATTTATTTATTCTGAGAAAGAGAGCGAGACCCCTAACAGGGGTCATTATGCTGAAATCTGTCCTCAGGGTTAGCTAGCTCAGGTCCTAGGCACACATGTACATCTAGATGTAGAGAGAGACCCTGGGACATGAACTGGGAATCTTCTCATTTGGGTCCAGTTGCATTACCACTGCAGCACCATCTGGTCTCAAGACTGCCTGAGTTTGAGGTATGCCAAATTATATCTGAGGCTCTGAAGATAAAATTTCAAGGACATCACTGCAAGATTGACTTTTCTCCCTCCCTTCTTTCCATGTACCTCCACCTTCTGCCCACTCCATCACACATGGCACACACAAATGGGTCTCAGATGTCTTGAGTAGTGAACAAAACAAATACAGCATCTACCTCAACATGGGAACAGTGTGCCTTCCTCCTGGCATGATTTTAAGTCCTAATCTGAAGTCAGAAGGGAACCCAGCTTAAGAAATGGGTACCCAACACTGATATAAACACACAGACAGAACATATGTATTATTTCTGGGGAGCCAGGAAATTATCGGCCTACCCAACTAACAGACTCCTAGATCTTCAGGGCTGGAAAAGACCCAAAGACCACCCATCCCAAAGCTTCCATTTTATTGCCTGGGAACTGAAGTTGAAGATAGGAAGAAACAACTCAAAGTCCTGTGGTCATTGTTCAGGAATTTCATTCCCTCCCCTATCTTTCTTTTAGCCACAGTTCCTTACCTTCATTATCCCACTTTCTTTTAATCCAACAGCTCCAATAAGTTTCTTTACCCTTCAGGATGCACACCGATTTATTACTTCCACAGTGTGGCTTTGCAAGATGCATCTATTCTCTCTACCGCACACCTACTTTAGTTTTATATGTATGCTTTGCTGTATTTTTGTTTTATTTTGTTTTTATCATTTATTGGGTATAAGCATAGATTGAGGGAGTCTGCTAATTGACTTATAGGCATCATTATTTTTTGTAATCTTACTACTGTCTGGTAGGTATTCTTATCCCTTTGCAGCTTTTATAGATACAAAACTGAGACATGTGAGATTAAAGCTCTCAGCCCCAGTTCACCCAGTTGATATTTAGTTGAGCCAGGATGTCAACTCATGTCTGCCTGATACAATGCCTACACCCATACCCACTCAGCCTCAGAGCCTCTTACCCATAGCTTCTCCCTAGTGGTCGCCTGATCACTTATAGGCTAGAAGCACTGATGGGCTAGCAGTCTATATTCTCATTGAGACATGAGTGTGCCTACACACAACTAACAAGATTTCTCATTTTAAGAGCATATTTCCTTAGGATCAGCAAGTTTCATGGTGGTTAAGGCACTGGACTCCCACATGGTTGACTATGGTTCGATTCCTGGATCCAGTGGCTTGTAACTCACACCAGGCACATGTGAGTGCATGCCCAAAACCCCAGGAAGAGAATGGAGGAGAAGGGATTGTGGGGTGACCATCCCCTTGGGGGGTGATTTTTCACTTTCTCTCTCTGTTTCTCCAGTGAGCACATGTATCCTATGGTAAAAACCTTAAAAACAAAACAAAACAAAACAAACCTTTTTTCCACCTATTATCCATTAACAACAAGACTGGTGTTTTCAGGCAAGACTGAAATGGAAATTAATCCTATATTGTAATGACTTTTTTCATTCTCACTCAGGTAAATTATATGATTTTTAATATTAACTTTGGTTGATTTCTTGTCTAAAAATATCTAATCCTCTGAAATTTGGATGAGGGTAAAAGTATTGCTTATCTTGGCAGTCTTAATTTGGGGTAATTGCTTAATTTCTATATACTATGTATACACTTCTTTGGGAAAGATAGAATCAATTTTATATTATATGCTAAAAAATATACTATACTCACTGTTTTCTATGTCTTTCTGAGGGAGTGTCAAGCCATAGCTCTTATTCTGTATTCATTTAGCCTGGCCTGTGACCAGAAAACATTATCTCCATCCCAAAATGCTCTTGGATGAGGCTACATGTCAAATTACCATGTGTTACCCAGGAACATCAGGATTCCTGCCACTTACTGAGAATTCACAGTCCTTTGTTCTCTTCCAAACTCCTAGCATTGCTTTTGATGTGAAAAAGCAATTTTAAAATGTTCCATATCTCCTATAACACATGGACATATTCACCACACACATTCTTTTAATTAAAAGAATCAGTACACTGCCTTTTGCTGACAGCTAACACCAATGCTTTAATACCACTTTCTATTATTGATTTATGAGGTGCATACTCAAAGCAAATTAGAGAATAAATCATCAATGACATTGATTTGCTTACCAGCTCTCCAATAAATGTACATAATTAATTGTGGTGTGCTACCTATCTCAGCTAGTGTGAGACCTTCCCTAAGTTCTTGGCCTCTCTTCTCTGTTATGCTATTATTCTGCCGGGCTTAATGGAGAAGGATTGGTAGCATAACTGAAGGTGCAGTGTGGGTAACAGCTGAAGCCATCAGAACATCTGATACTCTGAGGTGGAAAAGGAATTTTTGTACATTCCTCAGGAGAGGAGGAGTGGAGAGAAAGTTCCTGCTTAAATGAGGCAGCTCTTTATTTCAAAGGGTATGCATGGGTTTCAGTAACACCACTGCAACCGATTACTTTCGAACTAGGAGGGCTGTAAAATCAAGGTGTTACTTTCACGGTTATTATAAGAAAGGCCTTGGTCTGCAGGTGCCAGGTGAGAGGAACAGGTGGTCCATGCTCTTGTTTGATTGGCCAGAGTTTGCTTTTTTTTAAAGAAAAATTTCCCAGAGGACACATGTACCTGTTAGAAAGAGAGACAGAGAGAGAGAAGCAGAGAGAGATAGAGATAGGGAAACTCCCACCCCAATGGGGCATGATCATGCCACAATCCTTTCTCCTCCACTTCTCCAACCTGTTTGGGGCTTGGACACTCATGCACATGATCCTACTGTGTGTTTCAAACTGCCAGAGCTGGAATTCAACCCAGATCTGCCATAAGGGATCCAGCTCCTTTAACTACTAGACTTCAGGGCCCACCCATCAGAGTTTGCTTTTGAAAGAGAACATCTCTTCTTTGGTTGCAGGAAAAGGGAGCTAAGTAATCTTTCAGGGGTGGGCTGGATGCTTGTTCTTTTTCTTGAGCCAGTTTGGTTCCAGTCTCTGCACCGCCATTTAACTCACACTTCTGCATGACCTTTGGAAGGTTCCACAACTTGGTCAGTTTTCTCTCCTTTTAAGAAGAAAACAATAATAGTAGTTACATCTTAGAATTGCTCTAAGGGTTAAATGAGATAATTTGTGTGAAGTGATTACACTAGAGCCTAGCACATAGTTGGCATTTTATGGTCATATGAGTTATTATTCTAATATTCAGAAATGAGCTTTCATGTGTCTGAATCTGAAGATCTGTACAAACTTTGAGCATATGTACACTTTTTGGGGGGTTGTGGGTCCATGGCATTCATCAGGGTGGCTCAAAGGGAACCCAGATCTCCTATGAACTGAGGAATTTCTGCTCAAAGGGCTTTCCTCCCTATTTTATTAGCACTCATAACTTTGCCTTTTCTTCATGTTTCGTACATTCTGTTCCTCCTGCAGTGATTATTCTGCCCTAAATTTCTCCCTCTTATTTTCAATGATGATGATGATGATGATGATGAGAGATAAGTTTTAAGAGCATCTACTATGTAGCAGATCTCAGCTTAAATAAGTTAATTTTTCTCTGAGCCTCAGCTTCCCACCTTGTAGATTTATTGTAAAACTTAAATGAGATAATGTGGACAAAGCAGTTTATACTCTATCAATTCATAGGATTTAAGAAAAATATTCCATTTATCTTCCTGCTTTTGCATATCTTCTTTATTGTTTTTCTTGAAATAAGCTAGGCTTCTTCTGAATTGCTTCAGGGGATCTTCAATAAACACTCTCTCTGTGGTAAGCACTTGTCTAGGGTCTGTGGAAAATATATGGTGGTAACAGAATATGTGTGTAGCATTTTACCAGGCTTTGTCCCACATATTACATAATATTCACAAGGTATAAGAAGCATTTCATTCACTCTGACTCTTCAATCCATGGTTAAGTGTTGTGCTAAGGATTCTGCCTTCAAGGAGTTAGCCTTATGGAAATGCAGGATTCTGCAGAGTAGGTGCTTAATTGGTGGTCCTTGTGAGTCAGGACATTTAATCAGATTGAGATAGTAGAGAAGATTCCCAGAGGAGGTAAAACTCAAGTAAATTGGGTAGGAAAGGGTAGAGGAGGACATCTCAGCAGAAGGCCAAGCTCTGCAAGGCTTGACATCTCTAGGAGTAAGGTAGGCTTTGTTTGCTAAGTTAAATATGAAGATAAAGTAAAGAGATTCAATAGAATTCCAATTCCTCACTTTGCCCTATGAAGCCCAGTAGGGACTGGACCATGGCTGCATTGCAGGCTATATCCTCCATCAATTTCACTCTCAAACACCACGGTCCAGCTACACTGGCCCTTTTCTAGTTCATTGTAGATGCCAAACCTGTTCATGATACTAAGCATTGACCCTGCTGATTCTTGTTAGACTGTTCTGCTACCAGATCTTCTCAAGTCCACCTCCTTCTCATATTCCATGTCTCAGCTTTATCGTCACCTCCTTCAATAGGCCTATCTGACAAGCCAATCAGAGTAAACATCCCCAGAAGTTCCCTTTGAATCCACATGACATTCTGGCTCTCCTTCTGGCTCTCCAACGTCTTCCTGTCCTTGATGGCAATGATTCTAGATCCTCGACATTCTGTTAGCCTAGGTTCTGACTAAGGATTTTGTGATCAGATCACTCCACTCCTCCCTAATGGATAAGCAGCATGAAAAGAAGAGAATAAATTTTTTTTGAAGACATTAAGTTCTTAGGATTACTTGTTATTGCAACATAATTTAGCATATTCCGATAGATAGAGTGCTGTGTCCCCTGGTATTTCAGGATAATCAGGCCATAGGTAAGCACTCAATAATTATAGGTTGACTAGTTGAAGGATGTACAGAAGAAAGAGTAGGTTAAAAGAGGAGGGAAGGGAAAACTTTGGAGTTAGGATGCAACTAACTAAAATGAGTTATAATGGGTCATCTTCTCTTACATGAATATCCCAAAACAGTAAGAATTCTTCCATCCAGAAAAATAAAGGCCTTCCAAGCCTCAAAAATATGTAGATATCATTATAAAGAACAGGGACACTTTAGGTTTGTGGTGGGGTCCATGGGTTTGGGGCATCCCACATTCTTTAAGTGATCATCAGGTAAGTTGCAAAGTATGATGGTATAGATTGCCTTTGATATCTGTGGTCTCTTGAAAAGGACAGTCTGTAGGGCTGCTCTTCAAGAAGGTCCTTTGCATCTAGGTCCTGGACCCCATATTGCATTCTTTTATTTTTTAGAGTTCATTCATGGGGGAGGGAGGAGACCAACCTTCAACAGGATCTTGTCTCATCACAATCCCTGTCCTCCACTAGTCAGGATCTTGGGTACTTGTGTACATATCCAGCACATTTCTGGTCAACTTGGGATTCAATCTGCATTCAACTAGGTTGCAGAACAGCATGCTACCACCTGCACCACCATGACTGGGTCTAATACTGCATTCTTGATCAAAAAAAAAAAAAAAAAAAACTCTTCTTTTCGCCCCATATCAACCATACCCAGGCTTTCATTGGCATGTGGCTCACATCTGGCTTCAAAGGCTCTCAGTAGTGATGTACTTGGGGTTCAGCATACTCCTGGCTGTACAGTCCCATAGAACAAAGAATGAGATCAATTAAAAACAGATGACTTGAATAACCATCAGGAGTGTCCTCTACTTCTAATCTCCCAAAGCCATTCCCGGCTGTTTCTCAGAGCTTGAGAAGGCTCTGGCCAGTGATGTAGCAGTGTGAAGGACCGCTGAATTGTTGGCATTCTTTTGTTCTAAAGAGAATAAACTAGTTTTAGTTAAAATAAGAACCAGATTGCCTGAAAATGTCTAAGTCTTGGGATTTGCTGGTTAAAAACAACTTCTAGAATGTTTGAATGAGAACTTTTCCCAAGGATACTTTGGTAAAGGAGCAGAGGCTGCCAGATACTGCATCATTAACTAAATACCATGAAAATGGTTCTATATTGTATTGCTGTGTGTGTTAGAGTACGGAGAACAAAAAACTGGGAAGGCCTAAACCTAGTCATGTTCAAAGAATGGAAAACGAAATGTCCCAGCTGTTCTGTTCAGGGAAGGATAATTTATAAACAGAGAAACAGGCAACACATTTTTGGATCTGGCTCAGCAACGAGTTGGAAACCATCTTGCTGGCAGAACTCCTTTGGCCACCAAGCACCATTCTCCACCACCTTCCCCCCTCAGATGTGCCTGAACCCATGTCTCAATCCCATCCCAGAAGGAGCTATGTGGCATGAAGGAGACTGTCATATTGATTTGGTCCTTTCAGTGACCTTTTTTTTTTTTTTCTAATATGGGCCTTGTAGCCTGAGCCTATCCCCAAGAAGCTGCTATGGCTCTTTTTTTTTTTTGGAGAGGTTTTTGCTATAGGGCGCAAGCGCTAGCCAGACAGACAGAGAGAGACAGAGAGACAGAAAGCAAGAAATCACCCCCCAGCGGGGATGGCCACGCTGCAATCCTTTCTCCTCCATTCTCCTCTCGGGATCTTGGGCACACATGCATATGTGCCCAGCGTGAGTTTTAAGTCACCGAGTCCGGGACGTGAACTGTGGTCAACTACATGGGAGTCCAGCGACATAGTCATTACACTAACTGCTGGTCCCAAGCTGCTATGGCTTTTAAACTGGGGGTTAAGAAGAGTAAAAGAGGGACCAGCAGTTGGCATAATGGCTATGTCGCTGAACTCCCATGTAGCTGACCGCAGTTCGAGTCCCAGACTGGGTGGCTTAAAGTCACGCCAGGCACATACACGTGCATGCCCAAGATCCCGAGAGGAGAATGGAGGAGAAGGGATTGTGGCGTGGCCATCCCCCAGGAGGGTTGATTTCTTGCTTTCTGTCTCTCTGTCTCTCTGGCGAGCACACACGCCCTATAGGGGAAAAAAACTCTCCAAGAAGAGAAAAAGAAAGAAAGAAAAGGTAATAATTAAATTCCTGCTATCTCTTATTAGAGTCTCTCTAGTCATGTCTTGAAAAACTAATCTAATGACTTCTGCCTGACCTCCTGGGAAATGGAAGAGAGGTGGGGCTAAACAACAAGATAACTTCCTCCTTCCTCTACTTCCTGCTGCCTCCTCTTCCAGCAGCCTCCATGGCTGTCTTCCAGCTGGGCCTGGATACTCTGCTGTAAAGGACTCCACCCTGCTTGTGTCTGAGTCTGAAGGCCCATGGCCTCTGGCTATTGGCCTACTAGAGCAAGACAGACTTCCTCAGTCCAGAAAAGGCATTGGCTATGGAGACAAGAGTTTAGAGGGAACTCCCAAAGCTGATGGGTAAGGAATCCCAAGGTCTTTGTGGAGCTCCCAGCGAAAAATGTGGGTCAATACTTATTTTCCTAAAAGAATTCTTTCTTTTGGACTCTCCTATTCTCTGAGCAAAAGCATGGAATAATAGGAGTGAAGTCCATTTCATTCAACTGTGCTTGTAGATTAATTGCTACTATTCAACTATGAACTGCAAAACTGACATTTTTGGTATGGTTTAACCAACTTTCTCTCTCTCTCTCTCTCTCTCTCTCTCTCTGTCCCTATATATATATATATATATATATATATGATTTTTCATGTTTTTTCATGACAGTGTATGTAAATGCACAAGCTAGAGGGAGGGGGTTGGCAGGTGGTGTAGTGGTTAAGGTGCTGGACTCCAACATGGGAGACTGTGGTTTGAGTCCCAGACCTGGTGGCTTGCTTCCTCTCTGGCCCTCTCCTTCTCTCTCTCTCTCTCCCTAGTCAAATTGAAGAAGATGAAATAAAATAATTAAATAAAATTAAATAAAAAGAGAGAGATGGAGAGACACAGAGAGGGAAAGGAAAGAGAGAAGAGCATCCCCAATAGGGTGTCAGTATGCTATAATCCCCCTTCTGCAGTCATCCACAGCTGATCAGGACTTGGGTTTCTGCACAAGCACCCAGCATATTGCAGATCCACTGGCCCTGGGTTCTGAACTAGAGTTGGCCACATAGCTTCCAGCACTGTAATTCAGCCTGCTACCTCCTGTGCTGCCAGGTACTATATGAGGTGCTGGGGGAAGAAGAATCAAGACATCAACTGTATTATTTTAATGCTGTCCTGAAAATGATGATAAAAAGATTAGGTAAGAAAATTTCTTCAGGGCTGGTCCCCATAGTATAGCAGTTACACTCTATGCATAAAGAGCCAAATCCCACATGCCCAACTGCAGTTCAAATCCTGGCACTGGCTTTTTAAAAAATATGCCAGGCCCATATGAGTGCATGACAGAATGAAAAAATGAAGGAAAAAGGATGGTAGTATGACCAGGCCCCACTGGGGAGGAATATTTTCTCACTCTGGTGAATACTCGCTCTCTCTGGTACAACAAAAATAAATAAATACAAAGAAGAAGAAAGAAAAGGAAGAAAGGAAAGGGAAGGAAAGGAAAGAGGAAAGGAAAGGAAGAAAAGGAAGGAAAGAAAGAAGAAAGAAAATGTTTTTCAGAGAACACAGCATGCAATAGGGGTGATGGGCATTTGGGTGGATGATTACACGACATTGTGATCAGTGTAATTGTAGAGGTGTATACAAGAGGCAGAAAGGAGGGTGTGTCTTAGCTTGGCCAGAATATGAAAGGTTACCAGAGTCAGTTCTTAGATACCATGTGCACATGAGAGTCTTTAAAGTCATTACTTTCTACTAATCTCTAGAGTAGGGAGAAGGATCATGTAGCATCCTTTTAAAAATAATACATTTTAGGTTTAGTTCTTTATTTCTTTCATGTGTGAGAGACTGAGAGAAAGCGAGAAAGAGATCCTGTCAACAGGATCTTGACACCTCAATCTACTCCCAACCTTCGGCCAGCCTTTAATCATGGGCAAGTGCAGTCGTATGCCCTGTGTAATCAAAAAGGTCTCTCGGCTTGAACTGGGAACTTTCCCATGTGGGATTGCCTTGCAGAGCATCACATTTATTCACTGCACCACAGTCTGGCCTCTAACATTTTTAAATGAAATTTTAACTTCTGAATAGTATTAGGTTTATAGAAAAGTTGCGAAGATGCTACAGAGAGTTGCCACATACCCGTCTCTCATTTTCTCCTAATATTTTACATTACTATGGCATATTTGTCAATATTAGCAATTCAGTATTGGTACACTACTACTACCACCAAAATTCTAGACTATTTTACCAGCTTTTCCACTGATTTATTTTTTGCTATTCTCATTGTATCTAACTATGGCAGTTTTAAAATGCAAATTCAATGGCAGAATGCAAAATTTAATGGCATGTAAATGCAAATTTATGCAAGTTTTTAAAATTTTTAAATTAATTTTGTAAATTCAAAGGTGAGGACATAGATGTCCTCTTGCCTCGAAACTGAACAGGTTTTGGTGACTGACTTGGCCAGTAGAGGACAGTGGAAGTGACCCAACCTGACTTCCGGGTCTGGGCCATAAGTGGTGAATTAGTTTCTGTCTTGCTTGCTGAAAAATCCTTAAAGCCTCCAGTCTCTGTAAAAGCAATCCAAGTACCCTGAGGCTGCCATGCTGCAAGGAAGCACAGTGAAGCTTACGCAGCGAGAACACATGGATGGGCCTCAAGACTACATGAAGAGAAATGCCCACCTATGCTCTAGCCCCAGAAGTCCCAGCCCAGCATTATCCAAGCTTCACTCACTGTCAGACTGCAACTGAATGAGAGACCTGAAGCCAGAATTGCCCAGCTGAGCCTCTCCTGAATTCCTAACTCGTAGACAGTGTGAGAGAGAATGAAATGATTAGTCAAGGTATGATATTTTGGGGGAGGTTTTTTTTTTTTGGAGAGGTTTTTGCTATCAGGCGCATGCGCTCGCCAGAAAGACAGAGACAGAGAGACAGAAAGTGAGAAATCACTCCTGAGGGGGGATGGCCATGCTGCAAGTCCTTCTCCTCCATTCTCCTCTCGGGATCTTGGGCATGCATGCCGGCATGAGATTAAGCCGCCGACTCTGGGACTCAAACCACAGCCGACTACATGGGAGTCCAGCGACATAGTCATTACGCCAACTGCTGGTCCCTTGGGGGAGTTTTGCTACACAGCAGTAGACAAATGGAATTCAATGGCTCTAAAAGCAGGTCTTAAGTGAGATATAGTCTTGTTTACACGTAATAATTTTGCAGACATTCCACTGTTTCATTTCTCGCACATTTCTTGGGTACCTACTATGTACCAGGTACTATATGAGGTGCTGGGGGAAGTAGAACTAGGTTCATTTCTGACCTTGAAAGGTTCATAATCAAAAGAAAAGCAGGTCGATACACGAATGGCCCCACAAGATGATATGTCAAGTCAAAGTGTCTGAGACCAGAGAAAAGGGACACTTTTCCTGGGGAACGTGTTTGAGTCTGGACTTGAAAGATGAATTCCACGTTTCCATTGGGATGGTGGTGAGAATGCACTGTGTGTTTGGAAAACCTGAAAAAACTCTTTGTGGCTGGAAACACAGGGTTTATTTGCATGAATGTGTGTTAGGGGGAGGTCAGGCATGGAAAAGGAAGTAAAAGTAAAAAAGGCTGAACAGGGAGGCCAAGTTTCCATGGTGGAATCTGGGGTCACAGTGGAATGTCATATCTCCTAGCCTGGATCTGATTGACCTTCCAGAAACAGTTTCCAAGAACATGGTGTTTAAATGTTCATCAGTGAAGGGTGCCCTCAGGAATTTGGACTCAAAATACACACCCACTATACGTAGTGTGACCTTTTGGAAGAATAAACTTTGGAAATGACCAGAGGCTAGGGTTCAAAACATTAAGCACGTCTGTCAAAGTACTGACCAAGAGGTTTCTGGTCTATTCTCATGGTTTGTCTTTTCCATGGAACCAAGTTTATGGGGGAGTGGAAGTGGGACGGTGTGTGGAATGAAAACATGCACCTTCAAAAGTAAACAGATTAGCCAAGGAAATTGAATAAACTCTACGAAGGCTACAACTAAGGACTGAAATGGAAAAAAGGGGTGCAGGAGGGTGAAGTCAAGGTAGCTGGGAAGAACTGAGTTTGCTCAGAGGATAGGGGAACAGAAGGAGCAGACAGTCTGCCATTTGGGAACCCAGCCTCCATCATCTTCTTGCTTGTTACAATGTGGGCTTTTCTTTCCTTTAACCTACTTTGAGTTTGTTTCTGTCCCTTGCAAACAAGAGTTCTGATTAACTCTCCAGGTTTTTATATACTTCCTCCTTTGATTTCATTCAAAATACTGATATTTAGGGAGATCAAATAACTTGCCCAAAGTCACGTAACTAGTAAGTGACAGAGGCATTTGAATGGGATATTCTGACTCCAAAGCTAGGGTTCTTTCTAGAAACTGAAGAGACACTTCACACCCTCTGCCCCTTCTTATCCATCTCTCCAACAGCTTTACTCTTTGTTTCCTTACCACGCCCCCCATCCCCCCAGGGAGGGATGGCTGATACCCTAAACACTCTGCCCTGAATTCTGAATAAGGGCAGTAATTTCACTGTCATAGGTGATGCCCCTTCTCTCTAATTTTATTTCATCAATTTAGAAATAAGGAGAGAGGGAATATCTCTCAGGCAACATTCAAGGCCAGACAAGAAAGGTAATATTGCAGAGCATCACGCACTAGGGAGCCAAGTTATCTTCGGGCCAAGCTCTCACAACCAGGACGCGGCAGAGGTGGAATCTAAGACTCCATCTCACTGACTCCAGAAATTCACCATCTCCCTTTTGATACGTTATTACCATGACTGATGATAAAATAATACGATTAGCTAATACTTACATGGTGCTCACTCTGAGTCGGGCACTGTTCTAGTGCTTGCAGTTAGGAACTGAACTTGGTCTTTGCCGGAGTATTATACTATATTTTGAGGTTGCAACTGCAAATACTGAAGTGACTAGAAATGAATCTACAGATCAGTGATCGTTTACTTTTATTTCTCCTCTTAATCTTTAGTTTGGTAACCCTCCTCCCATGTATGATTGAGCATTGTGCATGCACATGAGAGTGAGGGAGAGAGAGAGAAGAGAGGAGCACCCTCCACAAGTCTGGGCATGCTGCAATCTCCTTCCTTCAGTCCTCCAGCTGCTTACATCTTGGACACTTGACTCCTACCAAGTATGTCTCAGGCCAACCAAGTGGGGATTCATACTGTGGTTGCCATGAGGGATCCAGCTTCTCTCAAGCAGTGCATCACTGCTGTCATGGATCTGGCCTTTAGTTTGGAATGTTTCTGCATTCTGCTTATACCTGTTCATCTGGATAAGAAGTGGGGATCTGAGGAGTTTGGATCCTCCGATAGAGATCTGCGATTTGCTTTTTTGCACCATTCCTGGTTTGGTTGCTTTAATTCACACCCTTTGCATGTCTTAGAGTTCCTTGATTGGGGGCCTTTTCCATTTGGATCTCATTTCCTCCTTCCCTTCCCACCTCCTGGCCAAGACCAATCTGTCTCTTTGACAGCTGGACACCTGCTGCCAAGAGAAATAATCCCTGTATGTACAGGGTGTTACCCAGAGGAACAGGGTGGGGAGGGAGAAGGGAAGGGCTTCCTGCTAGCAGCCCAGTGGGCAAAGGGAGAGGAAGGCTCCTTGGGCAGGGAGGATCTTCCTAGTGCAAGGAGAGCTGTTTGAGCCCAGTTGAGAAATAGCAGAGGGAGGGAGAAGCTGGGGGGCAGAGGGACATAGGATGGCCCTTTCCATCCAGAGATGGAGGGACAGAGCAATTGGAGGGCAGTGGGGGCAGTGGTGCTACTGAAGGAGGGAGCATGGAGATGTTAGTAGCATTCACTTGTACAGCATTTTGCTGCTCACTCTGTATTTTCGTCAACATTACTATATCAGGGAGGCTTCACGAGGCTACCCATTTTGCTGAAAAGTAAACTGTTGTAGACTGTTACTGCACTGCTCACAGAAATAGGTACATTTATAAGAATAGATGAGGAGCAGCAGATGGAATAATGAGTCAAGGTTAGGGTTAGACTCCCAAGTAGTCGACCACGGTTTGAGTCTTGGACCTGGAGGCTTAAAACTCTTGCGTGTACATGCATGCTCAAAATCCCGAGAGGAGAGTGGAGGAGAAGGGATTGCTACATGGTCATTCCCCGGGAGGGAAGGGGGGATGATTTCTTGCTTTCTGTCTCTCTCTGTCTCTCCAGTGAGTGCATGTGCCCAACAACAAAAACCTGTCTTTAAAAAGAGAGAGAGAGATGTTTATTCACAAAACCTACAATTTTGGTGGCTAGAAAGTCCAAAGGCACCACAAAATGGAGGAAGGCATAACTTTTGCAGAGCAGAGCTAGGTCTGTGTGTCCTATGGGCTTCTCTCTCTGCTGCTTATCCCTCTGCTTTTACACTCACCAGATGCAGTCATGGAGATCTCTCTCTCTCTCTCTCTCTCTCTCTCTCTCTCTCTCTGACATTATCACACCCAAAGCCCCACAATGGGACACTATGAAGGAATGATGTTTTTACTTCATCTTTGCAATACGATGGACACAATCAAGTCCAAACACATGAGTTTCTGGGGGGCATCTAGCCAGTGCCCACTAAGACCAACTTTTAAAACATGAGGCTTTGGAGGACAAACCATTTTCTAAACCAGAACACAAGCTAAAGCTCATATCATAAGTGGGCAGATTAAAGATTATGAGGCAACAACTCTGTATCCAGTAAGTTCCCAGGTACTTTGCACATCTTTTCTTTGAGACAGTCCTCAAAACCAGCTACAGAAAGGAGGTCAAAATAGCTGCTTATTTATAGCTGAGAAAACAGTTAATTCCACATTTTAGAAAAACAAACTGAACAAGTACTACTTCCTGTTGGGTCGTCAGGAAAGTAATGGTGCCTTTTTGCATAGAAAGCATAGAAAAAAAATACGTCATGACTTATCCAACAACCCAATCAATGCGGTACAAAGGCTGGGGTGAGATCAATGCAAATACTTCCTCTGGGCCAGGGCTATCACAAGGGTTCTGTGCACATGACTTCCTTACATTATTATAATTACGAGATAAGCATACTATTATCAACATCCTCTTTATACAGGTCAAGAAACTGAGTCACAGAGTCCAAGTGACACAGGGTTAAGTTGCAAATGGGATTTGAACCTAGACAATCTGGTTCTAGAATCTAAGGGTTAATCTACCATGCTCAACAGCAGTGACTGATAGAAACATGACTTTGTTCTTAATTTCTAGTGACCGTCTCCAAATACTGTGTATTTTCTACTAAGCCAGCTTTCCTTTCAGGCTTAGTAGCAAGGATAATGTATGAGTGTTTTAAACACAACTTAAAGAGGGTGATCATATAACACATGACACTGAGCTGAACAAGTAGGTCCCTCCCTACATGTCAGAGCATAGCCAGACAATAGGACCCTGCCCAGGATCTTAACAAATGTGTCAAGGAAGATCCCATGACCTCTGGTTTCTTGAAAATGAACCAGGTCTTAATCACTTGGACGACATTCTGGCTCTGGAATAATCTCTGTACACAGGAAAGTAGGATATGGAAGTGGCTTAAATGCCAGGCTCAGGTGACAAAAACCTGGCTTCAAATCTTGGTTTTGCCACTTGCTGGCTTGGGACCTCCAGCTTATTACTTGATCCTCTTAAGCCTTAGTTTTCTACTACAAAAATGAGTGAAACAAAGCACACATTTTTGTTGTTTAGGGTTTTCGTCAGGGTTAAGTAAGATTATACCTATGATGGGCTGTACCCTGTAGCTGGGTGTGTGACTAAATGTGAAGTAAATGTTAACATCGGGGGTTAAGTGTGTAAACTCTGGTGCAAATTCCCTCTGTGGAAGTCTCTTATACTGGGTGACCTCAACAAGTCAGTTAGGGTCTCTGGACCTTGGTTCCCTTGTTTGTAGAGTAGAGAAAGCACCACCCTCCACATAGGACTACTGGGCAGTTGGAGGGCTGACACAAGGGCAGATCCTGGAAGCCCTCAGCATGATTTCAGGAGATTAGAAATGTGAATGTGGTGCCCACTGGGTAGCTTCTCACTCTTTCTTGTTCTCTGCTGTGGTTTGGATATAGTTTGTCCTCAACAGTTGCTTATACTGGAAGCCTGGTCCCCAACATAATAGTTGTGTTGAGAGGTGGTGGGACCTTTAGGAGTGGTATTTGGATCACAAATGGATTAATGCTTTCTTATGGTAGGGAGGGATTTCTTGCTTTCTTGGAATGGATTAGTTCTCACAAGACTGGGTTATATAAAAATAAGATAGTTGTCTGCAGATCTCTCTCTCTCTCTCTCTCTCTCTCTTTCTCGCTCTCACTCTCTCCTCTCTTTAAAGGCTCATTGACTTTTTGACTTCTCTCTGCCATGTTGTGACGCTAGCCCCACACCTTTGGACTTTCCAGCCACCAGAAGAGTGAGCCATTCTTCACAAACGACTCACTTTTCATTCAAGCAGAGCTGTAAAACTCTTACTCAGCAAACATGGTTACCAGAGAATGTAGAAAGCTTCACTAGAGTTGGGCTTTATAAGGCATTTGTGGTTCTCTGGAATACTCCTATTCTGAGTGCTAGAGAACATGCAGAAAGTTCAAGATAAGATCTGTTTGCCTGGAGCGTACATTCAGAATGTCCTAAGTTTCAGATCCTGGGTAGGCTGCTTGCATTCCTGATTTGCCGTTCTTTTGTCTGTAAAATGGGAGGATAATCTTTATCTTGCAGGTACTCTTGGATAATCAAACAAAGAGGCTCAGGACTTTACCTGACATATAATAATTATTAAGTAACTGGTAATTATTATTCTTGACTATAAAGGCCGATGTTTTTCATTTTTAGAATTAGCAATAGTCAATGGGAAAGGTCTCACATTCCTTTGATCAGAAATATTTTATACAATATCATCCTTTATCTCTAGTGACTGCCACATAATAGTGATGAAAATGTGATTTTTAAGTTAGGAAAGAAGAAAAAGAAGGGAAGGATTCAACTAGTTATAGTAGTCTCTAACCCAATCTTATATTTCTTAATTCATATGATCTAAATTGTTCTTTGCTCTCTACCTCTACCCATCCCTCAAATCTATTTTTTTCTTCTTTTGGACACTTGTTTTGTATGAAGAAGTAGTCCAGTTAAATAGTTCCTGTATAATGAGTAAACATAAGATAAACATATATGAATTATAAATGTATAAATATGACAACTGATACTTACCAGAAAAAGAAGAGGGAATTACTACAGAAAAACTAACTGTACAGTGTTTGCTCCCTCCTGCCTCCTCCCAACCAATCTTCTAAACTGGTTTTAACAAAGCCAACTTCTGAAGGATTTCCATTTAAATTATTCATCTAAGGCATCTTCTACAGAGGATGATATTGTATAAAATGTTTCTCAGTTCCTTCCAGGACCCTGCTTTCCTGGATAAAGGATAAAGTTTAAGGATAGGAATGGTTATGCATGCCTGTGCTTATGTTTCAGAAGCTGAATGGTATTTTGTGCCTTTTTTTTTTTTTCTTCCCTGAAACCTTAAACTCTGACTCTTTGAAATGAAAGTGATATTTGATGGTTTAATTCCAATGCTATACCTCAATGTCTTTTTTACTTCCTTCTTCCGTTTTTGAATACCATTTTATACTGAGTAATCAATAAATTTCTGGTTGTGGCAGCTAAAAAGTTATCTAATCTGGATTTGATCTGAGTCTTTCTCATCATTCATCATTGATCTTTTACCTGACCTCTGTCTTCTGATCTGCTTCAGCATTTATGCCCAGAGTTGACTCATTTTTGTGAGCCCAAGTTGAATTATTTGATATTCTCCATATGATTGTTTTACATTCTGAAGTATTCCAAATTATCCATCTTTTTCTTTATAGACTGTGCTTTTGATGTCACATCTAAGCACTCTTCACCAAACCCCAAATCCTGAAGATATTTTCCAATGTTTTCTTCTAAAATTTTTATGTTTTGGGGACCAGCAGGTGGTATGGTGGTTAAGGTGTTAGACTCCCACATGGTTGTCCACGTTTCAAGTCCTGGACCATTGACTTGAAACACAAAGTGCATGTGTGTGTGAGCATTCCCAAAATCTCAAGAGGAAAATAGAGAAGGGATTGCAGCATGGCCATTCCCCCTAGAGGGTGATTTCTCACTTTCTCTCTGTTTCTCCAACGAGCAAAAAATCTATCTCTAAAAAATAATAACAATAATTTCTGTTTTATTTTAAAATCTGATCCATTTTGAAAGTTTTGTAGAACTCAGAACTGAAACTATCAGGATTCAGGCTTTCCTTGTTTGGAGGTTATTTATCACTGATTCAGTTTCATTGCTTGTAATTGATTTATACAGGCTTTCTATATCTTTCTAATTCAATCTTGGTAGCTGTATCTTTCTAATTCAATATTGATAGCTTGTATGTGTCCAGAAATTTGTCCATCTCATAAAGGTTTTCTTGTTTGTTGGCATATACTCGTTCATAATATTCCCCAATGATCTTTTGTATTTCTGTTATATCTATTGTAATATGCCTGTTTCATTGCAAATTTGCTGGATCTGCTGGATCTGGTTTCTTTCTCTCTTTTTCTTAATCAGTCTAGCTAAAGTTGTATCAATTTTGTTTATTTTTTCAAAGTACAAGCTTTTGGTTTCATCTATTTTCTGTACATTTTGGGTTAATTTTTAGGTAAGTGTTAGGCTTAGGTTACTTTTTTTTCCCCCTTCAGTGCTGTTCTAATCTGTTCTGTTTTTAATAACAGAAAATACTTGAAATGAAGTGCTTTATAAGAATAGAGTTCTTTTTTTTTTTTTGAGAGGTTTTTGCTATAGTGCATGTGCGCTTGCCAGAGAGACAGAAGAGACAGAGAGACAGAAAGTGAGAAATCACCCACCAAGGAGGATGGCCAAGCTGCAATCCCTTCTCCTCCATTCTCCTCTTGGGATCTTGGGCATGCACGCACACATGCCCGGCTTGAGTTTAAGCCACCGGTCCGGGACCCGAAACTCAATCGACTACATGGGAGTCCAGCGACATAGCCATTATACTAACTGCTGGTCCCAAGAATAGAGTTCTATTCAGCTAACAGATTGGATGTTTAAGGTCCAGAGTCCATAGCTGGGTCTTCTTTCTAAGGGGTCACATGAAAAGATGGAACAGAGCAGAAGTGCATATGTCTGTGTCCATGTGTCTCTGTCTTATTATTCTCTTTCCTTATAAACCCTCCAAACTTCATTCATGGGAGCTCATAGGAGTCTTAATCTCCCCACAAAAAACCACCCTTTCAAAATCATAGTCAGATTAAGTTTTTATGCTCTTAATCCCATCACAGCAAAATCTCAGTACATAATTATCTGGGGGGACAAACCATAACTAGCATAATTTGTTGAAAAGACTATTCTTCCTCAACTGAATTGCACTTCTGTCAAAAATCAGTTGTCTGGCTATGCATTTAGTATAGCCATGTCTTCTTGGTGGATTCATCCTTTTGAAATTATGTAACGTCCTTTGCTGTCTCTGGTAATTTTTTTTTCCTCCAGAATCTACTTTGTCTGATAGTATTTTTTTGCTCTCTTTTGATAAATGTTTACATTTTCCATTTTTTATTTTTAATCTACCTATATCATTATATTTGAAGTAAGTTTTATATAGATAGCACATAAATGGCTAATATTTTAAAATCCACTCTGTCAATCTCTGTGTTTAAAATAGATATATTTAGGCCATTTATATGTAATGTGATTATTGATATGTTAAAGCTTAAGTCTGCCATTTTGGTTTTGTTTCCTGAATGTATATTTTTGTGTAAGTTTTTAAGTAGAAGGGCCAAGGGATGTAATGAGAGATAAGATTTCTCCACTTCCTTTGAGCTGGTAAATATCAGTGTTAGTAGACTGTGAAAAATATGTGTGTATGTGTGTGTTTGTGTGTGTGTGTATGATTGTGTGTACAGAGGTCTATAAAAAGTTTATAAAAAAGAACATTACAAAAAAATGACATATGGATTTCAAAACTTTTGGTACCAAAATAAACTCACAGTTAAATTCTATTTTACCATGCGCTTTCTGAAGTCCTGCATATGTGTATGTTATGTATATATAACACATAAGTTCTCAAATATAACTTATCACAATTCTACTAGTGTTGATATTTTTACTAGTTTGAGAGAAATAGAGAAATCCTATCATCTCAAAACCCTTGCCCACCTGTAATATAATTGCCATAAATATTTTCTTCACATTTAAAACCATATAGGACATAATTTTTGTTTCAACTGACAGATGCAATTTAGAGAACTCAAGAGAAAGTTTAATGTATTTACTCATTATTTTCTTTTTGTGCTCTTTATTCTTTTCTGATGTTCTTGAATTCTTTCTTTTATTCTTTTATTTCTGTTTAGTGAATTTCTTTTAGCCATTCTTTAAGGATATTTCTGCTTGCGGCAGATTCTCCTAGTTTTTCTTTGTTTGAGACTATCTTGATTCCTGAAGATTATATTCTTCATATATAAAATTCTGAATTGATGCTTAGTTGGAAAGGTGCTTGCATGTCTATATTTATTGAGGCATTATTCACAATTGCTAAGACATGGAACCAACCCAAATATTCATGAACAGAAGAATGGATTGAAAAAGTGTGGCACATATACTCTGTGGAATACTACTCAGTCATAAAAAACAAGATCCTGGCTTTTGAGAGAAAGTGGATGAATATGGAAGATTTACTGCTGAGTGAAGCAAGCCAGGCAATGAAGGAAAGACATTGCATGTCTCCACTTAATATATAATGACTGTCCGCACTCTATGGCCAAAACTGAATGACTAGAGGATATAGAAACATAGAAAATGGCTATAGATACCAGATACAGTGTGGGATGAGGGTCGGAGGAGGATGAGAGTCTGAGGAAAGACATAAAGGAGAAAAATAGAGAGGCAAGACATTTATGGGGCTAAGAAATGGGTTATTATCTATTGATGATAATGTGTATAGCATTCCCCAGTTGGACTGGTAAGAAATGTATGCATGTTGAAACATCCACTTTATAAGCTAAGTGACATATGTGATTGAATGTGTAAAAGAAATTAAAATAAAATAAGAAATAAAAAAGAATATTATTGGGAACCAGCAGTTAGCATAATGGCTATGTTGCTGGACTCCCACGTAGTCAACCGTGATTCGCGTCCCGGACCCAGTGGCTTAAAACTCACGCCTGGTGCGTGTGCGTGCATGCCCAAGATACTGAGAGGAGAATGGAGGAGAAGGGATTGCAGCATGACCATCCCCCCTGGGGGGTGATTTTTTGCTTTCTGTCTCTATGTCTCTCTCTGTCTGTCTGGCGAGCGCACGCGCCCTATAGTGAAAATCTCTCCAAAAAATATATATATATATATAAAAATAAAATAAAAAAAGAATATCATCTCAAATTTAAAAAAAAAGAATTCTGAGTTGACAGGTTTTTTTCTTTTTCTTTTTTTTCCCTTTTAGCAGTTGGCCTTAAAAATGCAATCATAATGATTATTTTTCCCTTATAGGTAATTCACTGTTTTGCTCTGGTTGCTATAGAGATTTTTTTCTTCATCTTTATTATTTTTTTCAGAAGTCTTGCTATAATGTGTTTTGGTGTGGATTTTTTAAAGTTTATTCATTTTTTTTAAAGAGAGATTTTTGCTATAGGGCACACGTGCTCACTGGAAAGAGAGATAGACAGAGGCACAAAATTACCCCCTAGGGGTTCTGACCATGCCCCATGCCTCAATCCCCTCTGTCAGTCTCCTCTCGGAATTTTGGGCATGTATGCACATGTGACTGGCATGAATTTCAAGCTGCTGGGACTTGAACTTTGGTCGGCCATGTGGGAGTCCAGCAACATAACCATGACACCATTTGTTGATGCCAAATTTATTCATTTTAAAGTTCACTCAGTTCAAGAAACTGAGTGAACTTTAAAATGAATAATATATATACATATATATATATATATACATACATATATATATATACACATACATACATACATACATACACACACACACATAAAATGTTTTGGCCAAATTTGGGGAAATTTTGGCCTTTATTTCTCATATATTACTTTAGCTCAACTCTCTTTTTCTATTACCCTGCCTGCTGGTCCCAGTCCAACTCTCTTTTTCCTCTTTCCATAATTCTAAATGACATGAATTTTAGCTCTTTTGTTATAGTCCCACATTTTTCTAAGACTTTTTTTTCCCTCCTTTTCTGTAGAGCATGTGTGTTTGCCAGAAAGAGACAGAGAGAGAAGGAAAGTGAGAAGTCACCCCCCCAAAGGGGATGGTGATACCACAATCCTTTCTCCTCCATTCTCCTCTAGGGATTTTGGGCATACATGCACTTGGTATATTTTCCAAGGTGTTGGGTCCAGGACTCAAAGGGTGCACTCAGCCATGTGGGATCCAGCTGCCTTAATCACCACCCCACCTGGCTGGCCCAATTAAGACCCCCCCTTTTTTTTTTCTCCTCCACAGTTTGTTTATCCCTCTGTCATTAAGATTGGGTCATTCTGCATGGTTCAGTCCTAGACCAGCGGCTTAAAACTCATGCCAGGTGTTATGAGTGTGCATGCCCAGAATCCAAAAGGAGAATGGAGAAGGGATTAAAATATGGCCATCCCCCTGGAAGGTGATTTCTTGCTTTCTGTCTCTTTGTGTCTCTCTGTCTTTCCAGCGAGTGCATGTGCCTTATGGCAAAAATCTCTCTTAAGAAAACAAAAAAAGATTGGGTCATTTTTATTATTCTCTTTTCAAGTTCACTAATTTTTCTCTCTGTTCTGTTGTTGAGTCCATCCATTGAGTTTTTATTTTCAATTATTATATTTTTTTATTTGTAAAATTTCCTTTTGGTTCTTCTTTATATCTCTTGTTTTCTTTCTGAGGCTTTCTATTTCTTTGTTGAGACTTTATATTTTTTATATTTGTTTCAAGCATGTTCATAATTGCTTTTTGAAGCGTTTTTATAATGGTTGTTTTCAAATCTTTCTCAGATAATTCTAACATCTGTATCATCTCATATTGGCATTTGTTGATTGTCTTTTCTCATTCAAATTAAGATCTTCCTGTACTTGATATAATGAGCGATTTGTTAAAAAACTAAAATCTGGACTTACAATCCTCTTTAAATCTTGTATTTTAATAAGCCTCCTCTGACACTACTCTGATGGATAAAGGAAGATGCTGCAGCATGACTGCAAGATCTGGGTAAATGTACAGCTTCTCTACTAGCCTGTGTTGATACTCAGAGGGAGGGGAACCCTTGTTGGTTCTGTGTAAGGGTGAAAGTGGAAGTTCTCCACCAGGCCCCTGCTGATATCACCCAATTAAGAGGGAAAGGAAGCTTCATTACATAGTCACTACTGACACTGGTCGTTGAGAGTATTCATACCTGAGCAGTGGTTAAAGTCCTGACTCTCCACTAGGCCTTCTCTGACGACCCTTCAAAGAGGAGAAAAGATCCTATTGACCTCTTGGTAAGAGAAGGCCAAACTCCTTAACTGATCCCAACTGGAATAGCAAGGGGAGAGGGGACTTGTTACTGGTCGACAGAAATGAAAGTGTGGGCTCCCTACTTGAGCTTTTCTAACATTACTCTGGTGGGGATATAAAGCCTGCTGTGGAAGTCCTCTATTTAATGATTGTGTATCTAATTCCCTATTTTCTTTAAGGTGAGAACTCTAGAGTGAGCTGCTATCATGGTTTCTCTGAGCTAATGTTCATTGACTATACAATGACCTGCCTTCATGTGCTGGGAATGTCTTACTTTCCTTGTTTTATTCAATGACAAACTGGCATTGGATAATAATCTACCTGTTTACTGGAACCTCTTCTGGATCATGCCAGGACTCTGAGGCTTAGTCTTCTCTCTGCACATCTGGGACCTGATTCTTTTTTTTTTTCTTTTTTGTTTTTTAAATAATTATTTATTTAATTTATTTATCATCATTATTATTTTTAATTTGCTACAGGGCATGCATGCTCATGATACTCAGAGAGATAGAGAGAGAGAAAGAGAAGGAAAGTGAGAAGCAAGCCACCAGGTCTGGGACTCGAACCACAGACAGCATGTGGGAATCCAGTTCCTTAACCAGCATGCCACCTGCTGACCCCAATACCTCTTTTTTACAGGGGCTGTTGAGTACTAAAGCAAATTCTAAAGACTGCAATTGAACCCTGAGTTGGGGGATTATTTTTAAAATTTGGATTTCTGGGAACCAGCAGTTGAGGTACTGGTTATGTAGCTGGACTCCCATGTAGTTGATGTAGTTCGAGTCCCAGACCTAGTGGCTTAAAACTCACACTAGGTGCATGCACATGCATGCCCAAAATCCATAGAAGAGAATGGAGGAGAAGGGACTGTGGTGTGACCATCCCTCCTGGGGGGTGATTTCTCGCTTTTTGTGTCTCTGGCAAGCACATGTGCCCTGTAGCAAAAATCTCTTTTAAAAAATTAGATTATGGGCTTCCCAAATTAGAAGTATAATTTCTAGAGAAATGGATCATTTACATTTTTACCAAGTTCTTACATAATTATTGATTATTACAAAGCTTAAGTTTTGTTTTTTGTTTTGTTTTCTGGAGGGCATGTGCATTTACTAGAGAAAGAGAGAGAGCAAGAGACACAAACCGCAATGGAGGTATAGTCATGCCACAGTCCCTTCTTCTCTATTTCTCTCTTATGTCAGAATTGTGGACATGCATGCATATATTCTCAGTGTGCTTTTCTAAGCTGCCAGGTTGGGATTCTAACCTGAGTCAGCTACGTGGGATCTGGCTCCCAATGCACAACACTTAACTCCTATGCTATGGGGCTGGCCCCAAAGCTTCAGTTTTGGCTTCTATTCAGAATTTCATTAAATGTTCTCTATTGAGGTGATCTTTAAAAATTATAATCATACATTATGTCAAACTTAATTTAGAAACCCAATTGTTGCTTTTTCAGAGAAACAGTTAAGAATTTCTTAAATTGTCTTGTTAAATGTTTTGTGTTAATAAGAACATATCAGAAAAACAATTCCATGTGCTTGTTCTAACCGGATAATGGAATACATCATAAGAAATTGAGAAACAAAAGCCAAGTCAATTTTGTTATGCCACTGACAAGAACTATGACAGCAATATTGGAGAAATTAACCCAAATCACATTTATATATGCATAAATTCTAGTTAAGATAATGTTATAGCCAGTAAATTCCCAAATTTCAATGTATTCAGAGAACAGAATTTTACTCACTCATGAAATAGTCCAATGTAGGGACCAGCAGTTAGCATAATGGCTATGTCACTGGACTCCCATGTAGTTGACCGCGCTTTGCGTCCTGGACCTGGTGGCTTAAAGCTCTTGCCAGGCGTGTGCACGTGCGTGCCCAAGATCCCAAGAGGAGAATGGAGGAGAAGGGATCGCGGCATGGCCATCCCCCGCAGGGGGGTGATTTCTCACTTTCTGTCTCTCTGTCTCTCTCTGTCTGGCGAGCACACATGCCCTATAGCAAAAACCTCTAAAAAAAAAAAAAAAGAAAAAAAGAAATAGTCCAATGTAGATATTCCTGACCAGTAAAATGTTCTCCTCCAAGGTATGACTTGGAGGATTCAAGATCTTTCTGATGGCTCTGCAATCTTCAACACTTGACTTCCAAGGTTAGATAAGTACCATTTTAATTACAGCCAGCAAGAGGAGAAAAGAGAAATTAGTTTGGGACTATGGAAGGCTATACTGTATTGCCTAAATACTGAAAAAGAAAAAAAAGAAAAGAAAAAATGGACTAATAAAATCTCAAAATGAGTATTATGCAAACTCACCCATATCTTTTTGAAGACATTGGAAATACTATTATAAATCAGTAAAGATTTGGGCAGTCAGGCTTACAAAGAGGAGAAAAGGGAAGCACGGAATGATGAGAAACTGACCTGAGAAGCTGGCCAGAACTATTGGCCAACTCACAGAGTTGGAAAGACAAAAATACAAGTTCAGAGCCCTTAATAAGGAGGATCTCTGGTAAAATACAAAGTTTTTGGTTTCATTTCTCTAAATGGCTACCATCTAGGAGCAAGCCCTAATCAGAAATAGGCCAACCTTTCCAAATACTCCAACATAGTTTCAATTAGCTCAATTCTAAATTGGTTTCAGTTGATCCACCCTTTTTTCTTTTTTCATTCTTTATAAATTATTTTTTATTTCTTTTTTATACATTCAGTCGCATTATTTAATTTACAAAGTGAATATTTCAACAGGTGAGCATTTCTCTCTAGTCCAGTTGATAAAACTATAAAATATCTTCAACAGATAATACATTTCTTTGTCTCATTAATGCTTTGCCTCTCTAATTTTCTTCTAAATATTCTCCCTCAGACCCTACTATTTCACACACTCTATATTTGGTATTTACATCTATTTACTGTGTTTCTATATCCTTTAGTTACTCAGTTTCAGTCATAAAGTGTGGACACTTGGTATATATTAAGTTGGGACATACAGTGTCTCTCCTTCATAGCCTGGCTTGCTTCACTCAGCAGTAAACTTCCCATATTCTTCCACTTTCTGTCAAAAGCCAGGGTTTTCTTGTTTCGTTTTTTTTTTTAATTAATTAATTAATTTATTTATTTTTATGGCTGAATAGTATTCCATAGAATATATGTGCCACAGTTTTTCTGTTCATGGGCATTTGGGTTAGTTCCATGACTTAGCAATTGTGAATAGTGCCACAATAAGCATCGATGTGTAAGCACTTTTCTGATTAAGAATTCTTCTGTCCTTTGGGTAGATAGGAAGGAGTAAGATTGCAGGATCATAAGGTAGTTCTATCTGGAGATTTTTGAAGAATCTACAAATTGTTCTCCACAGTGGCTGGACCAATTTACATTCCCACCAGCAGCGTAATAGAGTTCCCCTTTCACCACACCCCTGCCAGCACTTACCATTTTTTTTTTTTAATCTTTGTCATTCTGATTGGGGTTAGGTGGTATCTCATTGTTGTTTTGATCTGCATTTCCCTTACAATGAGGGATGTTGAGCATTTTTTTATATGCCTTTTGGCTATTCATATGTCATCTTTAGAGAATGGTTTTTCAATTCATTCTCCCATCTTTTAATAGGATTGATCATCTTTTTTTAGAACAGCTGCTAACTGTCTACCAGAAAGAAAATAGATCTTCTCTTGAGGAAGATTATATCATCCAGAGTCTTAAATTACATTTCAATTATTTCATGTGTACTGTCTGGCATTTGAAAGATAAATATTAGGTGCACAAGAAAACAAAATAAGCAAATTCAAAAATCAAAGAAAGAAAAAAAGACAGACTCTGAAGTAAACTCACAGAAGATGCTGCTATTGGATATGAACTTTAAAATAATAGTGATTAATAAATTCAAGAGAATAGAAGGTCATGAAGACAACTTCAGGACATGAACAAAATTTATAAAAAATTAGAAAGATAATTTTGCATTCTAAAAAGGCAATAGGTTAAATTAAGAAATCAGATATTTAGTTTAAAAGTAGATGATACTCAGCTGAAGAGAGACTTAGTAAATTGAAAAATTCATCAGGAGACCTTTTGGCTGGAACCACCATCTTCCAGTAATTAACAAAAATGACAAACACAAAGGGAAAGAGGAGAGGCACCCGCTATATGTTCTCTAAGCCTTTTAGAAAACATGGAGTTGTTCCTTTGGCGACATATATGCGAATCTACAAGAAAGGTGATATTGCAGACATTAAGGGAATAGATACTGTTCAAAAAGGAATGCCCCACAAATGTTACCATGGCAAAACTGGAAGAGTCTACAATGTTACCCAGCATGCTGTTGGCATTGTTGTGAACAAATTAAGGGCAAGATTCTTGCCAAGAGAATCAATGTGCGTATTGAGCATATTAAACATTCTAAGAGCAGAGAGCTTCCTAAAACGTGTGAAGGAAAATGACCAGAAAAAGAAAGAAGCCAAAGAGAAAGGTACCTGGGTTCAACTAAAGTGCCAGCCTGCTCCACCCAGAGAAGCACACTTTGTGAGAACCAATGGAAAGGAGCCTGAGCTCCAATGGAAAGGAACCTATTCCCTTTGAATTCATGGCATGATGGGTGTTAAAAATAAACTAATCTGTGGTCTATAAAAAAAAATCATCAGGAGAAAATAGCCATATTAAAGAGTAAAGAAATTAAAGATGCAAAATACAGAAACAAGCATAAGGACCATATGAGATACAGTAAATAAGATTAACATATTTACAATGAGTTCTCAGAGAGGACATTATTTAAAAGGATGAATCAAAATAAATGTATTTTTCTCCCTACAAGAAAATAAAAAGATGGATGTGAGGAGATAATGCACAGATTCAAATGGACAAATACAAAGAAAAAAACACACCTAGGCAAGGTATATTAAACCTATTGAAAATAAAAGACAAAGACTTAAAACCAAGGAAAGAAAGAAGGCACAGTACCTTCAAAGAAGCTAAGCTATCGATTGGGTATCTTAGTACAAATGACAAAAATCAAATACCTTCAATCTGCATCTTCAAAAAATGAGTAAACAAAAAACTACCAACTATACCCAATAAAAACAAATGTTCCAGAAATACAGGTGAAAAAAAGACATTTTCTGGATAATTTTTTTAAAAATAGGATGAATTTGTCACCAGTAGCTCTGCACAAAAGAAAAAACTCTTTAGGTGGAAAGAAGATGAACTATGAAAATTCAGGCCTGGATAAAGAGCAATAGAAATGGTAATTATTCAACTATCTAGGAAACACCAAATAAATTATTTATTATGAAAAAATGTTTTGTGGAATTTTAAGTATATTTAAAAATAAAATCCATGACAACAATAACACAAAATAAAAGTATATATAGATGTAGAGGGGTTTTTTTGGCCAATGCAAAGTCTGAAAATAAGTACAAGGGGTCTTCTAAAAGTTCATGGAAAATACGTATTATGCAAATACTATGGATAGATTTCAAATTTTTGCTCCAAAATAAACTCATACTTTAATTATATGTTTTCATAAATTCTCTGAAGTACTGACATATAAACACCAAATTATATTTGACCTTTATATGTTAAAGATGCATATTATAAACTCTAGGGTAATCTCTAAAAGAATAGTAAAAAATAATGGATTAGTAAGAAATTAATAAAAGAAGACTACTATAATGAACACATAATTGATTAATGCAAAGTAAAGTAAAAAAAGGGATTAAAGTGGTCAGCAGATGGTATAGTAGTTATGTCACTGGACACCCACACAATCAACCATGATTTGAGTCCTGGACCTGGTGGCTTAAAAATCACTCTGGATACATGTGCATGCATGCCCAAGATCCCAGTTGGAGAATGGAGGAGAAGGGACTGTGGCATGGCAATTCCCCCAGGGAGTGATTACTCACTTTCCCTCTCACTGTCTCTGTTTCTCTATCTCTCTGGTGAGCACACATGCCGTATAGCAAAAACCTCTTTAAAAAAAAAGAAAGGAATTAAAAATAATATTTCTAAGAGAAATAGAAATCAAGTAACAATCAATAATCCTATGAAATGTAAATAGACTACCCCAAATAAAAAGCAAAGAGTGCTTGTGTGAATACTGAAAGTTTGAAAGTAAAAGGTTTACAAAGAATATACCGTGTAAATTACTAACCTAAACTAGAGCTTAAAGCAAAAAGTATTGTTGCAGATAATGAGAGCTGTCTTATAAGAGATTCATTTCACCTGGGATATATAAAATTTTAACTTTCGTGCATCTAATAACAGAGTATCAATTGATAGAATAAGAAGACAAAAAAATCAGAAATATATAGATTTGAATATAATTAACAAACTTTTCAGATATAGCCAATTTGACTTCCAAACCAAAGAACATTCTTTTTTTCTGTTTCAAATGCACATAAGCATTTACTAATTGTGGAGCTAAAAATTATGACTTGACAAATTTAAACTACTCAGAATATCTTCTGACCACAGGAGAATTAACCTAGAGATTTAAGAGAGACTAAGAAGGTCAATATACACTTCTAAGTAATCCATGCAACCAAAAAAAAAAAAAAAAGATTGGGAATTACAAAGCATTTTGCTTTGAATGCTTAATGAATGCTTGTCTACTGCCTCTCATTGGTACACTGATTTTTGTTCTTCCACTAACTTGCAGAATCCTAAACTCAGGAAAGAACTAGGCCAGCTAGTTCCGAAAAGCAGATTTATTTGAAGATACTCCTTAGAATGTGAGGAGAGGTCCCCGAAGCCTGGTGGGACTATGCAGTAGGATCTCAGGACTATTGGGCTTGGAGAAGCATCCTCCTCACCCTTCTCTCTCTAAAGAAAAGTAGGGATACTGCAAAAACAGAAAGAGAGAGTAGAGCCTATACATATATTACAACTAAAGAAAGACCAAAATGCAATAGTTAAATATTTATCCAAAAGGTTAGCAAAAGAACAGCTGACTAGGTCCAAAGAAAATAGAAGGAGAGAAATAATAAAGATAAGGACAGAAATTAATGAAATGGAAAATAAACTTTCAAAAGAAAGTAATCAGTAAAACCAAGCTTTGTTCCCTTGAAAAGACTAATAAAATTGATAACCTCTACAAAAAAAAAAACATAATTAAAAGAAAAAGAAAAACAAAGCACAAATAATCAGTATAAATAAGAGAGCAGACTTAGAGATGGTAAGTTATAAACATTTTTTATGAATAAACTTGTCAACTGACATAAAATGAAGGAATTCCTTAAAAAAACCACAAGATGATATAAACATCTAAAAATATTCTATATTTATTAAAAACAGTAAATCCACTATTTAAACCTTTTTATAAAGAAAAAAACTAGGCCCAGATGGTTTTGCTGATGACTCCTTCCAAACTTTTAAGAAATACATAATACTAACATTAAATAAATCTCAGAGAATAGAATCAGAGTGAATATTTTTCAACTTTTATTGAGCCAAAAAGCCTTGATACCTGACAAGGATATTAACATAGAAAAATACGTCATGACTTTCCCAACAACCTAATAAACTGCTAATGTATCATCACTACTCTACTTTGTATTTGAGAGTCTAGCATTTGGAATACGGTGAGGATAAGAAGTAAAATGCATAAGAATTTAAAATGAAAGAATGAAATGCTTGTCACCTAGGAAATCCAAAATAACCTACATATAGTAGAATTAATAGTGAATTAAATAAAACTACCAAAGGTTGTGAAGAGAAAGTAAGCAAGCTCTAGTTAAACAGAAGTACTGTGTCTTATCTCCAAATTGACCTATAAACAGAATGTAATTTTGAAATCCAGTAGCTTTTATTGAAATTAACAAGTTGTTTTCTAAAATTTATACAAAAAGGCAAATTCTTTCCACCAGCAACATAGGCAATCTTGAGAAAAAAGAAATTTGGACTTCATATAGTGTTGGTTATTTAGAGTTATGTAGCTATAGTAATTAAAATAGCATGGTCTTCTTGACATCAGAATAGAGAAACTAGGTCAGGCCCATGACATAACACTTAAAGGAACTAGATCCCATATGACCAACCACATGGTTTGACTCTCAGCCCCAGTGACATGAAAAAAATGCCCAGTGCACGTGTGTGTGTATGCACCAAATCCTGACAAAACAGAAATGGAAGAAAAGGGAAGAGATCGCAAGCATGACCACGCCCCATTGGAGGTGCTTTCTCCCTCTCTCTCCTCCTCTCCCTCTCTTCCTCCGGTGATTGCATATACCCTCTGACAATAAAAAGAAAAAACAACAGATAAACCAATGAAGCCTAAGAAGGGACCCACACTTTATGAACACCCGAGTTATGACAAAGGGAGAGAGGATGATTTTCTCAATAAAATGCTCTGTTTACATGTTTTCAAAAAGTGATATTGACCTCTGTTTTGCACCTCACTTGAAACAAAATGAAGACAAATGAATTTCAGGTGGATTGCAGATCTCAATGGCAAAGATAAAACAATCGAGTTTTTCTAGGAGATGACATATCTTCATGCTTTCTGAAACAAATAAAACCACTAAGCATAATAGAATGGACTAACTTGGGTTTATTAAAATTAGGAACTTATGTTCATCAAGAGCATCATTCAGGGTGGATATGCAAACCACGGAGTCAGAGATGTTTTAAGTACATAAGATCAACAGAGGATTCATGGCCAAGCTTACAAATCAGTTTTTAAAAATAATACAAAAGTGCAAATAGGTAAGTAGAATGTATGAGTTCTAGAGTCCTACAGCATGGTACAGTAGCTATAATTGTTGACAATTACATTTCAAAATAGCTAGAAGAGAGGATTTCATATACTTACAACACAAAGTAGTGATAAATATTTGAGACAGTTAATTTAGTGTCTTGATATGATCATTACATAGTGCATACATGTCTTGAAAAACCACATGTACCCCATAAATATGTACAATTGTTATATGCTAATTTTAAAAATTAAAATTATAGAGCCAGCCTTTTGCTTGATGGTTAAGGTAGCTAGATCCCACATGGCTGATGGCAGGGTTCAAGTCCCAGACCTGTTGCTTAGAAAACACACCAAGTGCATGTGTGTGCATGCTCAAAATCCTAAAAGGAAGGAGAGATGGAAGATAAGGGATTGTGGCATGACCATTCCCCAAAGAGGGTGCTTCCTCACTTTCTTTTTCTTTCTCTCTCTGGCAAGTGCATGTTCTCTGTGGCAAAATTTTAAATGAAAAACAAAATTAATGATAAAAAAAGCCAAGCCAATTTAAAAACTGGCAAAAGAATTAAGTTCTTCATATCTAAGTGAGTGATAAGCACATGATAGGCTCATAGCCATAGGGGGAAGGCACGTTCAAATCGTAACCTGATACCATTACAAACTGGGAGGATACTTTCAAATGTTACAAGGATACAGAGTCACTGAAATTCTTTTACCCTTGTTTGGAATGTAGATTAATACAACCTCTTGGGAAAACTGAACATTTGTATACTCTATGGCCAAGCAATCACATTTCAGGATCTGTACCTAAGTTAAAGTCTCATATCTGTTTGGCAAAAATACCTGCAGATGATGTGATGCCTTTTGATGTACACAGCATTACTAGAGAAGTATTCTGACCAAAATATTCAACTTGAATCTGCTCTAAGTTTTTAAATATAACTTTTAGTTTACAGCGAATTCAGAGTAAAGAGAAACCATATACTATGAGAAAATACTCAAGTTCAAAACATTGGACATTATACAGGATGCACTGAATTCTTCCAAAAATCACTATCAAGGAGAGAAAAGGGTGAGTCAAAAAAATCTAACACCAAATGCAATGCATGAATGAAGACTGAATTTTCATTCAGGAAAAAAAAAATTTTGTCAAGTTAGGGGAAATTAAGAAGGCTCCATGTTATTAGGACGTTCTTATTTTCCACAGTGTGAAAATGATGTAAAAGGTATGTCCTCATTCCCTTATGTATTTAGGGATGAAATGTCAAATATTCAGCAAAAAATGTATAGATAGGTAGATGATAGACGCATAAATACATCTTGAGAAATAAGGCAAATACAGAAAAATGTTAATGGTTGTTTAGGCAGTGGATGTTATGGTATTTATTTTGCTATCCTTTCAACTTCCTATATATTAAAATTTTTAATAACAAATTCTTGGAATATATTTTAGGTGGAGCTTTGAACCTATACTTCTTCAGGAGGTGAAAAATAAATTCTATTCCCCTTTGAGAAGTTAAGAACTAGAAATCTTAGGATATACGCTGTGAATGTAGTTTTTATTAGAATACTGGAACTCCAAGCAGAGAACCTAAAGAAAACACTTTGGCTTTACATTAGAAGTCTGACTCACCTGGACTAGCAGGTGGAGTGGTAGTTAAGACGCTGATTCCCATATAGCCAACCAGGGTCTAGTCCTGGAGTGGTGGCTTGAAAATCACACCAGGTATGTGTATGTATGTATGTGTGTGTGTGTGTGTGTGTGTCCAGAATCCTGAATGGAGATTGAAGGAGAAGGGATTGCGGCATGGCTATCTTTCCCCACCTCTTCCAGGGGATGGTTTCTCACTTTCCCTCTCTCTATTTTCTCTGGTGCATGCAAGTGCCCCACAGAAAAACAAAAACCTTAAAAAAAAAAAAAAAAAAAAAAGTCATGTTTATCAAAGTACATTTGTAAATTCTAGGTTAAAATAAAATGCTTAATGTATGTACACATTATCTATTCTTGATTCTCAGATTTGAGCATCAATTAATAACCAGATAATACAGCCTGTCTACTTTGTGTGTGGAAAGAATACTGCATTCAGCCAAGAACTGGTTCAGTGATTAGGATTAGAACAGCCATCTGTTAGTATTGCTGATCCTTCCAAGAGATGACAGGACTAATGAAGACTGTCCTGACCTTCTAGGAATCCCAATGCAGCATGATGATGAAGACGAGTTCAACTTTATTTTTACGCAAGTTTTGCAGTTATGAGTTAGTGTATTTCTTTTTTTAATTACTTTTTTTACACATTCATGTGCATATACGTCATTTAGCTTGTAAAGAGAAATTACCCAACTTGAAACACACGTCAGACCAGTTGAGAATACTATACATGTTGCCATCAACAGGTAATTAACCATTCCTGTGTCCCACAAATTTCTTACCTGTACATTTTTTC